>NC_053171.1:85511372-85836164 GCF_016835505.1 Polypterus senegalus
TATCATCAAAGTGACAGATTCTAAATTGTCACCATGTAGTTACTTGAATCTGAGATTTGGGATAACCAAAACAAAACTGTCATGTTTTTTCTTGAACTTTCTGGTTTATGGTTTTCACTTTTGCTAACTAGGGTGCTCTGCCATCTGCTTGCTTCACTCGCCAACCCCTGAGCGGGTGCTATGCGCTAGCCACTTACTGTATATACATATCATTATCCACACATATCTGCCACTCGCATATGGGGAAGCGGATGTACAGTTTAAACAGATTGTTATTTTCATGGGAATTGTTATACAGTATATGCATAATAGAACTAACTATTTTACATTACAGCGAGTAATTAACCATAGTAAAAAATAGTAAAACATAATAAATTGAAAGAAAAGGTAGGCGAAATAGAGGTACTTGTTGCATTATATATATTTGCTCTGTTTGGCTTTGAAATTAAAACGTAAATACTTTTTAAACTTACACTTTTACTGTAAAACTTCAATAAAAACAATATTTGGCATTAACTTTTCTTCAATATCGCATTGAATTTTGATTCCGTGTTTGGACTCACATCGTGACAACACAACGTATAACTGCCCATGCGTGAATATCGTTTCTTCTCTCTAATAAATAAACTGACTTTTTCGAATGTTTGTCCCTGTGATTTGTTAATTGTCATAGCAAAAGCTATTCTACTGGGAAACTGTAAACTTTTTAATATAAATGGCATATCAAGTTCTCCCTTTGTGTCTAATGTTTTCCATGCAAGATGTACTACATTACCTTTCTTGTTGCCTGTTAAAATTTTACATGTCAGAATTGTTCACCAATTTTGAATACAACTAATCTTATCCTATTGCATAGCCCATCACTCAGACATAAATTACACAATAACATTACGATACATCCTTCTTTCAACAGTAATTCGGCTGGTGGAAGACCAGACATTGTTAACGGTTGTAGATATTCTTCATGATATTGTAAGTTGATGTTTTCATCATCCACACCCTCACCACCACCTGTTTCGGCAGAGTCTATTGATGCGCATTTAACCAATTTGCCGTGTAACCGATCGACAATTTTCACGTTAATTCGTTTGACCTCATCCGTTTCTCTGTGCTATGATTACCCGTGTACTCATTTCTTCTGTTGATAACCCTTCGGGATGAAATTCTTCAATAAAATTTGGACATAATAAGTCTTCTTTTATTGGGAACTTAAAGTGAGGAAAACGTAAACATTTATAAGAGCTGAGAGCGCAGGAACTGTGTCTGACAAAAGCATTCACATGAATGAGAGGTGAGAGGACCGTGGCAATAGTTGAAAATGGTAAGAGGAGGGCAGGACTTGAAAAAATCTCTTGGAAATAGTTTTCTCTCAAGATTTTCTTTTATAATAGAGAGATATATTAAACAGCAACTTTCATGACAACACTCTCCAGCAATGGGTAGCCTCATCACAGCAATGGAACTTCAAAATGGTGATGCCTGCTAAGAACAAAATGGCATTGTGGTAAATTTCATAAAACAAAAGTAAATCAAATTAACAAAGCTTGAATTCTAAAAACTAAAATGTTTTTGGACTCTCTGTGATGCCAAAACAAAGCAAAAAATAGTTAGGCCTAATAGAAAAAGGCAATCCAAGGTGAACCAAGTCCCAGCATAGTAATCTGATTGCAAAGTCAAAGAACAAAGGAAAAGGTAAAAAAATCCCCAAAACATCACAAAAGCACAAAGGAACCGTGAGTTGCCAACACCTTTGTAGGGCTGAGTCCAGTGCCATGTGATGATGGGCAGGTGGCCCCGTCTCCTAGGAGAACCACACACAAAACACGGAACACAGGCATAGATACACAGTCAAAATTAAATACAATGAATAATGCAAATAAGCTGAAAACAAATTAATACAAATGAAAGAATAAAAAAATGAACAAAGAGGACATTAAACAAGGATTTGAACCCCAGCCAGGGGAGCAACCCTGGCTGAAATATAACAAAAAGACTAAGGGTAGACCTATCAAGATATGGCACCCAGAAACATTCCTGGGGCCATAACCACACCAATGAACCAAATACTCCAACACAGTGCCTGTATGGGAAGAATCCAACATGCATTAGACTTCAGATTCACATTCCCCATACACATATATTTGGAGGTGAGTTAGATTGAAAGTAGGGGCTAGAAGGAACAAAGGAAATGTGAAAAATTGGACGGGTTTTGAAATTAGCTGGTACAGCTAGTTTATAAGAAACAAGCTCATACCCATCCAAGATGGGTTGATATCTAAGCAATCGAGGTAGATCAGAGTGTTAACATTTGCAATGCACCATGTAATGCACAAGTCTCTGTTGTATGCCGTTTGATATGGTATTTACAAAAGCAGTGTTTGTGGTGGTGTACCATCTATTGGATAACAAATGCAATGCACTTTATTTCTAAAAATGTGATGCACATCTTTTGGAATGACAGAGACATAGCAACTGGACAGTGTGACAAAAAGAGAGCTGAGACACTGTAAAGGTTTGGGGCAGCCAACCGTATAATGTGTTCCTGGCTGCAAAAGTAAAAGGCTTGGTAGCGAGTAATGTTTACAAGACAGAGTCCAAAACAGAACTGAATTCCAGAGGAAGGGAGTGAGGCTTTATAGGAAGTCTGGGGGAAGTGATGTCATCCTCGGGGCCGGGACCGGAGGTGGCGTGTCCCGAGTCGAGGCAGTGGTTCCTGGTGGGATTTCCCTGGAAAGGTCTGCAGGGAACTTAGAAAGAGTGTTAGTGTACCCCGCCACCCCCTGGGCAGATGTGTTACCATTATTTTCCAAGCCCTTCAGCTGCCTCCTATTCACACGTGTGTGACAACAGACACACAGACAGACACAGAAACACAGAATGGAATTCAGGTAAATAAATTATGGAGCCAATTTACACAATGGAACCCACAGGGTGATGTCCTGCATAGCAAGCCACACCTTTTGCTTGACCCAAAACTCAAGAGCTTTATGATGTTTGAGGTGAAGAGCTGCTTGCCATACAGTATGTTTCCACTGTTTTCAGGTGTTTCCTAACTAATTTCCAAGTGTCACATCATCTAGAAAAATACTGTGCTGAACTAGGCAATGACAAAGAAATAAAGCCTAAATCCAAAAGTGAAGGCTTAAACCCATATAATCTATTGAATGGAGACATTTTAATTCAAGAATGATAAAGTTCTGTATGTAACCAGCAAATTCCTTTAAAGGTAACATGGCCCATTAGATTCAGGGTGACATCCTGAGTTGAGATCCAGAGTATAATCAATCTTAGCACAAAAAATGCCAAGACCAGGACATAAACTATGGCAAGTCAAGTCAAGTCAAGTCAAGTTGGGGAGCATGCACTTGTACAATGTGTTGCCGCACCTACTACACGATGAAACAACTTGGGATCCCGGTTGGCAACTCCCCAGGCAGACATTCGGTCCAGTCCCACCCTCTGGAAATTACCCTTTATCTGCTGCAGCCAGGTGTTATGTGGGCAACCCCTTGGCCTGGTCCAGCCACTCGGGCCCCCAACAATGAGGATCTTATGAGCCGGATCACCCTTGGAGAAACGTGTCACATGGCCGTAGTGCCGTAACTGATGCTCCCTCACAATGCAGGTCATGTGCCTCATTCGGGACTCTGTGAGCAACACAAAGTCAAACCAACGGTACCTAAGGATTACCTGGAGAGACAGTACTGAAGGAGTCAAGTCTTCATCTCAGGTCAATGGATAGCGTTCATGTCTCGCAACCATATAGCAAGACAGGAAGCACCAGGACTCTAAAGACTTGGACCTTTGTCCTTTTGCATAGATATCGGGAGCGCCACACACCCCTATCCAGCGACTTCATGACTCCCCATGCTCTCCCAATCCATCTACTGACTTCATAGGAAGAGTCACCAGAGACATGAATGTCACTGCCAAGGTAAGTAAACCTCTCGACAAGGTCGACACTCTCTCCGCAAACAGACACACTGCTGATGGCTGTGCCTGAGAGGTCATTAAAGGCCTGGCTCTTGGTTTTAATCCAGGACACTTGCAAGCCCAGACACTCAGACTCCTCACTCAGTCTCTCGAGCACCCCGATCAGAGCCTCCATTGACTTTGTGAAGATCACAGCATCATCAGCAAAGTCAAGATCCATGAATCTTTCTTCACCAACAGATGCCCCACAGCCACTGGACCCCACGACCATGCCAAATTCCCAGTCCATACAAGTATTGAACAGAGTAGGAGAAGAACACACCCCTGACGAACCCCAGAATCAACTGGGAAAAACACACAGGTTCTGCCTCCACTCTGCACCGTATTCACAGTACCAGTGTACAGGCCGGCCATGATATCCAGCAACCTCGAGGGGATACTGCAAACCCTCACGATGTCCTACAGGGCAGCTCAATCAACTGAGTGGAACGCTTTGCGAAAAACGACAAAGGCTGCAAAGAAATTCTGCCGATATTTGCATTTCTGCTCCATGAGAACCTACCAGAAATGATTGAACAAAGAAAGCCATCAAGATGAAAAATGTCCATCCATCCAGCTGAATCCGAACACAGGGTCACAGGAGTCTGCTGGAGCCAATCCCAGCCAACACAGGAACCAATCCCAGGCAGGGTGCCAACCCACCGCAGGACACACACAAACACCAAGCACACACTAGGGCCAATTTGAAATCGCCTATCCACCTAACCTGCATGTCTTTGGATTGTGGGAGGAAACCGGAGCGCCCGGAGGAAACCCACACAGACACGGGAGAACATGCAAACTCCACGCAGGGAGGACCCGGGAAGCGAACTCGGGTCTCCTAACTGCGAGGCAGCAGCGCTACCACTGCGCCACCATGCCGCCCCAGATGAAAAATGTACTAAATAAAAATATCATCCAATTCCTTTGCTGTGGAAAGTTTTAAAAAAGGAATAAAATTAACGCACTTGGAGCAACTGTCAATGACCACCGGAATTGTGGTATACTGATAAGAAGGAGGAAGCTTTGTAATGAAATCCATGCTACGTGATTCTCAGAGTCTAGAAGAGGATCTGAAATATGTTTCACAGAGGTTCCCACCCTGAATAGATTATCCCGAATAACTTGACAATTCCTCTTTAAATTGCATAAGTGCTCTGTAAAACTAGATATGGTTGTGTCAGCGAAATCCACCGAGAGTAGATGAGGCTTAAATCCATACTGGCACTCAAAGGGGGAAACAATCTCAAAGCTGTGTTCAATTTGGCCAGAGGAAGAAGGTATTTTCAATACCGTTGACAATATATGTTAAAAATATTCTCCAGATCTTGATTGATCCTTTTCGTTTGGCCATCAGACAGTTTGAAGCAGCTTGACCTAATCTAGCTCATGATTGCATGACCCAGATCTTATCCCGGCATTACTGAGTGAAGGAAGAGTACTTCAGTGTTATGAACATAAAATCAATACTGCGAGACTCAACTTTGTCATCAGCACCAAGGATATAAACAACAGGTTAGAATTTACAACAATGAACATACCTCAGTCAAAAGCATTTCAGAACCTACAATTTTGGACAAATTATACAAACATAACTCTCTACTACTATACAACTGATAATCTTACACCAGACATAATGTGGAATGATTCTAAAGTCATTTAACCAAAGAGAGAGAGTGGTTAGGAGCACGCACTGATACAGCATTGCTGAACCCACCACACAACAAACCAACTCAGGACCCAGATTAGGACCTGAGTGCAACCATGCAACGGGTGATACCTCAGCACCACACTAGTTTAGATGGAGTGGAACCGTGTGAGGTTTTTTATGGTATGCAGGTTGGAGGGCCTACATGCAGGGATGGATGCAGATTAACGTCATACCCAGGATGGAGCAATTCCAGGTTAAGGACCTTGCTCAAGGGCCCAACAGAGCAAAGACCCTTTTGGCATTTTATGGGATTCGAACCGGCAACCTTCCGATTGCCAGTGGATAACAAAAATTAAATGGGTTCAAATTAAATGATACAACAAAACCAACAAGAAATCTTTATTCTTTAAAACTATAGAGTCATTCCATTAGAAGAGAATTTAAAAAAAAATCTTCAACACATGCAGAGGCGTCAGTTCATTTCAAAGAATTACCCAGGTCACGGGATGTGGACCTTCCTCTGTGTACTTTCCCACAGGCCTCCGGTTTTGAAGGTACAGGATGGAACATTTATCTATGCAACCCCTGGCTTTTAGTTTTGGAATTAACCAAATATCCCCCAACTATAATATGGTGAAAAACTGTGTCCAACTTTTTGTACTAAATGCCCTTGACAGTTGATTAGTAAGTAAAGCATGAAATGCCTTGTCTTTATACTGTTTTTGTTTGAATACAACTCAAAGCGGATTTACAGATCATGACTTTTTTATTAGCATTTTCCATACTGTGCCAACGTTTGTACAGCTGGAGTGTTATACCCTTTCTTCTTATTGCTATAGGGCGGGGGTCCTCAATCACAGTCCTGGAGGGCCGCAGTGGCTGCAGGTTTTTGTTCTAACCCGGTTACTTAATTAGAAAGCAATTCTTGCCAATAATTTAATTTCATGGCTTGTTAGTGCTTTAACTCTGCTATGTCAGGTCATTCTCATATCCAAGATTTTCTTCCCCTTTCTTAGGATATCATCCAAATATTTTGAAGTCTAAAATGGAGGAGTAATTCTCAGTCTTTCGCTTTTTTCTCTTCACTTTCCTACCAAGTATTTAATTAAACCCAATAGTGCATGATAAATACACACAGGTGTAAATGGTAACAAGCTAAATGGAGAACTGCTGGTTTCTTTTATCATTTGCATTTTATTGCTAATTAGGAGTCATTAAAAACCAAGAATACAGCTCTTTAAGACTAAAATTAGCAATAAGGGTTCAAAATCGTAACGAGCGAGATCACTGAAGTGAAGCAGAAGTGTTACTTGAGCAATGAGTGATTCTTATTCAGCAATTGGGTTGGAGCAAAAACCTGCAGTCACTGCGGCCCTCCAGGACCGTAATTGAGGACCCCTGCTGTAGGGTTTCACATATCCCTTACAGATTGCTCTGCTGACTACTGGCAGATTTAACCAGTTTCTTCTGCAGGTCTGCTAGGCTTCCATGGTACTCACTTCTGAGGTGACCACCATGTAAGCCTAGCAGAGATTACCATTCCCTCCTCCTCCCTGTCTATCCAATTAATCGTTTTCGTCTCTCTACATTACTCTGGATGGACGTGAAGCCTGGATTCATCATTGCTCCACGAATTCGCCCCTCTCTTTTTCTCTGTCTTTATGTATATACCGCAATAACAATGTTTGTAGGTGAACAGATTTTTAGAATCAAAGATACTGATATTTTAAAGGTAGGTATACCTTTCTTTATAAATGTTTATGGCAGTGATTAACATGCAGTCCATCCACAAGGGTTGCTACAGCTCGGCTCATTTTGTTTTACACTGTTTCTATCTGTGCGGATATGTCTAATATACCGGTAGATCAAATCGGATCAACCAATGGCTCCGAACAATTAATATCTGAGGTGAGAAGCTACAGAGACTCTCCATACATCAGGAGATAGTTTATATAAACTAGGAAGTTTGATTAACTATTCCATGTACTCTAGTCTAAGACATTTAAACCCCCGAGAATATGACCCCTGTCACCAATCGCTACTACAACAACTGCGACGTCTTCAAACAAACGTCACTTCCGGCTGACGCGCCCTGCCGGAAATCTCGTTGCAGGGAGGCGCGGTGCCGTGTAGTTCATCAGTAATACACTGACTGACTATACAATTTGTTATTGCTCAGGCGGTGGCGTCAGGGTGCTGGTGATGGCTGAGCTTTCTTTGTATTTAACAAACGCGAACGTTTCACTGGGCCAAACTATGGATGTGGAAAAGGTAATATGGTTCACCGATGATTTTTAATATTAATTTTAATATCACCTGTCGATACTGTTACTGTGTTTCTTGAGGGAGTTTCCTCACCGCTGTTCCTTGTTTTGCTTATCAAATAAATTCTACTTTGGAATTCAAATAATATTGGATTACACCTTTTAATTGTTTTGGACTCGTATAGTTTTCCCGCATTAGTTTTGTGTGTTTGTGCGCATTTTACTAATTGCTATGAACCAAGAAGCGCATTTGAAAAAGTTAAGACTCATAAAAATGTCCCATTTGGCAAAACTTTTTTTTTTAATCACAAAGCGAAAGCTTAATCATTGGTTGTGTTCTTGTGCTTATAAGAACAAGACATTTCACTAGCAAGAGTTTTGAGACATTCAGTCCGCCGAGTTTGTTTGCTTACCTAGTAGCTGAACTGTCTGAATATCTCATCCAGATGTAGAAGACAGTCAAGGAAAACTGTTAGGCACCTGGGGTCATACAAGGGAATATCCGCAAGGTTTTTAACCTTTTTTGTTTCAATTTTTGATCTCCGTGTACATTTATCGTATTTTTGTAATGCTTTTGCATCCGTTTATGTGCTGCTATGATGGCCTTTAACAATGACTCCATTTGACGAAGATACAACACCATTAAATTTGAGTGTAATGAATGTATGTATGCATGCATCTTTGATTGGTTAGTATTCATATGTGCTCTTGTCTTAGGTAATTCTTATACTCTACAAATAAACGATTTACTATTTTTTTTTTTTAATAAGAACCACATGTTGGCACAGCAAACCACAGTAAATAATTTCTGAAACTTTTTTGGTTTGGTTCCCCGCTGAATATTATGTTTTCTTTGTAGAATGTGCATACTACTCTTTTGCACCAATGAGTTTTCAATCATATATCTAAAGCTGCTAAAACATGTATACAATTTGACTGTATGCTCAAGTGTGCCCCACAAGGAACTGGTTTCATATCAAGGTTTGTGTCTATTGTGGTCTTTGATTTTAACACTAAATTGGAAAGGAGTGTATGGAAAATGCATCAGATGAACTTAAGAGCAATACATTCATATGAACGTCATGGAGTCAAGAATAACTCCAAACTCCATCAACTTTGAATTGGACAGAGCAGGTACAGATCGTGGATGAATGGATGTAAATTAATACAGATTGGTAGCCCTGCAGTGCATGTTTCTTTACTATTATTTCAAGTTGGACTTCTGACATCGTAATGAGGAGGTGCAGGCATATAAACGCCTAAACATTATACAAGATTGCTTGATTAACACAGATGTGCTGTACAAAAATGGTCAGAAGAGAGATCTGATTCTGAAGATAAGTGTGTCGCATTGTGTTCTAACAGCTCATAGTGACCAAAGTGCTGTTCTATGCTGCAGTAACACCAGGTCAGGTAGAAGTGAATAAACTACTCAGGAGGGCCAGCAGCATTACAAAACTCTTCTCAAATTCATGGGAGGCAGTGGTAGAAAAGAGGATGGTGGAAAAATTACTGGTGCTGCACATTTTCTCAATGACATTCTTCTGTAGCATTAGGAGTAATTTGTTCATCCCACAATGGTGTGCAAAGAAGTGCTGCCTTTTTTGTAGTAGCCATCAGATTGTGTAAGCTCCCAGTTATGTTTGTCTTCACCCTAGGTTGTTGTATTATTTGTATATATCCACAAAGCATTATTATTATTGCTGTTAATAAATTGTGTTTAGTGTTGTTCGCATTGCACTTCTGTAGTGTGCTTTTTACTGTTTCCACTTTTTATTTTTATGTTGCATGGTGCTGTGGGAACTAGTGAATTTCCCTTAATTGGCCTCTAAAGTTCAGTCAGCGTATTGGAGATCAGTAAAGTGTGATATGTCTACATCAGTCGCTCTTGGTATCTTGCGTTCATTTCTTCTTGGAATTCTTCTTTCTCTGGCATTTGTGGTTTTGTTTGTGTAGAATCTGTGATGGCCTGGCAGTGCTTTCAGGATGGGTTTCTCAAAGTTCAGACTCCTGTAGCATTTTTTAAGGACTAGAATATGCATATTCAAAAATGTTTTTTAAATTATCATTATAAAAAAAAAGGTACTAACAACTGAAAACTTGTACTAGAAGGACCTAACACTTTCCTACCCGTTTCATTGTTGGCTGCGCATTTGCAAATAATTTGCTGATTAATTAAATGAAAAGAGATCAAACTTTTTTTGTTTTTGTTTACATAAATAGGATAGAAACTTCAAGTCTCACAATAATCATGATACTGAATGGAATACAGTAAAGCAGATGCTCATTTGTCAATTTGTACAGAATTTCCATCCATTTTCCAACCCGCTATATCCTAACTACAGGGTGGGGGGTCAGCCAATCCTAGCCAGCAGAAACAAACCCCCAGGCAGGGCACCAGCCCACCGCATGTACAGAATATGCTAAAATGATTTCAAACACATTCACTTAGGGCCACATTATAGCTATCCATCAATCAAATATACATTCCTTTAGATAACTGCGATGCCATGAAGATTTAAGGATTACATGGGAAGTTTACATATAAATCCACAGCTAGGATAAAGATACACTCATTTTTCTTTTCTGATGACACTAAAACCATATGCTATATTGATAAGTAAACGAAATCCATGCAGGCATTACTTAGAAGCTTCCCTTGGCTGCATATAATCTGCAAATGTGCAGTAGTCCATAGACTGAATCTGACATTGACATTTACCAGTAAAGTGTTAGGCAACATTCTTGCGCTCTGCCTTGTCATGTCAAATGATAGGAATTTTAGTGCCATACAATAAATCCATGTTTAAGGAGGAAGCAAACTAAAAACCAGTAACAAAAAAAAATATATATATAGTTTTAATAGGTTAGTGCTGGTAGTAATAAATCTGTAACTATAAGGGCAATATCTCAAAATTTAATGAATGACTGGTTTAACTTTTTGAGGTTGCAAATGAGGAAAAAAGAATAACATTTAATAAAGTGTATCAGCACTTTAAGCAAAATTCCCTAATGATTAACTATGGGTTCAGTAAGGTTCTCTTTAGATATCCCAATGTGGTACATGAAGGTTACTCAAATACTTATTTTCTATTTACTGAGAAGGAGGTTTGCTTTAACCAAAAGGAGGCAGAGACTTGATGGGCTGTTCAGAGCATGTATGCAGCTTCATCATGTACTCGGACCAAGTAGTTTTGTTCTGTAGTTGAAGGGTGATGATATCGGCCTGTTGGATAGCAAAGTAGAAAAGGGCTTAGCTGTGGTGTTTGTTTTGTTCCCCATTTAGTAAGACTTCTATGAATTCATTATGGTGTTGGTGATTTTACTTCTCTGATGCCATTCACTAAGAAAGAAGTGTTTTTCAGGTACTGTGATATCTTTTTTTCCTGTTCAGCAATAATTTGAAAACTGGCTTCCTGTTACATAGCTACTTGTGCTAATGTTCACAAGAAATAGTAAAAAGATTACAATATGCACGCTTTCGAGGCAGCTCGGGCCACTTCTTCAGGCAGGATGCAAACCGATTACATGTTGCCTGAAGAAGGGGCCTGAGTTGCCTCGAAAGCGTGCATACTGTAATCTTTTTTGTTAGCCAATAAAAGGTGTCATTTTGCTTGGCTTTTCTCTGCATTCATAATGGCTAACACGGTACAACAACCTAGTACTCAAGAAATAATATAATGTTATGCATGTTTTGCTGATTGTTTTATGTTAAATACAGTCTTGTGCATTAAGGAAATGCAGTATACCATAAAGTTAAGTTATTCAGTCAAAAGGTGATCTATGATTATGATCCGATTGGACATCTTGAGTTTTAGGCTGAAACCATGATGCATTTGAGATGTGAGGATAGTATATTGTATGATACTGAGAACCTTTTAGGAAGTTGGGTTTCTTATGTGTTCTTGAGAAAAAATGGAAATGAGAATACCTCTTCAAAAGTATCTGAACAATACAAAAATGACTAAGACAAACACATTTATAATTTTGTGTTGAAAGCCCAGATTTTTAGTTAGTGGAACAGCAATTAGCACCTTTATCTCAGTCATCCAGAAATCTGTGTCCAATTTTTATTTGACAGACTATCTGTTTGGAATTTGCATGTTCTACTTCTTTAATTTTTTTTTGCTTGTTTCCTTTTTATCAGTTTTCTTGGTTTCCTGCTAAATTAAAACAATGTAAATGTTAAGTTATGTGGGAAAATCTAAGTAGATTTAGTACAATGATAATCATAAATATGTCCTAAAATGGACTGCTGTCTATTCCAAGGTCCAATGCTTAATGGTGTTCAGTGCTGCTAAATGCTTATAGATAGATCGATAGATAGATACTTTATTAATCCCAAGGGGAAATTCAAATAATCCAGCTGCAGTATACTGATACACAAAAAAAAAAAAAAAAAAACAATAAGTGTCCAGGGAGCGATTCCACATAAAAGAAAGTGGTAGAAGTGATCAGTGAAACAGAGATAAAAATAGAAAAAGAAAAGGTAAAAATATAAAGTCCTACACGGAGCTGCTGGAATGGCTGCCAATAGAAACACTGGGAATTGAAAGCTAATATATGACTGGTATAAAGGGAAAACTGGGAGACTCCAAGTACAATCTTAAATTGAACTAGCCTCAGTTTTCCAGGAGTAGTAATTTAGAGTGATTTGCAGTGGTTTTTAATTGGTAATGTTGAGCAATTTAGTGGTATTATTTAATCATTAACAACATATCTCCATTTTTAGGTGACACTAGGGTGTTAATGTAAAATAACGAGATAAGAAAATCCTTTCATTTTTGTAAAATAGCAGGTTGTCTACTTGAACCATCTTCTAATTCTAATCTTGCCCCCAATTCTCCTTCCTAAACATATTTGCCTGCTGTGAACTACAATGTATTTTTGCTTTTGATTTGAAATAAATAAATATAAGTAATTAAGTGAATGTTTTTGATTTTTAAAATTCTATAAAGTATTTTAAAGCTTTAAAATCGAGCATTATTTTCTTCATCTTCTCTTTTTTTTTTTTTTTTTGACAGAATTCAAATTCTGGAAAAAATTTTGAAAATGTTGAATTAGGTGAAATAGGAAAGAAGAAACCTCAGAAGATACCACGAAGGATAATTCACTTTGCCAGTGGCGAAACCATGGAGGAATATAGTACAGATGAAGAGCAAGAAGAGCCAGAAAAGAAGGATCTTTTGCCAGCAGTTAATCCAGTACGTATATAAGCTAAATCTTTACATGTAAAAAAAAAAAAAAAATGAAAAGCCATCTTACTTTTATTAAACTAATTTTTATGCAAATCTAGGTTTATTGACAGTGAATATAAATCATGTACTTCTTTTATCAGTTGCATGTAGTATGGTTATTTAATTTGGTGATATAGCATCAACTATGAAGTGTTTTGATTGTATATAATGGTCTTGGATTATTCTATAACTTAACAAAATGAACATTTCAAAATGCTCCTTTCTCTTAACTGTATAATTTTAAAATCCACATGTTTATTGCTTTTATTAAATGTATACATTTCAAAACCACAAAATATGAGATGGCATAAAATGGGTCGGAGTTTCATTTTTGACTTTAAAAAGAATTTGCAAAGAAAAACTACTGTATATGGCCAGTTCACTGCTCAGTGATGAAAATGAAACACCTGATTTATTTCTTTGTCTAAATATGTAATAAATAAATATATTTATTTTAATAAGGCAGAGGAGGTTTTCCTAGAAATCGTGTCTTACAGCCTGGCTACCTGAAACAATCTGATAAATCTCCCATTATGAACTTTATACACATTACTATATTTATAATGTAATGCAAGACTCTGATTCTTTGGTCCCATTGTCTGAATATATTATTTCAGTAATTTGATAGATACTTTATTAATCCCAAGGAGAAATTCACAATGTATATTTCCAAAAGAATGCTTTGATATTTTGTTATCTACATATGAACAACATTAAGCAAGTGCAATGGTAAGAGATGGGCTAGATAGCAAGGGACTAATTTTTATCAGGCCCCCTGGTTTGTGGAGAAAACAATTTAAACCGGTCGCTATTACTTTCTCCATGGTGGCAAAAAAAATAGACTAGTTACAAAAAGAAGCAGCTTTCTTGGAGGACGGTAAAACCTAAAATGCAACAAGAGCCTCCAGCCTATTGCAGTTATTTAGCTTTATTAGTATTCTGAATTGACCTTTGTATTTGTATTGTATTTCTCCCTGTAAGACGGGTAGAAGGAAATCTGGAGCACTTGGATGTGTCTGTTCTGCATTATATTCCCTCACTCTGTCATTGCCTGTTCTGAAAAATGACTAGCAGGTAACTGAAACATTGTTCTGTCCTGAATTTAGAGCATTGTGCCAAGTTCTCATTTCCCCAGTGTCTGTCTAATTGCACTTTTGTTGGTGTTTAGCACTCTAATGGCCAAATGGCTCTATGTGGCTCATATCAAGGCCTGCAGTAAAGAGACAAACCTTCAACAAAGTAGAATCTAAATACATTGAGATGAGATGCTTTTTTGTAGGTAAAATGGTTCAACACTTTGTTCACCTTGCAATAAATAAGCACTTTAGCTTCTATTTTCAGCAGCTGGACGAGAGCCCAAATATTATTTTATTTCATTGGCATTACAAAACCAGTTTAATATAATTTATTTTGGTAAAACGCCTTATTTTAGTATCTGTGACATAAACAGAGCAAGGACCACAGTAAATACGGTCTCCTAAAAGCCCACAAAAAACAAATCAAGTGAAACATTTAGAAATAGCAATTAGATATCCCATCAGGCTGTATAGTGAATAAAATTGATAGCAAGGAGTGCAAGAGACTCAAAATCAAGATGGTTAGGTAGTGCGTCTTGCAGAGATGTACTACAGATGATTGGTTAGGTGCTACAAGTTAGATAAGATCTTTATATTTTTGTCTGGAAGAGCTGAGTGAAAACCACCTAAGATATTGTCACATCACACAGTGACTGAGAAGGTCAAATCTGTTTTCGTAACATCTGTAGAAAGAGTTTATTCCTCATTCCTATTAATAGACTGTTTTAATAATTCTAGCAGAATCTGCATTTGAAATGCAGCCATTAGTCAGTAGTGTACAGTTAATTAGTGGGGACAACACATCCTTGTAGGGCACCTGTAATCAACGTGAGGGTTATGGACATGGGAAGCTATGTTACATGAAGGAATAGAACGGACAACTTATTGGCTCTCTGCTGCTTCCTCGCCTGTTTCCTTTATTGGAATGTAAAGAAAAACAGACGGGTTTGTTTGGTAGGTTAAAGTGTTTTCATTTGATGCAAAATCTTCTCTTGTGGTTCAGACAGCAATATTTTAAAGTACCGTCACTTGTTCACATAGAATCGGGTACATCTATCATAGAGTTTAAACAAAAATCAGTCCACTGATTTACCTGAAAAGTGAGATACCAATAAGATGAGAGAGGTTTTAGTAAAACTGGACAAAGAGCAGTAGCTGTAGTCCTGCCTTCATTAGGTTATCCATTTTATTTATGTAAAAAACTGGTATGTCACAGGAGGGCACTTAGTAGTGATAAGTGTTAGCATTGTTTGCTCTCCTGTGCAGGAACACCAGCTCTAATGTTTCATTTCTTGTCTAGTGTGATGTCTTGCTGCATGATTTATCTTGCTCATAAATGTAATCACTTGATTGAACAAAGGACTTTTATGTATAGCTTAAGAACTTTTGTATACTGTCATAGATGTAGCAAATCAAATATTTAATACTTGAGTGTACACGTTTATCTTTAATAAAGTGCTGTATCATTCAGGTTTTTCACTTGCCGTTTGGAATTCCCTCTGTGCTCAAAGTATTGCCACTTACCTGCTTTTTGAGGTGGAACAGGGCCTTTTGATTATTGATGCAAGTAGTACAGATACTAGTAGACTCTGGATCTCTAGAGGCTCGATAAGTAATGCATGTTCTAAACAAAGCAGACTACGATACTCTGGTCAGCTGCAGGATCTGTCAGAGTTGCAACTGGTTTTTCTGGCTTACCTAAGCTAGAAGAAATGTCTTTACATGTGAAGAAACCTGCCTTTAACACAATGGCTGTCTTATGGGGTGCTCTGTAGCATTCATATTATAATCCTAAATAATTGTTACCTCTTCAAATTATTTATTTTATGTACAGTAACATTGCATTTCTAATGTCATTTCAGAGAAATCTGACTTGGGGACCATACTTTTTATTCCATATGTGGAGAGTAGCTACAGCAACAATTTCAGGTATATTTTTAAAGTGGATCAGTTTTAATAATTGCAAACCTAAGTAATGTGTATAATTTTAACACCTCAAACCAATATATTGAAAACAGCTTTTTAATTACTTTACTGAGTAAAAGTAAATTTAAGTACTGAGTATGGATGTGTGAAACCTTTTCTCATGATGGATAAAGACTACTTGTGTGATTAGTTTTTAGAATATTCAATATTTACCTGCATGACTTTTGACGGGGCAGAAGAAAGTTCTCATTCCCTTTACTTGTACAGTCGCTGACCACTTTTTTAGATACCTACCCTAAACAAGTTTACATTCTTAAAATGACTTCATTTTTAAACAATCGTCTCAGCAAACTTTTGAAAGCTCAACCAACAAATATAATGTGACAATTTTTGTTGCAAATTAACGATTCTGATTGTTCAATTTTCCTCCCTGTAGTATTTTATGCAATCTAAGGTTAAGTTGTTTTTTAAGCAAGTTCAGGTTGGTTTCAGACTATTATCATATGTCATTGGGGAAAATTAAATGTATACACCCACCCATCTTCCATGCACTAGTCCATAGTAGTAGCAAAAAAAGACAATGAAGACATTGATACTATTTTGAAATTAGTCATTTGTGGGATGCCATGTATTACAATTTATTTAATGCAGGATAATAATATTCATTGAGGATGGCTGTCATTATGAGCTGTGTGTTAATTCTGCTTGTTTTTGAACAGTTTTGTTGAATGTTAAGCACAGATTTTGAGATAGAAGACAATTACTGTTTCCTCACCAGACCAAGTATACTACAACATTCTTGAACAACCCTGTCTTGCCATGTTGGCACGAATATTCTTTTCATTCTTCCAGCATCTGAATCTTTAAACAGCTCTTGTTTACGTACAGAAATTTTCTCTAACCATTTTTTGTCAGGACCCCCACCTAATGAGCATCTCCGTACGAGGCAGAGGCTATACGACCCTAACTCAGTTTGTGTAATTCATTTCAGAATTTCCTGGCAACTATTACAATTGCAGTTTCTCAACGTTTATTATATTTCTAACATTTACAACATGATTAACATGATATATTTAGGTGATTACTGTTTTTTTTTTTTTTTTTTTTCCCCAAATTAAATCTGTATATTTAATAGTAAATAATAATCCACTTCACAGTGATTACTTAGTGGGCTTCTAAATTATGTATAATTGTCTGCTTATAGCCTACAAGGAAAGAACCCTTTCATAATAAGGGCATTGTATGTGATGTTTAAATGGCCAAGTGAAGCCGTTGTCCAAAACACTGATTTCTTGTCCAGTCTTTTACCTTGAATGTTTAGAGATTGTTGGCTGCTTCATTGTTAGTTGTCATACAGCTGATTTTTCTGCTCTAAATGCTGAGGCCACCAGTGCCTGCCTCAAGTGCTGCCTGTCACTTCTTCAGTGCGATCCTTCAACAAATACGATGCATACATGTGTTTGCTACACATCCTCCACTCATCATTGGTGACGTTTGTTGTCAGACTTGTACATAGCTGGGCAATGTTGCTCAAGTAAGCATTGAACCATATTTAATGAAGGCTTGGAGCGACTTACTGTCAGTTCATTTTTTTTGTGTGTTTTTAGCCAATACCTTAAATCAGTCTCTCTCAATTACACTGTTCATTGTACATTGACACCCCATGTGTAGGGTACAGTGCTTGAAGCTTGCTTTCAATTACACAAATACACATCACCTGACGTGCTTAAATCCAATAAGCATTCGAGTTAATACAGCTTGGAGTTGGAATATACGCATTAAAAATGATGATATGGTCAAAATACTCACTTGCCTAATAATTGTGCACACAGTGTAATGATGCGATAGTGTTATTAAGGTTCAGAAAGAGGGATTGTATTTACTGCAATAATTACCTGTTAGATGGTCATTGGGGTTATCTTCTTTTTGGGATCCCTTTTTGGTATTTAAAAGAACAATTAGTTGCAGACCTTTAACTATTAACACATCAGTTGATGCCATGTTTACATCGCTTGAATTATTAAGCCATCGTAAGCCTATTTGTCCCCACATTTAACTGAAATTGTAGAGTGCTGTTGAAAGCAGGTATTTACATTCTGTTATAGCTCATATTTCAGAATATGACTCAATGTTTCAAAAATATTTAATAAACAAAAATGTGATAAGCGACTCTTTAATGAAGAAACCAAAAAAATGTAAAACGCTCCAACTTTCATATCCGTCAACTAACTCGGTCTCTGAACACACCTGAATGTTACGCCACGTGTACATTTTCAAACTTGTTTACATTATGTAAAGTACACTGTGTTTGTATTTGTTTTTAAACTTAAAATACATTTATTCCCCCAGTTACCTATTCAATGACCTATTCTACTGATAATGTCATCATTTCTCAATGTTCCATTTTATTATTTAACATCATACATGATAGTCACTTTATAGAGTAGCATTTCTGGTATGAATAGTAGGCTAGTAGTCATCGCTGAAGCATTCTGATCACAGCGCCAACAAGCAAATTTACTGGTTTTTTTTTTTTTTTGGCACAGCAGTCTTCTTGCAACAGTATGCAGTTCCTGTCAGTAAACACAGATAAACATATCCCTACATGCTTGTGAATATAGAGCTCTCGGTTATTGATATGGGAAACGCGTGTGCAGTGGTTAGTGCTGCTACTTCACAGCTCCAGAATGCTTCTTTCCAATCCCAGAACAGTCACTATGTGAGTGGAGATGTCCATGTTCAGTTTGTAGCAGAGCAGTTTTTTTGGATACTATTTAGTATCCAGAAATAAATGCATGTTAGGTTGACTTGTAAATAGTCATTGACACAGGCTGGATGTGCTCTGTGATGGACTGATGAACTTCCTGCCATGCTGTAGTTGCTGCTTGAGCAGGTCCCATGTTTTTGTAATCCTGAATTTCATAAGCAGGATGTAGTCTGATGAGTGATACAGAAGTGAGTTATTGATAGCACTAGAAAATATCATTTTCTTAAACCTTGAAATACAAAACATGCATAATCTTTATATATTTCAATAAATTGAACAAGTTGTTTTTCGTTTTTTTTTTTTTTTTTAAATTAACCAATTTATAAGATCCAATCACGCGGTTGAATTTATAAGATCCAATCACGCGGTTGAATTTATAAGATCCAATCACGCGGTTGAATTTATAAGATCCAATCACGCGGTTGAATTTATAAGATCCAATCACGCGGTTGAATTTATAAGATCCAATCACGCGGTTGAATTTATAAGATCCAATCACGCGGTTGAATTTAACAAACCTGCTAACCTATAGTGTTTTTATTTGGTTTAAACAATTTGTCAGTAGTGCACTACTGTTGCTCCTCTGTGGGTTCTGATACATTTTAATCATATATTTGGATTTTTTAATGACACTTATGTATTTTTGCTTTCAGTTTGTGATTACCTTGGGGAAAAGATGGCATCATTATTTGGCATTACTACTCCCAAGTATCAGTATGCTATTGATGAATATTACAGAATGAAAAAAGAGGTTTGTATTTTAAGAGTGCAACAATTTTTCTAAAAAGTTTTGTTTCATTGTGGTGGCACAATGGCGCAGTGGGTAGCGCTGCTGCCTCGCAGTAAGGAGACCTGGGTTCGCTTCCTGGGTCCTCCCTGTGTGGAGTTTGCCTGTTCTCCCCGTGTCTGCGCGGGTTTCCTCCTACAGTCTAAAGACATACAGGTTAGGTGCATTGGCGATACGAAATTGTCCCGTGTGTGTGCTGGCGCCCTGCCCGTTGATTTGTTTCCTACCTTGTGCCCTGTGTTGGCTGGGATTGGCTCCAGCAGACCCCTGTGACCCTATGTTAGGATGTAGCAGGTTGGACAATGGATGGTTTATCATTGCAATAACATAAAAATAAGGCTTATGAATGTCTTGGGTTAGCCTTCCAAGAATAACAAAGGATGGCTGTACATTTTCAATGATGCATACATGAGAATGATCATCATCTGATAATCCTAAAATTGTCGTGATTGTTATTTCTTCCCTAGGAACAAGAGGAGGAAGAGGAGAACCAAATGTCCGAGGAAGCAGAACGTCGTTTTCAGGAACAACAGGCCCAGGAAAATTTAGAACCACGCAGTACCCAACCTGAAGGAGCTGCTTCCTTTGTTAATGTAACATTTGATCTAGAGAAAGACGGGTGTGCACATTCTGAGAATAACAGAGTTTCAGCTCCTATTCCAACTTAACTCTATATTTAAAAACTGAAGACTGTTCTTTACAAGCACTTCTCAGTTCACTTTTATTTTCAGTAACTTTTTAATTTATTTTTCAGGTTTATGCGGATTATTTAATAATAATATATTGTTGATTGGTGTCACAAGTGCTAATGCTAAAAGGGTCCACATTTAAGAACGATGTATTGCAGTCCGTGTGGCGTGTACATTTCCCATCCAAAAAGCTAAAAACCGTAGTCGATCTCAATTCTATTGGAAGTGTATTCTAATAATGTCATTTATTATTTCAGGAACAGAAATTCATAATTCTGTTTCTAAAGACCATTTCTTTCATTGACAAGAATTTAGAATTAGTGTTGCTGCAGATAACCACACAGATGCTCTTTTAAAATAAATCTAACATTGTATTAACAGTACACCCTAGTGTTTATGATCTAAATGCTTGAATTATTCTCCTGTACCCTGGAGTGTGTGTGTTGGGTACCAACAATGTGCTCATTGAATATGTTTTATGCAAAGCTACTAGGATTTGTTTGGGGAGAAGTGGTAGAAAAATCCTACACTTTATTAAATTGAAAAAATAAAACTGCATGTCTTATATGCATTATCAAAAGCAATGCTTTCTTGTAAAGTTAATAGTGAAGAAGAATGTGTTGAAACATCAACCTTTTAAAAAAAAAAAAAAAAAACAAAAAAAACTTGATAAAACATTTTATAAGTTATTATGTAAATGTTTCTTTAAATTCAATGCTTTAATAATCAACACTTCATATTATTTTGTATATATATTTAATAAAACCTTTAAAAAAAGAATACCTGTCTTTTGTATAGTGTATGTATAGTAATAAAACGGTGAAGGCCACTTATAGAATGCTTGTTGTTATACTGTGTGTGTCTATATGTGTGTGTGTGTGTGTGTAATATATAGCATAGTTTACTATCAAATAAATCAAAAAGTATGCAACACGGGTTTCCCCGTTATTTGGGCTCATCAGGCGTACACACTCCACTTGCGGGGATCGAACGTCGCAATTCAGCATCAGAGACGAAGTCCCTTTCGCTGTGCCACAGTGTGTGGTTCGTTTATTTGACAACCTGTAGATCGGAGTAATTACGTTCATAGTCTGAGTCCTGACCTGATTGTATGGGTGGTTACCTACCAGATAGATATATACAGTGCATCTGGAAAGTATTCACAGCGTCACTTTTTCCACATTTTGTTATGTTGCGCAGCCTTATTCCAAAATGGATTAAATTCATTTTTTTCCTCAGAATTCTACACACAACACCCCATAATGACAACATGAAAAAGTTTACTTGAGGTTTTGCAAATTTATTAAAAATAAAAAACTGAGAAATCCCATGTACATAAGTATTCACAGCCTTTGCTCAATACTTTGTCGATGCACCTTTGGCAGCAATTCCAGCCTCAAGTCTTTTTGAATATGATGCCACAAGCTTGGCACACCTATCCTTGGCCAGTTTCGCCCATTCCTCTTTGCAGCACCTCTCAAGCTCCATCAGGTTGGATGGGAAGCGTCGGTGCACAGCCATTTTAAGATCTCTCCAGAGATGTTCAATCAGATTCAAGTCTGGGATCTGGCTGGGCCACTCAAGGACATTCACAGAGTTGTCCTGAAGCCACTCCTTTGATATCTTGGCTGTGTGCTTAGGGTCGTTGTCCTGCTGAAAGATGAACCGTCGCCCCAGTCTGTGGTCAAGAGTGCTCTGGAGCAGGTTTTCATCCAGGATGTCTCTGTACATTGCTGCAGTCATCTTTCCCTTTATTCTGACTAGTCTCCCAGTTCCTGCTGCTGAAAAACATCCCCACAGCATGATGCTGCCACCACCATGCTTCACTGTAGGGATGGTATTGGCCTGGTGATGAGCGGTGCCTGGTTTCCTCCAAACATGACGTCTGGTATTCACACCAAAGAGTTCAATCTTTGTCTCATCACCAGAGAATTTTGTTTCTCATGGTCTGAGAGCCCTTCAGGTGCCTTTTATAAACTCCATGTGGGCTGCCATGTGTCTTTTACTAAGGAGTGGCTACCGTCTGGCCACTCTACCATACAGGCCTGATTGGTGGATTGCTGCAGAGATTGTTGTCCTTCTGGAAGGTTCTCCTCTCTCCACAGAGGACCTCTGGAGCTCTGACAGAGTGACCATCGGGTTCTTGGTCACCTCCCTGACTAAGGCCCTTCTCCACCGATCGCTCAGTTTAGATGGCCGGCCAGCTCTAGGAAGAGTCCTGGTGGTTTTGAACTTCTTCCACTTATGGATGATGGAGGCCATTGTGCTCATTCGGACCTTCAAAGCTGCAGAAGGTTTTCTGTAACCTTCCCCAGATTTGTGCCTCGAGACAATCCTGTCTCGGAGGTCTACAGACAATTCCTTTGACTTCATTCTTGGTTTGTGCTCTGACATGAACTGTCAACTGTGGGACCTTCTATAGACAGGTGTGTGCCTTTCCAAATCATGTCCAATCAACTGAATTTACCACAGGTGGACTCCAATTAAACATCTCAAGGATGATCAGGGGAAACAGGATGTACCTGAGCTCAATTTGGAGCTTCATGGCAAAGGCTGTGAATACTTATGTACATGTGCTTTCACTTTTTTTTTTTTTTAATAAATTTGCAAAAACCTCAAGTAAACTTTTTTCATGTTGTCATTATGGGGTGTTGTGTGTAGAATTCTGAGGAAAAAAATTGATTTAATCCATTTTGGAATAAGGCTGTAACATAATACATAAAAAGTAATGCGCTGTGAATAGAGATAGAGATATACTGTAGATATGAGTATACATGTGTACATTATTTAAAGTACACACACATTTATAGAGATACAAGAATCAATCAGTATTTTCCCCGTGACTCCCAATATCCGGCTCTAATTAAATCACTCAACACCTCAGCGCTGGTTTTTACTTCATGGCACTAGAATTTCAGTTGAGAAAGCCATAAAAATTGGTTGTGATGCTTGTCACATTAATAGCGCAGTGTAACACATAGGGTGCTGCCACTGAAAGCATTGCTTTCCATTTACATTCAAACCTGCAGACTTTAAAGGAGGACTACAAACAGCTGATAAAAAACATAAAAAGAAAATCTATATTTGTGTGAATGATGAAAACAAATATATTTAACAATATCTGCTTAAAGGGTTTCCTCCCACAGTCCAGAGCCATGCAGGTTCATTATATTTCATAAATGTCAAAAATGTAAAAAAAACTCTGCTCGTATTTTTTTGCTTTCATTTTCGTTAGTGCAGGTTTCGATATTCAATGTTGCACAAGATAATGCCATATTCTGTAGTCCTTTTATCTTTTTTAATCATTAATTACAAGTGATTAAAATGAAAAGTTTGATATCTAGTGAAATATTTAATATTGAGTAGTGTACAAATTTATTAATTTAAGTAAAGTAAATGACTAGGGGGTCGACGGTTTTAAAAGTTTTTGGTAAAGGGGTCTGCGGCCGAAGATAGTTTGGGAACTCTTGCTCTACAGAAATGAAGCCGACTTTCTTTCTCCTCAAGCTGGTGAGGTTAAGACAGTAGAACTGTGACCTGCTAACTAGCACTGCAGGCTGTTTGCACTTTGATTGTAAATATTAGTGTTGTACTTCGTGAAATTTGCTGCATTTTATAACAAAGACTGAAAACTAATCCAGAGAATTTAAACATTTTTATATCTGAATCTTACAAAAATGTTAAGCGTTATGGTTTTTTGTTCCAGTGAGAAGAATGAATGCCTGGTAGATTTCAATACACAGCAGTACACTTAAATATTGCTTTTTTATTTACAAATGTGTTTTTGTATTCAAAATAAGAACATAAAGCATAGTTGTAGTTACACTACAAATAAGTTAAGCTAACAGAACCGATGCAGCATTTTAAAACTTAACAAAATCAATAAAAGCAATAAGACAACTTCTATTCGGGAGGGTTTTCAGCAAATGCTCTCTCGTGGACAGCATCTCCCAATTCTGCACTGCTGTCATCACTGGGTGATTGGGATTCTCGATTTTCATACACCCAGAAACTATTAATATCGATGAGGATACTGACAACTGTGTCTCCTTGGTTACTACTAACCAAGTCTTGAAGAGTAATCTTGTAAGGGTCTTTGGGCCGTACCATGTCAAATATTTCATCCTAAAGTAAAAGCAAAGAAAAAAATGTGTTTTTTCTTTTGAGAGATTAAGCTCACATTTATAAGTTTTAATGTTAAAATTAGATTAGTAAATAAGTGTCTTGCCTTCACATCTTCAAAGTTTACCATCTCCTGTCCATGTAAAATGATTTCCTCCTGGATTGCCTGTGCATGAAAGAAAATAAATGATAGATTAATTAACACGTAAGTTAACTTTGTACATTGTCAAATGCACTGACTTACGGAGTAAAACAAATCTTTACACAGCAGTAGAGACGTAATTTTTTATATCTCTCTATTATATAAGAAAAAAATCTTTGGGAGGGAGACGAGACTAGATCTTCTCGGAAGACAATCTGAAGTCACGTGAGAGACACTTTAAAGTCACACGAAGACAATTTGGCATCCCGCGAGAGACACTTTAACTTGCTCCCAACTCTTAAAACAACGACAAGCAGGTCACCAGCAATAGAAAACCAGCAGATGATCCGACTGCTTCTCCTTGCGCGAGTTCAGCCACCCTAACCACCCCCACAATGCAACCGCCAGAGATGCGAAGTGGCAAAAATACAGCTGCTGTACAGGCTTTGAAATGATTGGGCAGCGCGACAAGCAGAACAGGCAGCTCGGCAGCAGATGATCCGACCGCTTCTCCTTATCGTGCGTTCAGGCACCCACACCCCCCTTCACAACGCGAGCAGCGTTATACGTTCTGTCAGAAAGAGATTTAACCACGCACGGGGCCGGAAATGAAGGACAAGTATTGTTTTTACTGTACATCGTCACTCGAGACAAGGCAGTGAGCCATCACTTAAAACAAGTCCACGGACATCTAACTTAGCAGTTGTTGGATTCCTTTTGGCAGACACGCATCATGTGCTCCCAGCTCTTAAAACGACAAGAGACAAGCAAAACGCGCAGCTCGCCAGCAGCAAAAAGAGAGCAGATGATCCGACGGCATCTCCTTAGCGTGCGTTTAGCCAACCCCCCTTCACAACGCGAGCAGCGTCATATGTCCTGCGAGAAAGAGATTTAACCACGCCCGGGGCCGGAAATAAAGGACAAGTATTGTTTTTACTACGTCACGTGAGACAAGGCAGTGAGACATCATTTAAAAGAAGTCCATGGACATCTAGCAGTTGCTGGATTGCTGTTGGCAGACATGCATCATGTGCTCCCAGTTCTTAAAACAACGACATGTGACAAGCAGAACAGGCAGCTTGCCAGCAGCAAAAAGACAGCAGATGATCTGACGGCATCTCCTTAGCATGCGTTCAGCCATTCTATATTTACAACCCAATCCGTAGCTGTACAAGCTTTGAAATGATCGGGCAGCGAGACAAGCAAAACACGCAGTTCGCCAGCAGCAAAAAGCCTGCCGATGATCAGAATGCTTCTCCTCAGCGTGCGTTCAGCCAAACTAAACCCCCTTCACAACGCAAGTGACAGAGATGCGAAGTGGCAAAAAGACTGCTGCTGTACAGTCTTTGAAATGATCGGGCAGCGCGGCAAGCAGAACAGGCAGCTCACCAGCAGCAGAAAGATAGCAGATGATCTCACGACATCTCCTCAGCGTGCGTTTAGCCCCCCCTTCACAACGCGAGCAGCGTTATACGTCCTGCACGATGGAGATGTAACCACGCTCGGGGCCGGAAATGAAGGAAGTATTGTTTTTACATCGTCACTCAAGAGAAGGCAGTGAGCCATCATTTAAAACAAGTCCACGGACATCTAACCTAGCCGTTGTTGGATTGCTTTTGGCAGACACGCATCATGTGCTCCCAGTTCTTAAAACGACGACAAGAGACAAGCAAAACACGCAGCTCGCCAGCAGCAAAAAGACAGCAGATGATCTTACGACATCTCCTTAGTGTGCGTTTAGCCGACCCCACTTCACAACGCGAGCAGCGTTATATGTCCTGCGAGAAAGAGATTTAACCACGCCCGGGGCCGGAAATAAAGGACAAGTATTGTTTTTACAAAAGTTTTAAAGTGAAAGTGAAAATAATGCACATGTAACAATTTCCATGAAAATGATCTCTTTAAATTGTATATCTGGTAAACCAAACCTGGGGGTGGGCGAGCAAAGCAAAAAGGGTGCAGAGCCCCCTAGTAGCAAAAAAAAAAAAAGTTTTCTGTCCGAGGGAAGTAAAGTAACATCTTATTTTTTGAGAGACCAATTAAAATCGTGTAAAGTGCATGTATTCAAACAGGGGAATGTTCATGACAGTTACTACTTATTTATTTTTGGCAGGAAATGTGACCATGAACTCACACAGCCAGCTGCTACAGCTGCTACTGCTGCACCAGAGGCTAGAAGTTCATGTATTGTTATTCTATAAAAGACTTCGGACTGCTTATGCTAAACAGTATGAATAAGAAAAGCCATACACTAAATAACACCACCTGCACTGCAAAGACAAGGTTCATAGTCACATTGAGTCAGTTCATTTAAACTATTCAGCATTTTCAGAAAGAGTTAGAGAAGCACAAAGGCTGGCTTCTTCAGAAATCGAGCTGCCCAAAGGCTAGGAAAAAAGGACAGTCCACAGTAACACTTTTGTTTCTCTGCAATCTTTGGGAAGAGTTTTCACGCTCCTTTCAATGGGTTTCTTTTACTAGACCCCCTTAAATGGAGATGCTACACAGTGCTAAGAAAAATGATTGGTTTTTCCACTCTGAAATGCATCTACTGATCCATTTTGCCTTTTTGTGTTTTTAAGGACTGCTCCGACATATACGGTCAAGTTGGTATGGATAAAGCAGTAAATAATAATAGACTGACATTAAAAGAAAGTGATCATTCTAATTCTGAATCTGCTTACTCTACTAGATTGTTGTTTAGGGTTAGCCAGAGCCTGCCTTGGTGGCATCAGTGCCCACAATGCACTTGTGTGTCTTTCGGGTGTTTGGTTTGATGAAACCCACACCAAGAGACTGTGCCTAGAATGGGATCTGAATGTGAGACTCTCAGTACTGCTAACAATGGCACCACTACAACAAAATTAAAAACAATGGGGGTTAAATAGTCTGCCAGTCACATATGTTTAAAGGGACTTAACAGGTTTTATGATTTTATTTTTTCGACAAATTACATTATAATCTGCTATATAATAAAATACTAAAGTGTCTGTTTTGCATAGGGGCAGCAAGGTGGCGCAGTGGTAGCGCTGCTGCCTCGCAGTAAGGAGACCTGGGTTCGCTTCCCAGGTCCTCCTTGTGTGGAGTTTGCATGTTCTTCCAGTGTCTGCATGGCTTTCCTCCCACAGTCTAAAGACATGCAGGTTAGGTGCATTGGCGATTCTAAATTCTCCCTAGTGTGTATGCCCTGTGGTAGGCTGGCGCCCTGCCCGGGGTTTGTTTCCTGCCTTTTGCCCTGTGTTGGCTGGGATTGGCCCAAGCAGACCCCCGTGACCCAGTAGTTAGGATATAGTGGGTTGGATGATGGATGGATAGATCTTGACAAGGGCTTATTTTTGGGGTAGGGCTTATATTACACAGCAGCCTGAAAATCATGCTAGGGCTTATTTTCGGAGTAGGTCTTATTTTCAGGGAAACATGGTATCGGAGAACTACATTTTTCTTAAATAATTGTTTACTACATCTAAGTGCTTTTGATCTTTATATCTTTCACTGTCATCCATGGTATCAATGGGACTAAAGTGCAATATCTAAGAGACTCATTGCAATCACCATAAAATGGAACTACTCCACTATTTATTATATATATTTCCCACCTTCAATGTTTATTGGTTTTAGCAGTTTATATCAATGTACCAGCAAAATACCCGGGCTTCGCAGCAGAGAATTAGTGTGTTAAAGAAGTTATGAAAAAGAAAAGGAAACATTTTAAAAATAACGTAACATGATTGCCAATGTAATTGTTTTGTCACTGTTATGAGTGTTGCTGTCATCAAGGATTTGATTATCATTATTTCTTTCAATCAGGTTCGTATTTGGAGGACGTGTTGTGTTCAAGTTATATTCCGTGTTTGTCAACCATTGTAAAGATAACAGGTTTCACTTATCGATGTGTTCACTACCCAAATTGCTACTTGTGAATCTAAGATGTTTAACAGGCATTTCCGGTATTAAGTTGTGGATTTGCCTGCGAATATTTAGTGACAGTGTCTATATGAAGTTGTGGATTTATCTGCGAGTATTTGGCCGCAGCATCATGAAGTTGTTTCCGTCTAGCTGCATCAGAAAATGTACCACGACGTCTGACACGCCTGCTTTTTACTGTTTTCTCACAGCTTGGATTGCTGCTGTCATAATCGGTTTGAGTTTCATGGTTTGTTTTAATTACGTTAGTATTTGTAGGATTTGTGTTGAAGTGACATTCGGCATCTGTCAAGCGTTGTAAGCATACAACCAGCTTCATCGATAACTTCACATCCAGCTTTTGAGAGTTGAAACATTCATAAACATCAAAGTGTCCACTACTCAAATCGTCACCAGTGACTCTAAGATGTTTAAGAGGCATTGGCGGTTCTCCAAAGGTGTAAAATATTTGGTCATTTCGGTACACTTGAAAGCAACAACCGAACAATTCACCGGCAGCCATCAACTCACATGCAGAACCATAGGTGAAGGGCTTAAGCATTTCACTCTTCTAGTGCTCCTGTGTAGTCTAATTATCTCCTGTACCATCATCAGTCCACACCTTGAACCTGTCCCAGTCATTCAATACATAAGACACAATGTTCCTCCGGATATCAAGAGTGAGCCTGATATGGCCGTGCAATATGTAACAAAGAGAATGGAAAAGGCAGGCGGCATCTCCGGGCATGGAAACCACTCGGTAAGTGACAGTTCTTTGATTGATGGTGATCACTTTGATAGACATGTTAATGTGGGTACGGTTGGAACGATAAAGGAAATGGGTACCTGAGACAATGTAAAGTAAGTCTAAAATACCTATACAATAACTATAATTGTAATAAACGAACAATAAAACAGCGGAGTAGCCGTGGATTGAATAAAAAGGCTGCAGTTATCAGCAGGGAGACGTGAATACCGTGGCAAAGCAAAGAAGGGAATGTAGAGACCGGAGCGACGGACGGCCTTATATGGGCAGGCAGCCAATTATGTGGGAGGCGTTGGGATGGGGGACGCAACGCCACCTCACACGGTGACCGAGCTGCAGGCTATGGACGTATATATGTACGTAAGTAGGATTTAGTTATGACCGTTACACGGGAAGTTGGAGAATTAGTGATGAGTGAGTGAGTGAGTAAGTCAGTCAGTGAGGGCTTTGCCTTTTATTAGTATAGATGTGTGCAGTTTAAAATTCAGAGCATATGTTGAATCTGTTATAGATTCTGTTTTTATTATATTGTATGTACTATTTAGGGGACACACCAAAATTTCGCTGTACATTTGTGCAATGACAATAAAAGGCATTCTATTCTAAGCACATCCATGGTTTGATTTTAATACAGGTATTAAATCTAGCTTGAATCACCAAGGGGACCAAACCACTCTTTGGGCACTGAATCGTCCAAAAAGAGACGATCATCATCAATTTATAAAGTGCGGCAGGAAAGAGAGGTACGCTTTCCCTGTTACTCGATTTTGAACTGTTTTGGTAGTGGTATTGAGGTCCAAGTACTGGTATTGATAACAAAGTCAAAATGTGAGTGCTGCTGCGATACTACTGGGAGCACACTAAGTCAAGTTAGGGCTGGATTCTCTCTCCACCCTATCTAGGTCTCCATTATTTAGATTTTATGATTATTACATCTTTAGCACTGAATCAAAGTGAGATGCTACCTAAGTTACAGATGACAAAGAAAAAGAAAAATGAATATCACTTGTAATCGGTGCATGGCTGCAGTACTGGAGACAATGACAGTTTGTTCTCATTCAACCATTCATGTGTGGCCGTCGCACATTCAAATGGCTCCATGGAACAGCCTGGCCTGGAGAGAGTCATCACGTGGCACATCGCTTCATATACAATTTTCCATTTGTAATTTGGATTATAGAGTTACATGGCAAAATTCTAAAACTCAGAGGGTGAACGGAGTAATTTTGAGATAATGGCTGTAATCCTCATAGGTGGAGGGTTAACATATGGATTGAATGTCTTGTTTTTCTTATATGTATTCTGTGCGAGTGTGCGTATAAACATGTAGTTCAACAAGAAATATCTAGTATACAGTACATTCATAAATGTCCAAACACAGCCTAAAGAAAATGTTACAGCTTTGTACTTCGATTTCTTCTTAACAGTGAATTAAAAGAGATGGCCAAGGGTGATCCCGACTAAAGCAGCAGTTGGAAACATAAAAGCAGCTCACCAGACACTGCACTGTGATTGATTTCCTCGAGTACTTCACTGAGAGCTTTTGAAAGATAACTATTTACGAAGCAACAAATGGGATTTTTCTATGTTTATGACATTAAAGTCTCCGAAGACTGTCAATTCATTACTTCTAAACACTGAATATAAAAGACACATAAAAAATATCACCACAATAAAAAAGGTTTGGGTCTTTTTAAATCTATGAAAAGGCCATACTATACCTGACTTGTACTTGCACAAACCAGGGACGTCAATCACTTACCCTGAAAAAGTAGTTGAGTGAGAAGACATTCAGGTAACCCTTATTTTCAATGTCTAGCAGCTTAAAAATGTATTGGAGTGCTGCTGGCTCTTTTCTGTTCTCCAAGGCCAGCACAAAATCCAAATACGTTTTGTAATCCTGAAAAAGACAAGCGTCAAAAGATCAACTGTCACTATGCTGATTTATTGAAAGAAGACTTTCTGGAGAAAAACTTCCTTCCATGAAGCATAAAAAACGCTTTCTTGAGTGACTGTTGTAGAATGACAGATATTGCAATTTTACTTCTTTCTCTAACTAATCGTATAGGGTATAGTATGATGAATTCACTTTTCTGAAAACCTCACCTCACATGACTGTTGGAGTAGTTAAACCAAAGTGGTAGAGCCATTGCTGTTCTGGAGTAAGAGCTGCCAGTCGAAATAGTCTGATGTTCTTCAGATGACTTCCCATGAGGCAATGCACCAGGCCCAGCGGCATAGCAGAAGCTGCAGACCTAGCTTCTTTTATCTTGCCCCTTATTGGTTAATAATAATAATTCTTTGCATTTATATAGCGCTTTTCTCACTACTCAAAGCGCTCAGCAATTGCAGGTTACGGGCCTTGCTTAAGGGCCCAACAGAGCAGAGTCCTTAATGGCATTTACGGGATTCGAACCAGCAACCTTCCGATTGCCAGTGCAGATTCCTAGCCTCAGAGCCACCACTCCGCCACATAGTATTTGTGGTAATTAATTGAGAGTATTTCTGTAACTTGACGGTTGTGAGATTTAAAATCTGATACTTAGATTCCCATTATGAGTGAAATGCCTGCAAGAAGGCAAATCAAGAAAACTACAACTGTCGGATAAGAATTTGTTCTTAAGTCATTTTAACTAATCCAAGGGTCCTGAAGCCTCCATCTTATTTCATGCACTTGTGTATGGCATGTTAGTAGGGCAGTCAAAATTACACAGTTAATGCATTCAAATTAGTTTCAAAACTATAACACATTCTTCCTTAATTACATTTAGCACATGTGTTGTCCCACTTCCCTTGCTACGTAGACCAGTCCATTAACAATGGCTAAGAAAGACATTGTTTATTATCATTGCTTTCAATTTAAGACTCTCCCCGATGGTTTCAAGACAAAAATGTGGATGTACGAGATGTGGCAGAAAAGTAATGAGACTGGCAACACTGCAAGCGATCTGGCAACGCTGCGCTGTTGTCCTTGATAGAGCATGTGTATCAGTACCCTCCCATAGCTCAGTGCGAGTTTCAACTCCTTCCGTTAACTACGTGATTTTTGTGACTGCTATTAGCGAAGTTGTGTTTTTGGTTGTGCGTCACGCAAAATGGAACAGCGGAATTTGGAGCAACGTTGTGCCATTAAACGGCAAGTGTGACGTTTAAAAAGTTAAAACAGGCCTATGGGGAACATTCTTTATCCCGAGCTCAAGTTTTTCGCTGGCACAAATCATTTTTGGAAGGCAGAAAACACGTTGAAGATGAACACCGTTCAGGGAGGACTTCAACTTCGAAAACCAATGAAAACATCGAACGTGTGAACACTCTTGTAAGATCAGACCGTCGTTTAACATGAATGTTGAGTGAACAATTAAATTTGAACAGATTTACCGTTCATCAAATTTTGACTGAACATTTGCACATTCGAAAGGTCTGTGCCAAAATGGTGCCGAAAAACTGCCCTCTCCATAACGGAATTTTTGACCTCAAAAGGCATTCCTGTGGTTCCCCAGCCCCCTTATTCACCTGACCTCAGTCCGTGTGACTTTTTCCTAAACTGAAAAATGTCCTCAAAGGACGTCATTTTGGGACTTTAGAAATCATCCAAAAGAGTGTAACGGACATGCTGACGACCATACCGGTTGAAGACTTCCAGCGCTGCTACCAACAGTGGGAACAACGTCTCCATCGGTGTGTAGCTGCCCAAGAGAACTACTTTGAAGGGGATAACATTGATGTTTGAAAAAAATAAAAACTTTGGTAAATAAAAAATCAGTCTCATTACTTTTCTGCCACACCTCGTATATGATCTTAGCTCTGATTAAATTGAATATCACAGAAGTAAAATTTATTTAGCCTGCTAATAAGGATAAAACATTCTTCTGTTAAAAATAAACATGTTATATGAAAAATCTCCGTCAGACTACAATCAATACATGTACAATTGGATCCATGTCTATGAATGAAACAAAATCTAAAGCGGGGTCTCCAACCTTTTTTCCCCTGAGAACTACTTTTATAAAATGAAAATCGCCGAGAACTGTTTTCTAACGTTTATTTTCGTAGCTTATTTCAACCCAAACAAACCGAATAAGCTTGTTTTGCCTGAACATTTACAAAATGTTGGTGTCCACAACTCATATTTTGCATTAAAACATCACAAAAAAATATTTAGTTCACCTGGAAGTGTATTTTGTATGTCAGTGTGCATTTACTTGTGTATCTCACACTCCTGAATTAAAACATGAATTCTGTCAAAACAAACCAATGCAATTCTAAATACACAGATCTGACTTATTCATTTGTCCTTTTGTCACATGTCACTGTGTCACTTTATTCACAAGTCCAGTTGCATGTGTGATGTGTTTTTTAGTTAGTCAGATGACTGGCACTGAGGTGTCTGGTGGAGTGGAGCCACTGAGGTTCACTCTTCTGGAGTCCTTTAAATGTTTGTCTGTCAGTTTTATTCTGAACTTTGATTTCATGAGATTCACGTCAGACTCACTGAGGTATGGAGACCCAAACAAAGCTGACATTTTCAGAGCTGCTTGGTAAAGATTCTTATAGTGATCTGGCTCTACTAAGCTCCAGAAATGCTGAGAATGCTGTTGAGACTTTAACTGGACATTATTTTGAAGGTTTACTAATATATAATATATAAAATCCAATGTCTCTCTGTCTGTCCGCTTTTCATGAGAGAACTACTTAACGTATTTAGATCGGGTTTTCTTCTATAATTTGCTTGAACATTCTGGTTGATTCTGCGACTTCTCTCATTTCACTGTGTATCATAGTTCGCTTGCGGTACCAATTTATTAGCGCAAATCCAAGATCCACACACCAGGCTGAGGGGAAGGGCCTTCCTCACTCACTCGGCAGTTTCAGGGCGTGTTTCTTAACGCCGCTTAGCTAGCGAATGAGAGAACAATTGAATTCAACTTTGTCTGATATTTAAAATTAAGTGTTACTTAGGTCTTGATCAGTTTGAGTTCGGATATTCTCTCAAGTGTATGCCACATTGAAAAGATAAGATTGCACTTCAGTGGATCATGATTTTGTGTTAAAAGGATCATGATATGATTTTTTGGAAAGATTGCCCACCCCTAATTTGACTAATCAACTTTTCAAATTTATGTAGGATTCATTAACCCTTTGGCGAGCTTCTTGGAAAGGGGTTGCAAGCTGCCGGTAGCTCACTGGCGACGTGTTGGAGACCCTTGATCTAAAGAGTATTGAAAAATTGACTGCATCAGATGGCAGACGTTTAAAGATAATTGAAGAAAAGGTCTGAAAGACGTCATTCCAATAGACAGTTCTGACAATTCTTAGCGTCATGTGAGACAACTGTGTCACATTGTGATAATTTATATGAAGGCCACAAGTCCATTTGAGCAGCTAAGGAGCTGCAAGGCAGTGACATTCACAGCAACAACCAAAACCACTTTGGTTAAGCATGCAAATAATTGAAATTAATTGAATTAAATTACACAAATTAACAAATGTACTGTATATACTCACGCATAAGTCGGGTCTTGAAACCCGAAAAATCGATCATAAAATCAGATCCCAACTTATACGGCAGTTCAAAAATGCGACACTTAAATTGCCTCCTTCAATCTCACATAAGTTTCTCAGACACATCTAATTTTGTTGCAGCAGCGCAGTTACCAATTTCTTTCGCTATTTCAACAACATTTAATTTAAAACCAGCTTCATATTTTCTTCTGACCGAATGCTCCATCGTAGATAAGGGATGCTCTTACGATAAAGGTGTATGAGGGTGTGAGATACAAAAAACACAAATCAGTGCAGATGTTGCTTCGGAATAGTTTGGGTACTACCATGTGGTCATGTAGGCACAACAGAAAGAGAGAGTTTAGGAACACACGCTATACAGTGCATTGCCGTACCCACACAGACAAAAAATAGGGCATGTGCTCTGTGGTTACTTTCTCGGGTGGGCGTTAGCATATCGTAATCCCTTGGACCAATAGCGTGAGCATTCCGCATTCGGCGTTTACGACCGACATTATAAAATAACAGAAATTGTACAGTAAAATAAAATCTCGACTTATCCGCGGGACAAGTTGTCCACGAGTATATACAGTAATAGTTTGACAGCCTTAAATTAGTAGGACATTTTTTAATTATGGACATTTAAAAAAATATTAAAATACACTGAAAACAATGACCAAATGTAATAAAGTATGAGAAATAGTATTACTCATAACTTTATATTATCGTAGTCTGTCCAAGATGAATACAGAAGGTTTGAGGTAAGTTAGTACTGCAGTACTCCCTTGACCACGGCAGCTGAGAGTGGTGACTTGACATGTTCCATGTTGTCATCTCATGCAAGTACTGTGTACACATGACAATAGTAATCCTTTAAACCTACACTTTAAGAAACTGCATGTGGACAACAGCAACACTGGGATGGGTGCTGTTTTTACAAAGAGAAAAGTGCCCGACCTGAAGACTTTATATACTCATGTTGATTAAATTAAGATGACTGGATGTAAAAGGTGAGGCACACCTACATAGTACCACGATACCACTTTTGTACTGGATTAACAAAGTTTATGCAAAATGGCTGAAGAAAAAAATAATCCTTCAATTCCAGCACAATTAACAAAGTACAACTGATCAAGGTTTGTATTTTTCTATGGAAACAATTTTAAGGTCCATGAATGTTAAAAGGCAAACTGTATTTATAACACAATACAATGAATCCAATGATATCAAGTTACCATTTCTCCATCATACGTGAGGCACTCTTGAAAGACACGGTCAAGAAAAACATTTGTCAAAGTCCCTGTACCAAAGCGTGACAACTCTTCTTTGCTCAGCATCCCGTTGTGGTCTTTGTCCAGATTTAAATACTGCCCTACAAAATTGACACAAGCACAATAACTCAAAACTTCAGTAGAGTCAAAAATGATTACTCATATATCAAAAGAGGTATCCAGCCATATTACATCATATTTGCTTAAGTGATGTGTATATGCAATACCATAAACACGCAGGGCGGATGGAGCGGAAAACCAGTTGGATTCTTGACTTTCTTTGGAAAGCTCTTCATCTCTTAGCTACAAGAAATAAATACTGTGTTATTAAAGTATTTAAAACATAATACAATAAAAGTAAACAAGTCAAACACACACTTTTACAGTATATTGCTAGAAATATTTCAATTAACAACACCAAATGATAATTGCGGGAGCTACAGATTTTCACATGTTGTCCATGGAATGAACAAGAGTCTATTTCCCAAATGTGTTTTCCCAGTTGCCCTACAGGTTCCAAAAAATTTAGACGGTAATTCCAGCCAAATAAATAAAATAAGCTACCTAAGACACACAATTCCTTTATGTTTATTAGTTAGGTTTGCATGTTGTATGTAGGATGGTGTGATCATGAATGCCAACCTAGAGTTGAAGTACAGTGTACACAGCATGAAACGTTTCACCCTAAAGGCCTAAATACTAATTTGTTCAATCATCATCATCATTGTCATGATCATTTAACAGTTATTTTCTGGGTTTATCTAGATTGGCCAATAGACCCCTAGATCTTTTTTCTCCATAGTCCTGGGCTTCACTTGTGGTGGCACTCTCCAAATCCACCTGATCCTTCTCACCTTGTACTTTCTTGCTCTGCTTTAAGTTCTGCTTTCATTGCACATTTCTCATTCCCACAGGACATATGGCTTCTCACACAGCTTTCATACACGTTTCCCTTCAATTCCAGAGACACTCCTTTAAAAATCAGAATCTGGGAATTCTTTCACCCTGCCTATTACCTCTGTACCTGCACCTTGGTCTATAGTCAACATATTACCATAGTAACAGAACTTTTCTACTTTCTCCAAAATGGCTCCATTGCTAATACCAAACCTTCCATTCATGCTATCAACATTCTGCCTCCCTCTCTAATAACAGTTATTTATGCTTGCTACCTGTAGAGTACCCTTCACACCACTACTTCTTTTATATTCCCTCTTCTATGACCCTATAAATTGGATTGAATTTCTGCCAATACTTCTGCTACACACTCAGCCATGCACCCAACTCTTCAAAGCCTACTGCCTCTTCAACTCTACATACCAGTTTGATCTTTCCTGTATTTATCTTGAGATCTTGTGCGTCCAAACAAGCTTTCCATTTCCATATCTTCTCCTATAACTACAGTTCACTTTTTGCCATCACAACAAGATCATTAAAATACAAGAGCTCTCATGGCAATTCTTGACTCACTTCTCTAGTCACCACCTCCACCAATACCACAAAAAGCAAAGGACTCAAAACAGTTCCCTGGTTCTTCCCAATGTTCACCTCAAAACTCTCCTTAACCCTGTCTTGACCACCATTCATGCTTCCTCATACAGTGATGTCGTCTGAAACACTAACCATTCATCAATGCCTAACCTTCTCAATGCCCACGTCACCACCTCTCGTGTCAGACTGTCAAATACCATCTCCATATCAACAAATGCATAATGCAGTGTCTTTCCCTTCATTGGATACTTTTCCAACACCTTTACCCTTCTCATGCATGAATGCACATTGAATTTTTTTTTTAATCTTCACCTGTTCCCTGATTGTTTCCTATAGTATTCTCTTAACCGCCATCACTACAAGTTCTAAAACTCTAATCACTCAATATGACCTACACTTCAATAGATCACCCTTTCCTTTGTATACCAGAATAAGCACACATCTTTTTCAGTCTTCAAGAATTCAGGCCTGTCAACCTTTCAACTCTAGGATCTTCTACTTCCTTCAGCATTTCTGACACCATTCCAACTGGGCCTGGTGCTTTATTCTATCTTCATCTTTTTGAGCGCTTTTGAACCACCTCTTTCAAAAACTTACGGCTTGGTCCATTTATGTTCTCAAAATACAGTTCATTATCCAGTTTGTTTGCCTCTTTCAGCAGCTTTGTCATATACAGTACTTCAGTCTAGGCCATCCTTTTGTTTAAAATGAGGAAATGTATTTCTTAAAATGTTATACTCTGGACTTTGTCTAGTGTTGCTGTGACAGAACATGGAGACTATTCTACGGTTCTGAATAGATATATCACTAATTCCAGTCTGCATTCATTACTCCATTTGACATGCAGGTGTGCCTAACCGTTTATTATTAAGACTGTATTATCACAGCAGTATCTTAACCTTGTAATCTTCTATAAAGTGACATCATGGATGATACAGCACATAAAAATGTTTACCTCTAACAAGTCATCCAGGTAGCTGCATGCTAAAATATCTTGGATTTTGATTTTGCCTATGAAAGATACACAAAGAACAAGACAAATATTAATTAGTCTTTGGCTTAGTGTCTAGGAACACACGGTATTGATTTCATTAAATATTTAGGTAAACAAAACAGTAACATATTTGTAACAAATAACAATAACTCGTTAAAGAGTAATTCAGATTCTGAAGACTATAAAACTTAACATTCTTGAAATAAATTACTCCAATATAGGGACCTTTCCCAAAACTATCCTAGAAGCACTAGGTGCAAAGCAGGAAACAGCTCTGGATAGGGCGCCAGTCCATTAAAGGCCCCACAATCACAGGGGACAACTTTGAATCACCAATCAAACTAGCCAGCTCATGTTTGGAGATGTGGGAGAAAACCCCATGTATTCACGAGGAAAAAAAATGTGTAAACTCCACAAAGAAAATTTACTGGGAGGATCCATAAGGAAGCAGCTCTACCAACAGAGCCACTGGGCCTCTCATTATGAAAATTAGCATTACAACCTTAAATGCTAACAAATTACAAATAAATCATATACTGGGACACACACTGACAGATCATATTGGACAATCAAACATATTAATCAAATGGTTTGACAGCCTTGCAGAAGTTATGCTTTCTCAGGGTTTTACTTTATGTGGAGAAATGGGAGAAAAATACCATGAAACAGTTATCTGATACAAATTCCAGTTTTTATTAAAATGGTTTCTTCAAGTCAGAATTTTACAAAAACACACATATGTAAGATCAAGTTTGTATTTCCTATTTTTATTGGAAACTACGGGCGCAGTCTTGCTGAAATGCCAGAGTTAATAAATGAGGTGTGCAGCACAAATAGTTCATATTGCTGTCTCATAGGTGTAGTGTCCTAGGCTGAAATTCCAAATATAGGCAATGTACACGTGGAATTTTCAAATTTTCCCAGTGTCTGTTTAAGTTTTAATTTGGAGACATACAGGTTAGGTTAACTGGAGTTTCAAAACTAGCCTTGGCCGAGTTTGAGCGTGGATGTACTGCAATGTATTGGTGCCTGCCTGATAGTGTGCAGGACAGGCTCTAACCCTCCCGTGGCCCTGATTTGGATTATGAAAGTTTGAGATTTTTATGTTAACAAGTTAGCTGGTACACAAAGCAAATCACATAATGTTCTGAACGCTTGATATTGCTGCTGTTTAAATTAAAATTTGTCTCTTACACTCGCAATGGAATCTTAGAATTGTCAGACAGACCTTAAGTTCATCCCTTCCTACAAAATGTACAACTTCCAAGCAGCAGTGTAGAATATAATTTTGTTGTGACTGGAGTCTTTAACTCTTCTGCTGTCAATTACACTTGTCTTGCAGTAATTTATACTACATCTTTTATAGGATGTTAAGCTCAAAACACATAATGCTAATATGAGTTGACTATGTGTAGGTCTGGACACCATGCTACAAAAAAGAAAAGAAAAAAAGAAAAAAGCAGCACCAGAGTATGAGCAGCGAAGAGCAACCAAGTCTACATCCAGGGTGTCATGATAAGGTTACATTTTTGGGGTTTTGCTTGCTTCTATTTAAAAACGATATACTGTATTTTACTGTCTTTGACGCCACTTTTTCGGTTTTACTATTGCTGCCAAGTTTTGGCTCTGTTGTTATGATCACATCCTGTTTTTCTAGGAGCGTGGCCTAGGAGGTCACAATCTCTGGTTTATCGGTGCAATGAGATAAAAACTCAACTAGGAGCTCATTTTTTTTATTATCCGATCTGTGGATACAATTTCATAAAAATAAAGTTCCAACTGTTATTCGTCTCTTCATGCCTTTCTTAGTTTTGACTTCTTGCCTCGTTTCTGACTTTGATTCTTGCCTGTCTTTTAAGTTTTGGTTGCTATTTTTATTTGCTTTGTTTTGCTTTTACAAAGATCTCCCAGTTCTTCTCTGAAAATTTTTACCTGTCTCTTTACCTCTTAACGCGCACACGTGCCGGTCCCGGGACATAACAGCGTTTTAAAAACGTTACAGTAATGTGTGCATTCCCATCTGCCATGCATCTCGACACCCTACCCATCAAATTAAACTTCAAAGTCTCGTCTTACCGATGATATAAACCATTTTGACACACAACAACCACAGCACTGACACTAAAGCCTTTTTTACAGAGAAGTACATACTTTTAAGAGTTGACTGTCCCTACCTTTGAAGACCCCCTGCAAGTCAAACATCAATATTTCCGAGCAGTATTGATCCCATTGTGTCCGTAAGGCTCCAGCGAATATAATCCAGTAAAACAATTTAGGTCCAAAACACACAATATATTCTCAAAGGGACAAAAACTCCAGAAAACGTTTCATAACTTGAGACCACCTACGTAATTTTTTTTCATTTATATTGCTCATATTAGACGTAATTTGTTTCTGTCGGCGATAATCATGCTACCCCATGAAACACGGAAGTGTTAGCTTCTGATCGACACCTAAGTTGGCCAATTACGACGGGTCTGGGGTTGACTGGCACCTCGTATAGCCAACCAGTGTCACAGAAAGCTTTGAGGATGACGTAAAGCTCCAAACCCTGGTAGAATCTACCAGTTTGATTGGACACTGTGACTGACACTCAAAACTTACAGCCAATGAGCAGCCGAGCATTTTGATATGTAACTTGCCATACTAACTTATAAACAAAACGATCGGAGCTGCGTGAAGGTGGCATTTGTGCCAGTCTGCAGAGTTGGTGCGTGGTTGTTTATTGTGATTTCGGCAAGTTTTTCGCATTTTAAATATGAATAAAAGTAGAAGTTTAAACGTAAATAAACGCTCGATTAAATAATAGATGCATGTACGCGTGCGAAAGTATTCAACCGGCCCAGGAAACGTCTAATGGCAGAGAGCGACGTGCCACGCCCTTGTGCTTTCTGCTTGCTAGTGATTGACATGGAAAAACGCTGAGCTGTGTTGTAACAGTTTGTAAAAGAAATGTATATAGTTTGTGTGCATTTTATAAAAAAAAAAGTAAAAAATCAAAAATATAAATATATTTTTGGCCCATAAGACTTGTATTGACTATTTTTACATAGAGATGTGTATTTTTTATTGTTTTTATTATGGAACATGAATTTCCATAACTAATAGAGTGACACTATGTGTAGATATAGATTCCTTTAGGTGTAAGCTTTCAGTAGAGCCCTCATTGATATCTGTGGGTTGAAGCATTCAAAAGTTATTACACTTTTAACATACGTTCCAAAATGTGGATAATGGTCCCTCTAAAAAGCCCCTGGGCATGCCCACATAAAAACTGGTGTAAAAAATGTCATTTTTACAGGTATTCTTTTCAAATTTGAAATTTGAGTAGTCAACAAGTTATTCTGTTGGTACATAGTGTGTTTCTGTCCCCACCTACCTACTGCAGCTTTATTTTCCTTTATTTTCATAAAAAAACTTAGGCGAGAACAAAAAAATTCGTTTTTTGTGAGTTCTAATGTGCATAACTTTTGATCAGTCACACCTACAGTGATTCTGACTACTAAGGGTGAAACTAGAGAATGTTACCTTTACAAAGAGACCAAACATGTGTTTATATTCCAGATAGTTCAATAACAGCAATGATTCTAATTTGGAGAGGTCGAATTACAAGCGATTTAGCAAAAATGACCCCGAATGATAAGGGGTTGGCTGGGAATAATAGTAAAGGGTATGTCACATTCTAATAGGTTAAAAGACAGAAAGATCTTTATTCTTAAGCAGAAAAGGTTGTGTGTGGACATAGAATTTTAATACAAACTTTATCAATCTGATGTAAATTAAGGGGAAATTGTAATGGTATCCAAGAAGCACTTCATTACTGAAAGGGTTATCAAAATCTGGGAAAACAAACTATCAAGAAATGTAGTGGAAATGGAAATTTTGAAAGCTTTTTTCTGGATACGATACTGGAAAAACTTAGTTTCTGACCAAAGAAGTGTGACAGAGTCATTTTTGAAACTTCTTATGGTTCTTATTAAACTGCTTAATGCAAATTTGTAACGATTGTATCCGCTACACTTCACTAAGTTTACACTGAAATATTATACTGATGATTGCAGGTCAACCTCAAACTGCCTTCATCCCCTTCCCACAGTGCAGAAAGATGACTTATAAAAACAAATGCGATATTGACTAAACCACACAGTGAAAGGATGCAACAAAAAAAAATATATAATGAATACATTTTCTACAAAACCCCCACTTCCAATATATACAATAAACACAAAGCATAAAATTATATATCCAAGAAATTTTCCCCACCATCGAGTTAGTCTTTTTTCCATTTTCCTATTTCCCCACAGTTCAGTTCCTTAGACATGCCAATCCCAGAATAAAAGATTTACGGCTCACACTGTTTCCGCTCCCCTTCAAAGTAACCTCAGCATATCCGGAATCTTCGAGGTGGCCACCCCAGACTGCGTTGGACTTGTGGTGCTCCTCGAAAACAATCTTTCTCCTGGACTCAGATTGGTCATGTCTTTTTTTCCTTCGCCATAAAAACTTGGGCAGTCATTTCTTCCTGCCTTTTCACGCCCCTATGTAAATAGTGTGTCCGTTTCCATTAAACTCCCAGGAAATTGCAATGACAGCCCTGTACCTCTCCAGAAGGTCCTCTCTATCCAACCCGCCTATCTTATCTACGGTATTCTCAAATGACAACGGGATTTTACATAGAGAGAAAAAAAAAAAATACATACATTTTTATGTGGCAGTGCTACAAATTCAGGGTGGGAAGGAGCTCGACCCTATCTCAGCACCACTGGGAGCAATACATTAAGTAGTTCCTGACAAGATATAGTCCAAGACAGACCATACGCACACTCTCACTTCAGCCAGCTTACAGACATCATTTAAATTAACACAACTTTTGAACGAAGACTGCCGTACTGAGAATAAAACCAAAGCCAGTAGACTTTAAATCGGCTCCATTTCCACATGTAACTCACTGTTTTGACCTTAAGCATGTCATTGTAAAAATATTTAAACAATTGCAATATAGATGTGAATTTGCAAACTGCTCTGAACCTGGGAAAAAACACTGCTCAAACATAATACCATATTATTACTATTAGCTATATTTAAACAGCACTCTGAGCTCATCACTAAAGAGTGTGCTTTGGAAAAAAAAAAATAAAACATTAGAATATTCATACTGACCTGTACGAAGAGGATCCAAAAAAAAGAAGAATTTGCGAACAGCCGTACAAACATAAAAAGAGTAGAAAGATTTCTCCAAGCCCCCCAGTTGTGGCAAAGTAGGGATTAACTCCAGTATATAATTCTCAAGGTCCTAAATAAAAAAAATATTAAATCATTTTTAGAAAAGCAAAAAAAAAGGAGAAGTACTTTTTATTCAAATATTACTATCAAAAGTGTTACAGTCCTATGACGTAGAACTGGATTGAGCAGGTTTGATAATGGTTGGACTAAGTGTGATGCGTTTCTGAAGGTATGACACATAGTAACACTTAATTATTATGCACTTATCCTGCAACTGGTTCTTATCAAAGAAATATACTGGCACTGCACCTGACTCTGATGGTAGTATAAGTCTCCAGTTAACATTGCTTTCACCAGCACTGAGAATGATTTTTATTTATTTTTTTTTTAAATCACCAGAGTGCCCATTTTTCTCTTGTTGGGAGTGTGAGATATATGTTATGCTGTCCTATAACTTTATCTCATGTCGGCTGTGGAGTACAGGAGACTTGGGGCTGGCTAGCACCCCTATGCAAGAAGATTTACAAACCCACAATGCAGACAGAAAGGAGCATGGTGTGAGGGAGCTATTTACTGTGAACGCCCAGGAGGGATCAGACATAAGAAGCACTAAAGAGGGCTGCAAATGGCTCTGTCTGACAGGAAAAGTGCTGGTGCTAAGCAACAGATGGACTGCATGCTGCAGCTCTTTACTGTGTAAGAGCCCAGCCTTCAACTAAGAGATACACTGGATTATCACCCCATTAAAAGGGAACTCCTTGAAACTCCTGTCTAGATTTCTATGGGATATGTCCAGCAGGCCTTATGCCATTATCCCTGACCGAGTCAAACACAGGCAGCTCCATAAATGTTATGCCATCATTGGGGATTGTTAACTAATGTTGTCTTATTTTAATTTCTTATTTTGTCTTTTTTTTTTTCTTCATTATGTAAAGCACTTTGAGCTACTTTTTGTATGTAAATGTGCTATATAAATAAATGTTGTTGTTGTATCATGCCACTCTGGGTTAGAGTCTAGCACAGGTACTGCCCAAAGATGTCAGTGGATCTTCTGTGAATATGGGAAAGGACATGCCCAAAGCCCCATAGATGTAATTAAGAAGGTAGCTACTCCACCATTGGTAATATCAGGTTTGGGAGAAGTTATCGAAGGGAAGCACACAAGGTTAGAACTGATGTATATGGTTGGCAATGGAGTAAATTGTACAAGAAAACGTAATTGCTGAGAATGGGTACTTTGAACAATTTTGTAATCCAGTATTCTAACATAATATACTAACGGCATCTGAACATTTCATTCCTCAAAAAAAAAAAAAAAACAAACTTTTGAATAGACAAGGGGGTCTTACAATAAAATATGTACACGTATATAGAGGTTACAATGGTTTCCCTACATACAACAGCAGGAGGCAGAGAAATTACCTGCCAAAGGAAACCATTGAAATATGCACATAAAATCAACTGCAGATATATCTTTTTCATTGCAACTTGATAGTTAAATACTAAAACTGAATTATATTTGGTTATTCAAATCAATAGGGAGCACTGTGGTTACTGTGGTTTTCCCATAGGTCAATAGTTCTTACTTTCAACTGCTGCCTTTATGGAGGTTGATCATTCTGTGGCTGCATGGGTTTTCTCTGTGTATCCTACGTTCCTCCCACATTTTAAATACATGTGGAGTACATGTAGATAATTCCAAATTTACCCCTGGATGTGCAAGAGTGTACCCTACAATACATTAGCACCCTGTCCTGTAGGAACTTACTATGTCTCCCCTCAACCATTAATCAGGAAAATCTGAAAGATTGATGGATTAATATTCAATATTATTGGAAAGTATAAAAACAAATGGGACAGTGATCCAGTCATTAGCACCGTTTCCTCAATGCTCCAGAGGCATTGGTTCCAATCTCATACTAGACACTCTTCCTGTTCACAAAGGTTTAGGATGCTCGTTTTCTCCCCTATCCAAAAGGCATAGAGACCCTAAAATGGCCATCTGGGTGTGTATGTGTAGAACTGTGCACTGCAATAGAATTGAATTAGGGAATCCATTCCCAGACGGGTTTATCCATTCCTGGGAATTCGGGAATCCTGGGCCCCCTGGGGATAACACAGTGCACAGGCATCTCAAATGTGAACGGTTTTGGAATGACTGACACTTATTTTTAATAAAACTACTGCAATATGTCAACACCAATAAAAGACTAACCTTATCTACAAGCAGTTCATACTGTCATATAACTACATGTATCTAGTAGTTAGTTGCGGTAATAAGAGTGTAGAAAGCACAACCTGTCCAGCGTGCCGTCGTCCAGGCGAGAGCGTACTTCGTGCAGATTACGCCAGCCGCTGAGAAAGCACACTCTGCCTCCACTGAAGTAGGCAGCACAGTCATCAGATACAGCTACACTTGTTCTAAACATCGCCCACACTTGCCGTTGATCTGAAACACCGCCATTTCAGCTTTTACTGATGCATCCAGTTTCTTGTCCTCAATCTGTGATGGCAAGTTTCTTGGCACAGATAATGCGGATGCAACAGACTGACGCTTTGCAATTTCAAGTTGCTGTTCAAAGCTGTTGTCTGACAGACGTCAATGAAGTCTTCAGTTTTCAACTATAACTCTGTTATTTCTTGATTGATTTTTACATGCTATATATGCGAGCTTGGCCGTTCCCGGTTTCCCGGGAATAAAACTGCTGTAATGCGGGAATAAAAAATGTCCGGAAATGGATTCCCTAAACTGAACCTGCTCAAGGTTAGTTCTTTACTCATGCTTGATGCTGTGGTTATAGTTTGCAGGGTCCTTAATAAATTAATTGCAAAAATTATACTCTCATCTTTACTTTTCTATAACCAGGTAGTAATGATAATTATTACAGGAATGATGATTAATGTAATTCTAAAATGCGGGTGTATGGTGGGAATGTGTAGGATCTTTAGAGTGTGTGGATGGATTTGGAATCAATTCACATACATAGGCAAAAACTCTCTGCTGTATCACTAAATTAATGTACTCACGGATTCCCTGAAGTAACCATGGCCAGCAAAATCATAAAGACTGAGGCCAATCCTTGTTTGGTGAAGCCATACTGGAGAGAAATTAAAAAGAGATACACACAGCATTAGAAACTATTACTTTAAATTAAAGTGGACAGGTTTTTAATTTATTATGAAGGATGCATCACCAAGTAGCCTGGCAACTTTTAACTTTACATTTATTAAAAAGCTTTAGTCAAGAACTTGGCAACAAAAAAAATCCAAAATTCTGTACGGTATTTAATTACATTACAGTAAAAATCGAGTATAACAAACCTTTTCGCATGACGTAATTAAAGAACTGTATTAATGATATTCTTCCATATGGATCGCCATTTAAAAGTTTTGCAAAAACCTTGGCTTTAAAGAAATGCCTGTTGAGATTAAAAGATGAGACATTTTACTTGTTATCAGAATAGATAAATCAAGATTTTGAAAAATGTCATAAAATAGGTATTTGTGATTTAAAAAACTAGCTTATGCTTAATTTTATTGTTGATTATAACTAATATGACAGACATAGATGGATTTGGTCATAGGCACAACATTGAGTTGTCGAAATCTTTAAATAAATAATAACTTTTAATTTTCAACCTAGTACATGTCATAGCTAACAATGTTAATATGGCACAATTACAATAAAGAAGGTGTTGGGATTTTCTTTTTTTTGGTTTGAACTACAGACACCTACAACTCCACCATGGTACACCTCAATATTGTACATTTTATATATATATATATATATATATATATATATATATATATATATATATATATATATATATATATATATATATATATATATATAAACAAATCACTGTTCTTTGCAAAAAATATTTCTACAAGGCATCAGAAAGAGAAAGTAGGGATTATTGCTTAATTCCATTTTTACACACCGACAATGTAAACCTTAAGTACTCTCTCTGCAGAGACTTACTTAGCATCAATCTGAAAGAAAATGGGTTATATTTTGAGTTGCCTTCTCTTGCCATATTTTTGACATTGCTGGGTGAAATGCAACCACAGGTACTATGATGCTGGAATGATTATTTCAGCAAGAACTCGGTTTACACTAATTTGATACTTAAAAGAAGCAGCTTTCCCGGTCAATGCTTTTATGTAGGATATTAAAACATGTATATATACCGTACAATGGCTAACCCTGCAAAAGTCATGCGAAAAGACAATTCCCCCCCAAGGCATTAATACAGCGTACCAAATACCAAACACCACATAAAGTACATGAAAAATAAAATATTCATCAATAACTGTATAGAATGTTGGCTGAACAATGCACTCAACAGTAAGAAATAAAAGGTTCCAGGGGCAAAATTTGGCATGGGAAATATGAAGAATCTGACTGGGACTACAGTATAAATAAAAAGAAACCGATACTAATTAATGGAAAACCTAGTGACTGTGGAGGAGGTGTAGCAGAAAAACACAAATGTCATGATACTAAGGAAATAAGCCAATACCACAACCACCACTTTAAACCCACCTCTCTGTATACATGTACTCTGTCTCTCTCACTCTCTCTGACATTCTCTGCGTCTGACGGAGGGGGTGTGAGCAGAGGGGCTGTTTGCTTAGAAGATACGGACGCTCCTCTACAAAATGCCGCTTTATCGCGGTGCTTCGGCATACTTAAAAGCACATATTGATTTTTTGATTGTTTGCTTTTATCTCGCTCTCTCTCTCTGACATTCTCTGCTCCTGACGGCGCTCCTTTGAAGAGAAGATATGTTTGCATTCTTTCAATTGTGAGGAAGAACTGTCATCTCTGACTTGTCATGGAGCACAGTTTAAACTTTTGACTAAAAGGTGTTGCTTCATGTCTATCCATCCATCCATCCATCCTCTTCCGCTTATCCGAGGTCGGGTCGCGGGGGCAGCAGCTTAAGCAGAGAGGCCCAGACTTCCCTCTCCCCGGCCACTTCTTCCAGCTCTTCCGGAGAATCCCAATGCTCCCAGGCCAGCCGGGAGACATAGTCCCTCCAGCGTGTCCTGGGTCTTCCCCGGGCCTCCTCCCGTTGGACGTGCCCGAACACCTCACCAGGGAGGCGCCCAGGAGGCATCCTGATCAGATGCCCGAGCCACCTCATCTGACTCCTCTCGATGCGGAGGAGCAGCGGCTCTACTCTGAGCCCCTCCCGGATGACTGAGCTTCTCACCCTATCTTTAAGGGAAAGCCCAGACACCCTGCGGAGGAAACTCATTTCAGCCGCTTGTATTCGGATCTCGTTCTTTCGGTCACTACCCATAGCTCATGACCATAGGTGAGGGTAGGAGCGTAGATCGACTGGTAAATTGAGAGCTTTGCCTTACGGCTCAGCTCCTTTTCACCACGACAGACCGATGCAGAGCCGCATCACTGCGGACGCCGCACCGATCCGCCTGTCGATCTCACGCTCCATTCTTCCCTCACTTGTGAACAAGACCCCGAGATACTTGAACTCCTCCACTTGGGGCAGGATCTCTCCCCCAACCCTGAGAGGGCACTCCACCCTTTTCCAGCTGAGGACCATGCTCTCGGATTTGGGAGGTGCTGATTCTCATCCCAGCCGCTTCACACTCAGCTGCGAACCGATCCAGAGAGAGCTGAAGATCACGGCCTGATGAAGCAAACAGGACAACATCATCTGCAAAAGCAGTGACCCAATCCTGAGTCCACCAAACCGACCCCTTCAACACCCTGGTTGCGCCTAGAAATTCTGTCCATAAAAGTTATGAACAGAATCGGTGACAAAGGGCAGCCCTGGCGGAGTCCAACTCTCACTGGAAACGGGCTCGACTTACTGCCGGCAATGCGGACCAAGCTCTGACACCGGTTGTACAGAGACCGAACAGCTCTTATCAGGGGGCCGTACCCCATACTCCCGAGCACCCCCACAGGATTCCCGAGGGACACGGTCAATGCCTTTTCCAAGTCCACAAAACACATGTAGACCGGTCGGGCAAACTCCCATGCACCCTCCAGGACTCTGCTAAGGGTGAAGAGCTGGTCCACTGTTCCGCGACCAGGACGAAAACCACACTGTTCCTCCTGAATCCGAGGTTGACTATCCGACGGACCCTCCTCTCCAGAACCCCGAATAGACTTTTCCAGGGAGGCTGAGGAGTGTGATCCCTCTATAGTTGGAACACACCCTCCGTCCCCTTTTAAAGAGGGGACCACCACCCCGTCTGCCAATCCAGAGGCACTGTCCCGATGTCCATGCGATGTTGCAGAGACGTGTCAACCAAGACAGTCCTACAACATCCAGAGCCTTAAGGAACTCGGCGATCTCATCCACCCCGGGCCCTGCCACCAAGGAGTTTTTGACCACCTCGGTGACTTCAGTCCCAGAGATGGGAGAGCCCACCTCAGAGTCCCCAGGCTCTGCTTCCTCATTGGAAGGCATGTTAGTGGGATTGAGGAGGTCTTCAAGTACTCCTCCCACCGACCCACAACGCCCGAAGTGAGGTCAGCAGCGCACCATCCCCACCATATACGGTGTTGACACTGCACTGCTTCCCTCCTGAGACGCCGGACGGTGGACCAGAATCTCCTCGAAGCCGTCCAAAGTCGTTCTCCATGGCTCTCCAAACTCCTCCCATGCCCGAAGTTTTGCCTCAGCAACAACCGGCAGCGTTCCGCTTGGCCTGCCGGTACCTATCAGCTGCCTCCAGAGACCCACAGGACAAAAAGGTCCTATAGGACTCCTTCTTCAGCTTGACGGCATCCCTCACCGGTGTCCACCAACGGGTTCGGGATTGCCGCCACGACAGGCACCACCACCTTGCGGCCACAGCTCCGTCAGCCGCCTCAACAATAGAGGCACGGAACATGGCCCATTCGACTCAATGTCCCCACCTCCCTCGGGACGTGGTTGAAGTTCTGCCGGAGGTGGGAGTTGAAGCTACTTCTGACAGGGGACTCTGCCAGCCGCTCCCAGCAGACCCTCACAACACGCTTGGGCCTACCAGGTCTGACCGGCATCTTCCCCACCATGAAGCCAACTCACCACCAGGTGGTGATCAGTTGACAGCTCGCCCCTCTCTTCACCCGAGTGTCCAAGACATATGGCGCAAGTCCACGACACGACCACAAAGTCGATCATCGACCTGAGGCCTAGGGTGTCCTGGTGCCAAGTGCACATATGAACACCCTTATGCTTGAACATGGTGTTCGTTATGGACAATCCATGACGAGCACAGAAGTCCAATAACAAAACACCGCTCGGGTTCAGATCGGGGGGGCCATTCCTCCCAATCACGCCCTTCCAGGTCTCACTGTCATTGCCCACGTGAGCATTGAAGTCTCCCAGCAAAACGAGGGAATCCCCAGAAGGTATGCCCTCTAGCAACCCTCCAGAGACTCCAAAAAGGGTGGATACTCCAAACTGCTGTTCGGCGCATACGCACAAACAACAGTCAGGACCCTTCCCCCACCCGGCGGAGGGAGGCCACCCTCTCGTCCACCGGGGTAAACCCCAACGCACAGGCTCCAAGTCGGGGGGCAATAAGTATGCCCACACCTGCTCGGCGTCTCTCACCGGGGGCAACTCCAGAGTGGTAGAGAGTCCAGCCCCTCTCAAGAAGATTGGTTCCAGAGTCCAAGCTGTGCGTCGAGGTGAGTCCGACTATATCTAGCGGAACCTCTCGACCTCGCGCACTAGCTCAGGCTCCTTCCCCTTCAGAGAGGTGACATTCCACGTCCCAAGAGCCAGTTTCTGTAGCCGAGGATCAGACCGCCAAGGTCCCCGCCTTCGGCCACCACCCAACTCACACTGCACCCAACCTCCTTGGCCCCTCCCATAGGTGGTGAGCCCATGGGGAGGATGTTAACATGGGTCCTCCTCCCCATGGGCTTCATGTCTAGAGGGCTCTAATAATGTTAACAGTGTGGGAGAGTTTATAAGGGCTTAAAATATATAAAAATAACCATACAAACATATGGTTTCTACTTCGCGGATTTTCATCTATTGTGGGGGGTTCTGGAACGCAACCCCCGCGATCGAGGAGGGATTACTGTAGTGGCTTTTGGAAAACCTTCCAAGGATTTGACACGATGCTGCTCACTACAGACAACACCTATTTGCCCACAGGCTTGTAGCTACACATTTCACATTGTAGAGGTCAACAGTTACAGATGATACAGAGGAACACTGTGAACTGGCAGGACCTGGTGTTTTGCAAGGCATACCTGATCTCAAATATAAATTCAGGGACTTTACAGGAAACTGTTTAAAGCTCTGGTTTAAAAGGCCAACCACTACCACTGCCAGATTGTGTCCAGTGTTGTTAAATTACTCTAAATCTACATTACCTCAGATCAGTCAGGTGATGGCAAGCACTATAGATTTAGACTATCACAAAAACACAAACAAAATAAATGACATCATGAAATGGCAGACTGGTGTGAAGTGAACAAAAAAATCTGGACAGAACACAGGTTTTAAATTAGGGTTTAGAAAATGTTATGGTAAACAGACCATCCCTCACAAAAGCACTTTATGGTAATATAGGCAGATTTCTATATCAAAGTGGTAATTAATATACCATTTATAAGTTACATCATAATGGGTACAGTGGTGGGCTGGCACCCTCCCCGAGGTTTGTTTCCTGTGTTGGCTCCAGCAGACCCCCGTGACCCTATAGTTAGGCTATAGTGGGTTGGATAATGGATGGATCATAATGGGTAAGTCTTTAGAGATGGTTTGGCTTGCAAGATGAAGTTAGTGTACCATTAACAGTTGTTGCCACAGCAGAAACCAATACTATATTTACTTACTTAATTTTAGGTTCTGATTTTTCACCAACTATTAAGAAATTACTATAGTTAATCATGGCTTCTTCTCCAGTCATAGGTGGTGTCTGGTGTTTATCCAGAAGGAACCACAAATTCTAAATAAAAGAAAATATTAATTATTAGAAAATCATATTTACTGAGTTAATATATATTACATTATTGTATTTCAAAATACAGCATAAACAATCATTATAATAATTTTAAAGTAATTACAACTACTCTAGAGTAAGCGTACACAGTTCCTTGAAAAAATATTTAACCCTCAATACTATTTTGATACACTGTTGTCATCTGTTATCATTTTCTGATTGATTCAATTAAGATTTTGTGCTTAATGATTTACAAAGCTTAAAGTAACAATTTTTACAAAATACAATCCAGAAAACATCACATTAAAAAAAAATATTATTCATGCACCCTTAATCTGCCAAAATATTTTACCTCAACATGTCAAATAAACTGTTATTGGGCTCAAACTGTGTGAAATTAGTAGCTCAGATGCTAGATGAGAGGAAAAATAAACACTATATCTCTATAAGATCTTTCACCATAAGAGAAATGTAAAACAAATAAACTTAAATTCCACACAAAATCATCCTAAGTAAGCCAGAGATCCAAGTGTACAGTATACACTACAAAACACATTTCTAAGACACTGAATATCCCTTGCTGCTCAGTGCCACCTAAGGAACATAACTGAAAAAATACAAAATTAACAACACTACTTAGATTTAGCCATCCTACTAAGAGAAGCTAGTGGAAGACCAGATCTAGCACAGAATAGGTTACAGAGTAGATGACATTAAAGTTGTTGATCATGGATCAGCTAAAAAGCATTCCAAGTCAAAGACCTTTATGGGAGAGTGGCACGGAAAAAGCTTGTCTACAGAATGTTTGCAAAATGTCTCCTAATGATATCTAAGGGAAAGTCTTGCGGTCTCATGAGAATAATAATGTGGGACTTTCTGGCCTGAATAGTTAGTAGTGTTTATGTGTGTGATGCAAATCTACACAGTGTACCACCCAAGTTATGCCATCCTGGTTTTAGTCCATGATTGGCATATTTTGTTATGAAGATACTGTTCAGTGGCAGAGACTGAGAGTATTGGCATGACTTGCATACAGATGAATAGAACATTGTAGTATATTATACAACAATCAGGATGATGCATCACAGGAATACCAAAATGGAGGACTTTTCACAAGCCAAATAAGTATAAACATGAAACCAGCAACAGGCAAAAATCATGCAACAGTAACCAGTGACAGTGACCAACATTCATTATTCTTTTTTTTCTTGATCCTACCGAAGAACCCAAAAAGCCAAACTGGATATTCACTCACATATTCTGACTAATTTATGGTTTTACTGGATTCAAAAGGTACCACATGAGAGGTTGGGCATCAAAGTAAAACAAGTGGGAGTTCAAGGCGTTGTGGGTAGATGAATGCAAAACTGGCTCAGACAAAGGAAGAAGAGAGTGCAAGAAACCCTATCAATATTGGCTGACATTAAGAGTGGTGTTCCACAGGGGTCAGTGCTTGGGCTGCTGCTATTTTTTAATTTATGATAAATGATTTGAATAGGTAAAAAGGCTGGTTAAGTTTGCAGGTGACACCAAGCTAGGTGGATTGGCAGATATTCTGAAATCCAGTGAGTCATCACAGTGGGACTTGGACAACATACTGGCTTGGGCAGATTTATGGCAGATGAAATTTAATGTAAATGTAGCAAGTAAAAATGTTAGGCTTGCATACACAATGGGAGGTCTGAAAATCAAAAGTACACCTTATGAGAAAGACTTAGGAGTCACAGTGGATTCAACACTATCAATGTCCAGAGAGTGTTCGGAAGCCATTAAGAAGGCTAACAGAATATTAGATTGAATAGCAAAATGTGTAGAGTACAATCACAAAGAGGTTATGCTCAAAGTTTATAATGCACTGGTTAGACCTCGTCTGGAGTACTGTGTACAGTTTTGATCTCTAGACTACAAAAAAGACAAAGCAGTGCTGGAAAAAGTCCACAGAAGAACTGGGCCGATTCCAGGACTACATGCATACATACATACATATACAAAAATTCAAACAAAATGTTTTTAATGATGGGAAATTGATAAATGATCTCACTGTGAACTCTGAACTACATCTTTTATGATCAGGCCACATGTTTCCATTATTGTGGCAGATGATTACAAGAGACATCCCTGTCAAATGCATGGAGACGGAAAGTTAATATCACCAGCTGCTGTGGGAAATGTTGTCATTTCACTAACAAAAAAGAATTTTAAATAGTAATGCTTTGCCTGCAACTCTTCGTTATCCAAAAGCTCTCTGCTCTTCCTTTGTAAAGAAACTGCTCTTGTTTCTTCTCGTAATTTCTGTAGCAAATATTCTTCCTCTGTTGGCAGCTTAAAACAAAAACACAGGTAAGACATAAAATATTTTTAGTATAAAATCACAAAAACTAGAAAATATCTAACATAGCAATTACAAGGAGTAAAAAAAAAAATATAGATGACCAAACAAAATTACACCAGCAACTTATTCATAATTATTAACAATGTTTAATTATTTTAAAGGCAAATATGATTCTGCTGCATTTTCCATAAAGAAAAATTCTGTAACTGGAAAAATATCCAATGAATGAGTGCGAGAAAAAAAAGTATGTTTTTATATATAAATGTTTATTTTCAAAAAGCAAAACAGTACAATGGCATACAACAAACAAATAATAACAATATAACAGATACAAGATAAAACTCATTTTTAATAAGATGTAATTCTCTAAACAACAAAGAAAAAATTGTTCAGAGTCTATTCTTTTTAAAGAGCATTTTACAAAAGACAATGAATAAGCAAGAAATACAAATATGATTCTGAAACTGCACTTAACTAAATTACTTACTCTGTAATAAAATTTGGGTATAACTTTATAGGAATGCTTATCTTTCCCTCCACTTTTCCATTCTGTGTAATATTTAGTAAATAATTCCATTTCTTCGTCATTCTTTTCAGGATCCATTTTTTCAGCTGGAAAATATAACAGCAGCACACAAAACTGTCTTTATTACTTTCAACATGTGATTTTGAATTTACAAAATAAATAATGTGCTTCTTGCTCTGTAATGCATAGCCAACCACATTATGCGATTCCTACCTTGTGCCCAGTTCTGCCCGATGGGCTCTTTTCCCACAAACATATACCTGAAGTTAGGAGATGGATGGACAGTATGGCCTTGTTTTTTTAACAATGCCCATGCATTTTCCTTGTAGGAGTACTCTTTTCTCCCAATTCAGAAACTGACTCCCTTTCTGATGTAGGTCTCTATATATATATATATATATAACAACATCAACATTTATTTATATAGCACATTTTCATACAAACAGTAGCTCAAAGTGCTTTACATAATAAAGAATAGAAAAATAAAAGACACAATATCCTGTCATGGAGCATTCAGGTTCCGGCTACAACAAAATGTTTGAGCTAAACTTCAGATCCTGGTCCGAGTTCTGCGGTGTGAATTTTACATGTTCTTATAATGTCAAAGATTAAGTCTAAATGGAACTAATGTATATTACAAGTATGGTAGGTAATGGCTCCCTTAAACCGTTACTTGCATAAGCAAACAAAAATGGGTTGATGGATGAAAGCATTCGAGGAAATTCCTAAGGATCATATCACAGCTCATGCTATTCTGTCTGCGGTAGTTATTGATGCTATAAGCAGATAAAAGAAATGTCAAAATCCAGATCATCTGTACAACTAAGAGTTATTCATTTCTTATGAGGCACAAGCAGAATAACCAGATCCAGGGGTGAATTTCAATCCACGAGGTTAAGTATAAGGATTTCAAGATTTACAAATCACCCTGAAACAACGCCAAACACTTCCTACACTTTCCCATTTCGGTTTACATATGACGAGCTCAACGTCTGTTATTGCTTTGAAATATAGTACAACTATGGCAGGCAGAAGATTCACAAAGCACCTCTAAACACACAGTCGTAACAAAAGCATATAATGTGAAATAAATTAACATGCAATAATAAATTACATATTTTACAGTTCTCCTGTTATGAAGCCTAACACCCCTTGCTCCTCTTCTGATATAGGTCCCAATCGGAGCAGATTATTCACTAGAGCTGTTTTTACTACAATCATAATAATCACTCGATTACCTTTCCCAGAAGTCTCTATCCTACTTTTCAGTTTCTTTTTCCAATCCATGATCCTTTTAAAGCCAATCTTCACAACGTTTTCACGAACTTCTCATCCTCCCATAATGTCGCCCCGGCGCTTCTCTGTTGCCAAAGCCCCGATCTGAAAGACAATTGGCAGTCATCTAACTAATGGGCGTGACATTTACGTCACGCCTCCGAGAACGTTCTTGTAACTCAAAGTCTGCACAGATTTTGAAGTTCATTGAGTTCTGTGTACATGCAGGAGCCAATCATCTCCAAGAGCCACGCGTCTCTACCTATGTCTTTCCGCAGAGGTCGCTGTCGCTACCCGGTCTGCGTGCCTACCCGATTTGCGCGCGCAAGCGTATTGAAAGCCTAACATGCCGTAAAGTGTTCACGCATGCGTTAAACAAATTGGACAGCACCGTAAAGTGTGTGATGACGTAGCGTTTCAATACGCACGCGCATGCAGATCGGGCCGGCAACGGGAACCAGGTAGTGACACACACCACATGCGCTTAATGAAAAAAACATTAAAAACAAAAAAAAAAAATAAAAATCACTTTACGGCACGACCCGATCTGAACTGTGCATGGAGCACAATTTGACATTACGGTTTATTCATTTTAGTTCTACATTAGTTGACCATAATGAAAATATTCATTCTGCAAAATAAACGAAGCAGCCTTTGTGGCGTAAAGTTGATGTCCAATGTTTAATCGCCGTAAGTGGAAGCTTAGGTGTGCACACCTGATTAGCCCCAATTAGGGCGAACTACACGCTATGTACTCTTTGTATTATTTGGCAGGTACTAATATATATGTATGTATATATATATATATATATATATATTATATAAAATATGTAGTGTTTTTAGATAGATAGATACTTTATTAATCCCAAGGGGAAATTCACAAGTGTAACAATCCATGTCAAATAGTAAAAATGTGTAAAAGTGTCCAGGGAGCAATTCCACATAAAAAAGGTGGTAGGAGTGATCAATGAAATAGAGAAAAATAGAGATAAAAAGGTAAAAAGATAAAGTCATATACGGAGCTGCTGGAAAGGCTGCCACTCGGATGCGGCGCCGGAAATGTAATTTATTTTCCCACTCACGTAATAAATCATATAAAGTTTCCTTTCCTTTTGATCTATTGTTGCAATTTCCCTCTTATGTGCAAATTGTGTTTGTTTAAAAATATCTTTAGACATCAATTATTATTAATAAAATTGTCATTTGTCTTAAGGCATCAGGTTTACAAAACCTAATGTATCCAACCAGTTTTATAGAAATATATGGTCCTTTTTCAAAAAAAGAAAAGAATTAACACTGTGTTACATTTCATTGTGCTGACTGTCCCTGTCCTTAGTGTTAACTGTGACTGTCCACTTGTTAAAATTCTTTAATTCGTTCTCAGTTCTGCAATCAGGTCAGATGCTGAAGATATCAAGAGCATAAAGCCACCGGTTCAAGTCCACATTTATTCCAATGACTATTAATCTTACAGAGAAGTTTAACTTTATATCCACAGACTAAAATTAAGGAAGTGCGCTGTTATCACTTGAATCAACCTATTTGATCTATTATTTTTTTACATTAAGTGCTTGTTGCTGTAGTTCATATTTGTAATACATTTGTTCTTAATGATGTGTTTTTAATGTTATTTCAAGGCGTCTCTGTAAAACCCGCTGAGAAACAAACTTACTTATTAATATAATAAAACTGAACTGAATTTAACAGCTGTAAAATAAAATATTCTCCACTAACTGCGCAGAATTTAAACAGCATGAAGTAGTTCAGTTTATGATGAACACCATGTGGATGGATTGCAGTGATATTCATTCTTACAAGTTTAATCAACATAACACAGCGCGGTTTGTGTGCAGACTCCTCATCTCGTGTGAATTGTTTTATTCACCCATATTGACACAGAGCCAGTTCATTTTTATAACTTTGAAAAAAGGAAATACAATACACTTATAGTACATTTTTATTGAAGGAATAAATGGTATGTTTAAAAATAAAAGTGAAAGATCTGTGAACAATGTTTCTCAAAAACAAATTATACACACACCCATATTTATATATATATTATGAGTAGAAAATTCAGTAATCATAAAGATGTATAAATGATAAATGCATTTAACTAGAACACAACTACAATGAAAATGGCCAACAATGGGTGGTGTTAAAAACTATTGGGGAAGGAGAACACAAATATATTTACAGATTTTTTACCTTAGTATTAAAAAAAAAAATGTTAGCCAAGGTTTTGAACACAATAAAAGTGAATCATTAAAATTGTCAAAAAATTCTATTTTAGCTTTATGAACAAGATGCTACTCAGAGTCAGAGTTCTTATCCAGCAATATTCCATAAAAATTCTGTTCTATTTAAACTGACATTTTTCCTGATCTGTCCCTTAACATTTGTTCACTAATAACATTTCTATATCACCTTTGCTTACAAGTGCAGCTCAAATTGCTCCACAAAAATATACAGTTACAAAGAAAACTGAAGGCATTATAAAAGTAAATGAGAAGCAAATGGAGGGGTCCTTGTCCTTTGTAATAAATACACTGCCTGGTCAAATGGCTGGGGACAAAGACAAACTTGCAGCCTTCAAGGACACTGGAGATAATAAACCTCTGGGGGTCCCAAGCCAAAGCCCACACAGACCCCCTCTGCACATCCCGGCATACATGATTGTGGCCGTCTCAGTCCAATCACAATTCCATTTCAGGACGTCTTGTGAACTTTTCTTCTGTCACAGGAAGTTGGATTTGATTTAACAGACGGTGGAGACGCAGGGGCACCATTGGAATAAACTGGGAAAAACAACAGAGAAAACAGCAGAGGTTAGTGCCCAGTGCAGAGCTTACAAAGTGTACACAGTACCATTTCTAATCTATTACAACCAATGCAAGTAACTAAGAAAAAGCCAAATTAGAAAAGTGGGCTTGTTGAAGTTTTTTGAAATGCTTGACATTTGTAGCCTGGCACTTCTCTATTGGCAAAGCACTCCAGATTTTGTTGTACAAGTACAGAAAGCTGCTGGTTTTTATGGTTGATCTTGGAATAAAAAGCAAAGCAACGTTTGAGAAAAGAAATGTTGGGAGCAGACACTCGAAAAAACAGGCAGGGTCTAAAATACTCAAAGCCTTCTAATTATTTAATAGAACCTTAAAACCAATTCTAAGTGAGACAGACGGCCAATGTAATGAGACCGAGACAAAAAGGCCAATACCTCGTGATCACTTGGCAAAGGCACAGCACATCAGACCAGAGATTGAGATGGAAGATTCTAGAAGTGTCAGGAGAGCCAGCCGCTACTTCAACATGGCACACATCTCTCCGTCCTTCTTCTTTAACTGCTGCCCCATAACACGACGGACTCTTCTACTTCACTGTAACTGTTAAAACATCAACACAGTAGATATTCACTCACAGAGTTCAAACATTAATAAAGTGTACTCTCACTTCTTATTCTGCCTCCTTTCTTGGTTCACCTGTAGATCAATTATTTCCAAAGTAAACCATCACAATAGATAAAGGTCTGCTTAGAGTAAAGTCTAACTAATAATATTATTCTTAATTGTGTTTTTTTTGTTGGATTTTGAAAGAACCCCAACTTAACTGTCATTATATGTAACATCGTTTTTTCCTTTTACATTACGCATACAGTAGACAGTAGACATTGTGTTATAATCTCTGTATATCTGAACTTCTAATGTGTTGTGCTCAGGTGTCAGTACTTACATGAAAACATCTTTGTTTTTCACTCCTGCCTTAGTTTTGTATTAATTTAAAATTAAGTCTCGGTTCTTTCAAAATCCAACAACAAAGCACAGTAACTTAAGAACATAAATGTTATTTTGCAAAACAGAACAATATCTCTGTTTAGTGACTGCTGGGACTGATGCACCTCAGTCTCTGTGTTTGTGAGGATTTACACTCTGAGGCTTTCTGTCTAAAATTAAAAAGCTGTGTTAGTTACTGGACAGAGTGAGCAGACATACAGTACAGTATTCAAGGCAGCAAAATATTACCAATCAAGTAATAAATATGGGGAGGCTTTGCAGGAATTGTGCACAAATTACTTTTGAAACTGGAAGCCTCAGTAGTCTTACCTGTAGAAATAGCAAATCTAACATGAACTGCACATCATCTCGAACTGGAAATCTTAAAAACAGAACAAACGTTGTGTCTCAGAATTCGGGTACACTGGCATCTGTTCAGCGACATGGAAAGCTGGTTACCACCTGGCATCCTGAAGGGTCAAGAAAAAAAATACAATAAAGGGGCATTGTACTTCTAACTGCAGCAATAAGAAAGAAGTTCTCTCTAAGGAGCAAGGCTCCTCCATTATATTCAGTTAATTAAGCGTATAACACGTGACAACAGCAGGTGCCCAGCCTGTCACTGTGCCACATCAGACGCACACCACACTTCTCTGATGGCTTTGGATATAAATTTTAAAATTGCCTGTATTCAACCATGGAATTTTTTTCTACTAAATAAGGTTAAAGAAATTAACAATTTGTTATGCTATTATCCGCATCCTGCTTTCTTGTAAAAACTTAGTTGTTGCTACTCTTGTATGTAATATAGCCTTCATCATTATAATTTGTTAACTTTATTATGGAAAAACTATTGCATTGATGTAATCTGATATCAACATAATTAAAACAAAAAGGCTTTGGAGGGCACACTTTACACCAGTCGAGTGTTAGACGTGCACTCCTAATTCTATTCCTAATTCGACACCTCGATTACATTGTTTTGCTTAATTATTAGCACGCCGTTCGCTCTTTAATATAAAAAATGTGGACAAATGTTAAAAGAAACACATCACCAAATGCTAATAGGGCGTTACGAAATAAATGACATACATCTATTAATCCATTAACCCAAACACGGAAAATGCTGTGATTTTTACGATTAAACCACGAGATTACAAAGTGGTTTAACTAAAAGTGATGTACTTACAAAAAGCTGTAGATGGCCATTATAAAGTTCACAGACACACGTCGCATTTCATTTCGCTCCCTCTTCATTCGACTGGAGTTAAATTTTTCAGGCGACATATCTTCCATGACGTTATAAAATTCAAAAGTTGCCATCTTTTCCAGTAACAAGTCCCCTTACAGACGGAGTTAAACGACAACACAAAAATGACTCGCAAGTACAAATCAAACCTGACGCGTGACGTGTGTCGTAAAACATTCGACATGCGCAGAACAAATCGGGCAGCGTCGTGAAATGAATTTTAATTAAGCAGAGAGCGCGTGCGCGAGACAAATCTGATGGGGACTCATGTCGCAAAGTAAAAAAACGCAGATCGGATAGGGTCGTAATAGTAAAGCTCTGCGCATGCGCGCGCAAATCTGGTAGCGACAGTTGCCATTTAGAAAGAAATACATCATTTTAAGGCGACATTTGATGATGAAGTCATTAAAACACGACTTTGTCTGTGAAATGTATGGCTGGTGTGCTCGTGTATAAAGCGACTATGTACAAGTGCAAAGGTGATTTATAATTTTCACTAAAAGGTTTAATTTTAGTAACATAAACTCCATCATTATTGGATTCTTATTTTTTCAACGCATTTTACGGCCTCTTGTGAGTGTAACTACATAATGAGAGAATTGTATGTTATACTTAACTATATTTCCGGATGATTTGATTATTTTCCTTTAAAGTAGCAGTAAAGTTCTGTTAATACGAGTATTTATTAGCCAAATAATAAGTTTTGCTTCATCATTCAAATCGCCGCTTTGACCTCCTTAAATAATCCGTGAATTGAGATTTTTTTGGGTTGAAGATGTCAATCAGTGGGATCGCGTTTTTGGTATATCAGAGAGCCTCTCGCGTTGTTATTCAAAAACATACCTCATCCCTTTTAAAAGATTGTAGGACACCCAAAATTGCTTCTTTTTCTTCTTGTGCACTGGGTAAAAACTTTTGCAAATCAAAACAGACTGAGTTGCAACATCAGCTTCGACGATATGTGCTGAGGTCAACATTTGAAGCTGGTGATGCAAAGAAAAGGGGACAGTTTGTGAAAAGAAAAGAAACGGTTAAAGCAGCTGAACAGACAGCCAGAGAGAGAAACGCCACAGAAAGTGTCCCAAGCTATCCACTAACAACAAGTGAGTGGAGGAAATTGAAAGAGCTATACCAAGGCAAGAGGCAGTTTGAAGTGAGCATGATGACGAAGATGGTAGCTGCCAAAAGTGATGTGAATGTTGCAAAGTCCCTCTTGACTTATGTTGCGAAGGAGAATGCTTCTATCAGCTATGAGTTGCTTCTCAAGTACCTCACACTGTGTGTTCTTGGCAATCATCATGCTGAAGTACTTGATGTTTACGAGATCATGAAAAGTAGATTCAAGGTCCTGGATACAAGTGCCTACAGTCTCTTCATTAAATCATTTAGCCAGACAGAAAACTGGCAAGAGTGTCTTACTTTTCTAGAAAATATTAAGAGGGTGATCACTCCTTCTCCAAGGAACTATGGGCATGTAATTGCTGGAGCCCTCCGGCATGGCTGTGCCACTGTTGCATGGCAGCTGTATGAAGAAATGCTTGCAGCTGATCTAACCCCTCATCTAGAAACCTGGAAAGCTTTTTTTGACCATAAACTTTACTTGGATGAAAACAAAAGCAAGCTGATGTCCATTCTCTTGTACATGAGGAACAATCAAATATATCCAAGTGAATTACTGGCAAAGAGTATAAAATCATGGTTTGAAAGGTATGTGTACTTTCAATACTCAATTCATAGAGTAAACAGAGGTCTGCAAAATTAAACTCATAACAAACTGTTTTCATTCTGAACACAACAAAAAACTATTATTGGAATGTATCCATCACGTCACACTTAAGTACAAAATTGAAACTAATTATAATATTCATGTTGACAATATTGTTCTAAATAAATGTAACATTAAAATATTTATTAAATCTAATACTTTAAACATATATGTAAAGAAAACAACAATACATATTCATTGATTTTACATACATACTGATGTTTGTCACTGCTTTGTTTTTTTTATCATTTGGTGGCTCACCATTTGTCCACTTTCTCAGGTGCATCCTTATGAATCATCCAGCAGTCATCCACTGTAAGACAGACATCCCAACATCTCTGGTACCTTCTTTACATGTTCTTGGTATCCTGATGGAGTCTTTCACCCTTTTAGTCACGCATTGCTCCAGGATTTTCAGTAAATCAACTCAAAATGCAAATCCAAAAACTGAACTTTGAGGTTCATATTGCAACCCAATCAGTAAACGTAACTAATCCTTTTCTTTAAGTTTCTTTGTAATTTTCACCATTATTGTTTCCTAAAAACATAGAAATTCCTTTTTTAGAATGATACTTAAGCCTCTTGTTTATTGCACCAACAAATTCTGCAAAAATCAGTTTTCTAATGTCAGGTCCAGCACAAAGGTCTTTTTTCAATTTAGTCTCGGACAAACGCAGAAACATTTAGCATAAATATGCAACTGTAAAACAGACTGCATCTTTTGTTAGGGCTTTCATAAACTGCTTCATTAAACCAAGTTTAATATGAAGAAGTGGTATGGGTGCTTTATTTGGGTTCACATATAGTGGTGCTTGAAAGTTTGTGAACCCTTTAGAATTTTCTATATTTTTGCATAAATATGACCTGAAACATCATCAGAATTTCACTCAAGTCCTAAAAGTAGATAAAGAGAAACAAGTTAAACAAATGAGACAAAAATATTCTACTTGCTCATTTATTTATTAAGGAAAATGATCAAATATTACATATTTGTGAGTGGCAAAAGTATGTGAACCTTTGGTTTCAGTATCTGGTGTGACCCACAATAACTACAACTAAACGTTTCCTGTAACTTTTGATCTTTCCTGCACACCGGCTTGGAGGACTTTAGCCCATTCACCGTACAGAACAGCTTCAACTCTGGGATGTTGGTGGGTTTCCTCACATGAACTGCTCGCTTCAGGTCCTCCCACAACATTTCGATTGGATTAAGGTCAGGACTTTGACTTGGCCATCCCTAAACATTCACTTTATTCTTCTTTAACCATTCTTTGATAGAACGACTTGTGTGCTTAGGGTCGTTGTCTTGCTGCATGATTCACCTTCTCTTGAGAATCAGTTCATGGACAGATGTCCTGACATTTTCCTTTAGAATTCTCTGATATAATTCAGAATTCATTGTTCCATCAATCAAGGCAAGCCTTCCTGGCACAGATGCAGCAAAACAGGCCCAAACCATGATACTACCACCACCATGATTCACAGATGGGATAAGGTTCTTATGCTGGAATGCAGTGTTTTCCTTTCTGTAAACATAACGCTTTTCATTTAAACCAGAAAGTTCTATTTTGGTCTCATCCGTCCACAAAACATTCTTCCAATAGCCTTCTGGTTTGTCCACATGCTCTTTAGCAAACTGGAGACGAGCAGCAATGTTTTTTTTGGAGAGCAGTGGCTTTCTCCTGGCAAACCTGCCATGCACACCATTGTTGTTCACTGTTCTCCTGATGGTGGACTAATGAACATGAACATTAGCCAATGTGAGAGAGGCCTTCAGTTGCTTAGAAGTTACCCTGGGGTCCTTTGTGACCTCGCCGACTATTACACGTGTGCCTTGCTCTTGGAGTGATCTTTGTTGGTCGACCACTCCTGGGGAGGGTAACAGTGGTCTTGAATTTCCTCCATTTGTGCACAATCTGTCTGACTGTGGATTGGTGGAGTCCAAACTCTTTAGAGATGGTTTTGTAACCTTTTCCAGCCAGATGAGCATCAACATCTCTTTTTGTGAGGTCCTCAGAAATCTCCTTTGTTGGTGCCATGATACACTTCCACAAACATGTGTTGTGAAGAGCAGACTTTGATAGATCCTGTTCTTTAAATGACACAGGGTGCCCACTCACACCTGATTGGCATCCCATTGATTGAAAACACCGGACTCGAATTTCACCTTCAAACTAACTGATCATCCGTGAGGTTCACATACTTTTGCCACTCACAAATATGTAATATTTGATAATTTTCCTCAATAAATGACCAACTATAATATTTTTGTCTCATTTGTTTAACTGGTTTCTCTTTATCTACTTTTAGGACTTGAGTGAAAAATCTGATGATGTTTTAGGTCATAGAAATATAGAAAATTCTAAAGGGTTCACAAATTTTTAAGCACCACTGTAGCTTGGTATGATGATGTTTTTGGTGCCAAGCCGTAGCTGGCCATTCCTTCTGAACCCTTTGTAATTCTTGGGTTTGCTCTCTCACTCGGAGAGAAAACGCATGCATCTAACGGTTTGTTTCACATGCTGCTCCCTGCTTCTGTTACTCATTACCATGTTCAATTCCAGCTGTATTCAGATTTGATTATGAAATAAAATAACTTTTGATTTAAACATAGATTTTAATATTAGAAAATATTAAATTCAAGCAACTTATCATTAAATTAAAATACTGATATTTAATTGTAGTGTTTAAACAATAACTATACATAATGGATAAAACTAGAGTTACATGAAAAAATGTTACATGCTGGTGAAAAATGGTTTTAATTTTTGACTTCAGTACCCAAAATATATGAAAGTCCCGTGAAATAACCGAAACAATTTTTTTTTTCATTTTATACCTGTGAAATACATTTTTATTGGAAAGCAGACATTGAATTTTGATTGATATAACAAAAATAATCTTGTATTTGTAACTGACCAAGTAATGTTTTTCAAATAAAGTGGTGTTCATAAGTTCACTTAGTAGGCTGGGTGTTATAGTACTAAGAACATCCATCTTAATTTATTTTAGTAAGCAAAGCTTGTCACTGGTTCAAAAACTGTATTGCAGATCCTCTATTGACCATTCTAATTGGCTGGTAAAGAGGAATTAATATTCTTCCCCTGAATTCACAAAGAACTATCTCACACTTGCTGCTGTTCAGATGCCACCAGTCGCATGTTAGCATTTCTTCACCTTGATAATTAATAAAGCACATGAACATGTGTTATCTCATGGTCAGGATTATGTGTCACTAGGTCAGACAGTTCAGAAGTATTATATAACAAACCTAAGTGTTTTTCTGTGTACAATGTTGTTTTTATTTTTGTTAAACCAAGGACTAAAATTATTGGCAACAAGTTTTGTAGTGTTTAAGGCTTTGGACATAAGACATCAAACCTTGAGATTTTGGGTTAACTGCTACTGACACTTTGTGACCATTAGTAAGTCACTCCACCTGCCAGTGCTGCAACTGGAAAAACAAAAAAAAATCAATCAATTGTATCTCAAATGTTGTTAAGTCACCATAGATAAAGGCATAATCAGTCAAATAAGTAAGTAATAAGTAATGATAATATCATATGGTCACTGAACTGCTTACTTTTGAACACGCTATACACAGTTGTTCATGAGTAAAACATTACTGTATTAAAATCCATTCCTGCCTTTTCCTAGTGACTTGACTTGGTTTTACGGGAAAGTGTATTCTTTTGAATTAGAATGGGTAATCAGTAGGAATAATATGAACTTCATCCATCCATCCACTATCCAACCCACTACAGTAATCCCTCACTATATCGCGCTTCGACTTTCGCGGCTTCACTCTATCACGGATTTTAAATGTAAGCACATCTAAATATTCTGTTCTGCGGACAATGGGTCTTTTAATTTAGGTTACATGCTTCCTCAGTTTGATTGCCCAGTTGATTTCATACAAGGGATGCTATTGGAGGATGGCTTAGAAGCTACCCAATCAGAGCATGCATTACATATTAACTAAAACTCCTCAATGATATAAGATATGCTTCCCGCGTGGCGCTTGTTTGCTTCTCCCTATCTTTCTCACTCTCTGCCTGACGGAGGGTGTGAGCAGAGGGGCTGTTGCACAGAGGACACGGAGGCTCCTCTACAAAATGCCGCTTTATCGTGGTGCTTCTGTATACTTAAAAGCACGTATTGATTTTTTGATTGTTTGCTTTTCTTAGCGAGCGCTCTCTCTGACATTCTCTGCTCCTGACGGCGCTCTTTTGAAGATAAGATATGTTTGCATTCTTTTAATTGTGAGAGAGAACTGTCATCTCTGTCTTGTCATGGAGCACAGTTTAAACGTTTGGCTAAAGGGTGCTATTTCATGTCTAGAGGGCTCTAATAATGTTAACAGGGTGGGCTTAAAATATATAAAAATAACCATACAAACATATGGTTTCTACTTCGTGGATTTTCACCTATCGCGGGGGGGTCTGGAACGCAACCCCCGCGATCGAGGAGGGATTACTGTATATCCTAACTACAGGGTCACGGGGGTCTGCTGGAGCCAATCCCGGCCAACACAGGGCACAAGACAGAAAACAAACCCCGGGCAGGGAGCCAGCCCACCGCAGGGCACACACACACACACACACACACCAAGCACACACTAGGGAGAATTTAGAATCGCCAGTGCACCTAATCTGCATGTCTTTAGACTGTGGGAGGAAACCCTTTAAGCAGATATTATTAAATATATTTATTTGCTCTCAAAATTCACACAAATATAGTTTTTCTTTTCATGTTTTTCATTAGTTGTTTGTAGTCCTTCTTTAAAGTCTGCAGGTTTGAATATATATGGAAAGCAGTGCTTTCAGTGGCTATTCATAAGTGGCAGCACCCTATGTGTTACACTGCTCTATTAATGTGACAAGCACCACAACCAATTTTTATTGTTTTCTCAATTGAAATACAAGTGCCATGATATAAAACCAGCACTGAGGTTTTGAGTGATTTAAGTAGAACCGGATATTGGGAGTCACGGGGAAAGGACTGATTCATTCTTGTAGTTTTTAGCACTGTGGCCAGGGATTGTAGGTCGAAAAGTCCCGGTATGCATGTAAGAGTGCTGGTAGACAACAGCAAAACGTAGCGCTTGCTAACTGTTGAGCTTTGCATTTTTCTTGAGCTTCGCACATCTTTTTCTTTCCACTTCACAACATGATCATGTCTTTTTCTTCTGTCCGGGACACCACCCTGTTTTCAGTCGTCCATCCACACTATTGGTTTCTGGGGCTAAGGTCTCTCAATCACTTGTACTCCATTCTTCATTCGCATAAAGCCTCCTATTAGTGCAGCACAGTGCATGTACATTAGTATAAAATTAATACAAATTGAAAAACTTTATCGACAAAAAAAAAAAAATCGCATTGGTTAATTTTCTCTTTTCTGTAACATCACCAGTTTTCAATCAAATCAGTCAAAGCATTTTTGAGATTTTGGGGCATTTAGTTTTTTGGTTGTATTAATATATCAAACTTCTTTCTTAGCCTAGTGCCCCAGATGTGCCGTTCTAGTAAATGGGGAAGATGTTATTTTTGTTGATGAATGACTGAGTGAGTCAACTTTGCATTGTGTGTGTATATATATACACAGTGGTGTGAAAAACTATTTGCCCCCTTCCTGATTTCTTATTCTTTTGCATGTTTGTCACACAAAATGTTTCTGATCATCAAACACATTTAACCATTAGTCAAATATAACACAAGTAAACACAAAATGCAGTTTTTAAATGATGGTTTTTATTATTTAGGGAGAAAAAAAAAATCCAAACCTACATGGCCCTGTGTGAAAAAGTAATTGCCCCCTTGTTAAAAAATAACCTAACTGTGGTGTATCACACCTGAGTTCAATTTCCGTAGCCACCCCCAGGCCTGATTACTGCCACACCTATATATATACTGTATATATATATATATATATATATATATATAATATATGCTATATATATATGATATACATATATATATACATATACAACATATGTATATATACATATATATGTACACAATATATATATACAGTATATATGTGTGTGCATTTATAATATATATATAGAGGCAGAAGAGCAGAAGGGTAGTATAAGTGTGGTAAGAAACCTATGCACCTTTTCACATCACAGATAACCCTCCATGACAAGTGAGCTAGACAATAGTTATAGTGACCTATCATGTTACCCTTTTTTGGTCAGTTTTGTGCTTTTTAATATGGCTTGTGATGGCACACCACTTGTAATTAAACATATTTAATAAGATTGCATGCTATAATAGCCTTCATATTGTTCATTTATATTGTATTAAGTCTAATCTTTATCTTTCTAGTGATCCAAATATTTCATGGAAGGGAAGCTGGACTACTATAGCACGAAGGTAATTTATATTCTTAAGTACAGATGTTGCATTTTTTGTGTTAGCTGTCTTAAAATTGTGTGTAGTATTATGTATTTTAAGTGTATATTTTAAACCACCTATTTGGTAACTAATATCCATCCATCCATTATCCAATCTGCTATATCCTAACTACAGGGTCACAGGGGTCTGCTGGAGCCAATCTCAGCCAACACAGGGCGCAAGGCAGGAAACAAACCCCGGGTGGGGTGCCAGCCCACTGCAGGGTGCACACACACCAAGCACACAGTAGGGACAATTTAGGATTGCCAATGCACCTAACCTGCATGTCTTTGGACTGTGGGAGGAAACTGGAGTACCCAGAGGAAACCCATGCAGACACGGGGACGCCATGCATAAGAATTATTTTAATTATTTAAATATTAAATGTGTATTATGTTGCTTTGCTTTTTATTAATATATTTGTGTTGGCACCCAAGTGAAATTATATGTTTCATAGATTTGTCTTAAGTGATAAAAGTTAGCATAGCTTTTCAGAGAATAAACAAACACAATTTTACACCCAATTACTATATATTTACTGAATTTAACACATAGGGAAAAAAAATTGCACCACATGGCCTTGGTGCCAAAACTGACGCTCCTTCACAATGCAGGTAATGTGCCTCATTCAAGACATGCTCTTTACCAGAAATAACAACCTCCAAACATTTCTTGAAGTCCGCTAACAGTCTCTTTTCTCTTACTTCGGGAATTTTGTACCACTCATCCTTGCAGTAGGCATCTAGTTTGGAAATATTCTTAGATTGTCTTGCATGCAGACCACCTTTGAGTTGTTGCCTAAATTTTTCAACAATGTTCAAGTCTACGAACAGTGAAAGCCGTTCCTAAACCTTAAACCCTCATTTCTTAAAATAGATAATGGTTGACTTTGAGATTCAATTTCTTCAGTGTGTTTTGTTTATTTGCTGATACTTAATAGAATCCATTCTTCCATCTCCCCACATAATATTTCCTGTGACACTGGCTGTCATATAACCCCAAAGCGTAATATTTATATTCCCATGCTTTACAGTTTGCATCATGTTACTTTCATCAAATTATTCTCCTTTGTCTTCCTCTAAATGTGCCTTTGGTGATTTATATCCAAAGAGTTTCTTTTTTGTTTGATCACACTGCCTCACTTGGTTCCAAAATGCCCCTGCATAATCTAAGTTTTGTATTGCGTGCATTAGATGCTGAATTTTAAAATGAGATTTGCTTGGTAGTCTTCCTTTTAATGACTGTAAACCGTGCCCATCAGAAGCATTGCACAATACACTGCTATTATCGTGCTAGCCTGTCAGTCCTGCAGGTTCTTTGCAGCGATGTGGGGATATTGCCTTGTAGTCCTGACCAGAGATTTTTTTTATTGTTCTTCCAGATCTTGTCTTTACTTTAACACTTCTCCTTAATTGCCATTTCTTAATGATATTTCATATAATGGAAATTGCAAGCAGAAACAATTTAGATATGTTTTTATAGCCTTCCTCTGCTGTGTGTGAGAGAGAGAGAGAGAGAGGTTGGGAACTTGCACTGATAGAACGTTGCCACGCTCACCACACAACAAACCACCTGGATTGGGACCCGAGTGCAGTGGGTGATACCCCAGCACCACACTGGAACAGTGTGAGTTTTTTTATGGTGGGTGGAGTGCCAATCCTTCCACCAACCCCCACATTTTACTCTCAGAACCTAGTGAACTAATTAGAGGAACATATGGTTCATTGAGAGTAAGCACAGCGTCAGTGGAGGTGGGTTGACAGAAAGTATGCCCGCATTTCACTTTTCTTGTTAAGTTCACCAAATAAGTGGTAATTGTGCATTAGAATTTACAAAAAAATATCAACAGGAAGTAACCTAGTAGTGATGAATTAAATTCATTTGTTTGTCAAATTAATGGGTAGAATACAAATGCAGTGAGTAACTTTGCTGTCTTCCAGTAAATTGTTCCTAAGAGTTCTCTTTTTTTTCTCTAATTTTCCTATCTTTGAATTTCTCCTATTCATGTTGTTTTCCAAAATCAGTTCAAAATGCTGTAAAACAATTAATGTATTTAAATCACCGACTGCCTTATACCCTCTGTGCCATATTATACTCCATTTCCCTGTCATTATGCCCAGGAGCAATTGATTATAGCAATGAACATCTGAACAAAAGACAATTGTAGATAATGTGAAATATTTATCAGACAGAGTATCTTTTAAAAGTATCCAGACCTGTGACTAGTTCTCTACTGAGAATACTTTAGAATAAGACAACAATCCAACACTGACCTTTTGTTCTCTGTGATATTTTTTATTTCAAAGTACAGAATTTGAAAATGTTTTTAATGTGACATTATTTTATGTTAAAAAGGAAATATCATACTTACATACATATTACATACATATATTTCCATTACCTATAGTATTTTGTAGAGCCACCTTTTCGGGGTAAATATGTATTGTCATGGGCGGCTGGGGGTGGAGCCCAACCGGGACACCCGAGGGGACCGGAGGGGGGCTGGTGCCTCCTCCCGACCACGTGAGGGCAACCGCCTTGGTTTTGTTGGTGGCCTCAGGTAAGGGGTTTGGAAGCCCAACCCTGTAGGGGCCCGTGGCCACCGGCAGGCGGCGCCCCGGTGCCTGAAGAAACCTGGAGCCCAGCACTTCCGCCACACCAGGAAGTGCTGGGGAAGAGGAGCAGGAACACCCGGAGGACTTCCGGCTACACAGTTGGTGCTTCTGCCACACAGGGTGTGTCGGCGGAAGCTCCTCAGGAAGCACCTGGAGCCCATCCGGGCATACATAAAAGGGGCCGCCTCCCTCCAGTCGACAGCAAGAGTCGGGTGGAAGTGGATGGAGCTCGGAGGAGAGGAGTGGAGGCGGTCTGAGGACTGAGCAAGGCATTGTCGTGCGGCCAGGACTTGAAGGGTGATTGGTGCTGCGGCACTGGGTTAGTGCACTTATTTGTAAATAAGTAGTGTAAATAAACACGTGTGTGGTTAAACAACATGTCTACCTGTCTGTGTCCGGGCTGCACCCCACAGTATCTACTTTGGGCAATGTTTGGGATCAATTTTGGCCCATTCCTACAGGAAGATTTGTGCCAGATTGTTCAAGTTTGTTCGGTGTCACAGGTTTTCAGTAGTACTGAGATCAGGATTTTGTTTGTGCCACTGTACAACATTCACCTTTTTTCTCTCAAGTCACTTTATATTTGGAATTATTGTTCTTCTGAAAAATACAGTTTTGTCCAAATATCAGTTTTCTACTGTTATGTTTTACTACAGTCTCAGCTACTGAAATCTGTGGATCCTTCAGGTAATTGTTGGTCTGTCTGTGGCTTTTCTCACAAGTATTCATCTTGTTTAGTGTTCTGAGGGTTGATATTTTCCAGACAGCATCTGTTTAGTTTTATATAGTATCCAATTCCTGATAACTAGACCAACAGCGCCCACCAAGACATCCAAACATTTGCCCTTAGTGTTTGAAATTCAGAGGAATTTTATATACAAATGAGAAATTGTGTAAAATGTATCAAATAAAATTTTACCAAATCACATCACTGAAAGCAATTTATTGTCTCATCGATAGCAGTAGAAAATGACAAATTATCAGTTAAATTATTCAATCTGCCTTTTAAAAAATAGTTTAAAAAAGGCATTATATTGATCCAAGTTAAAGAAAACTCATTTCATGAAATTCAGTGGTAGTCAAAGTGTTTGAGTTTGAGGATCACCTTGCCAAAGTCAGAGATACAGTACATTGAGCCATCTATGGCCAAAACACACTTGTTAGCATAATTCCATATTAAAAATACCAAAAGTCGTCTGCATGGGAAATATTAAAAGCCTAATTAAGTGTTACTGGACATTCATTGCAAAAATCCTGATTTCAGCTAGATAGTGTAACAGAATGCAGGTTGATAATACTGATGCAAGAGAAACCACACATATCAACTGGTTGGACTTAAAAAAATTGTAAATGAAACAGGTGGGCTCTGCGAGCTGACATCCTTGTGAATTTAAAAGAGAGACTCATGCAGTAACTAGGATCAGATTACATGAAGAGGGTCCATATTTAAAAAAGTGTTTGTGAGGCCCTCAATTGTGATTGTCGTATACGTTGATCAGCGAGCCTGCGAGCCTTCTCTCTCGCTCTGCTTTTGTCTCACCTTCTCTGTGTAACCTGACTGTTGCGGTCATACGTAATTTCCGTTTCAAACGCGAAAAGAATTTTATATATATAGATAAAAGAGTATACTTGAATCACCAACTGTTGCAGCCTGCACAGAAATTTTGCATCTACATCAAAATACTTAAACCTCTTTAGAAAGTAGACTTCACTCTAGTGATTTTTTTTAACATGCCTTTTGACTGAACACTGTAGTCAGAGAAATCTTGCATTTCCTGAAGCTCAACACTATGATTTTCCTAATGCCACAAATGGTTTCCTGCATCACTGAACACAGTTATTAACCAGGTCTTTGCATTTGTGAGAAGTAATTTAATTATGTTTGTGCTGAATTAGAGAAAAATGGCAGACATAGTATCCATGCCACCTGCACTTCAGAATACCTGAAACTAAGCATGTTTAGGTTTTAGCCAGTACTTCGATGGGAGGCCTTCTAGGAAAAGCTTGGTTTGCTGCTGGAAGGTGTGTTACTGAGGCCAACAGGGGCACTTACCCTGTGGTCTGTGTGTGGATCCCTTTGCAGTGATGAGGATACTGTGATTTTAAAAACTGGCACCATCCTTTGAATGAACCATAAAACTGAAGTCCTTTGTCTGTGTAGTCATAAAAGATCCCTGAGCATCTTTTGAAAAGTGTAGGGTGTTTCCCAATGTTCTGACTAAATTACCCACTAAGGCCTTCCTGTTCTTGCTCCCTAATCATCCCCTATCCCTTATTAGCTAACTGTCTATCTTACACCTTCACCACATAATAGCTAATGTGTTTTTGAGTACGTTAGAAAAGTGCTATAAATATAATTTATTATTATTATTATTGAGACAGGCAGTAAACTTGTCACTTGAGAATATGTATAGAAATACAGGGTTGGTGTCCTCAGTACAGGCGTAACTCCCTTAGGCTTGAAGGCAACAGGAAATTCGCCAGACTAAAGGGACAGTGATGTATCAAATGTACCTTTATATTATAGTATTGCATTTTTATGTTCATAGATTATGAATATCAAAAGGTAGGCATGTTCACATATATTCTTTTATTAGATGTAAAGCATTTTACAAAGGTTTTCAATAGCTTAGCTTTATGAACATAGAAAAAAAATGACAAAGGTTGATGTTCACTTGTGATATCACAACACAGGGAATCTTTCACAGGTAAATTAGTTTACCACATATTTTTATGTTGCTAGTGGTCAATGCAAGCATTGCTCTTCAAGTTTGGAGTCGATTCACCTCACAGAGGAAGAATACGATGTGTTGAAGAAGAGAGTGATGAATGATGTTATCTTGGGAAGTGATGTATTTAACAAGACAACACCTCAGGTAATTTTATAACAATATATTTTCTTTAGTATGAAAAGAGATATATTTGTATATAACTATTCACAGGAGAATATAAAATCTCTTATAAAAATGTCATTGTGGCAATTTGTATGTCAAGATATTTAGTATATGATTATTCTGTCAAGAACACAAAACACAAAACAATTATTCAAATAATCCAGTAAAGTAAAATATTCTGAAGTATATTTGCATATTATTTAAACGTTATAATACATATTCTCAGTGTATAATATATACATTACAAATAAGCTTTATGTATTTTCTTTTACAACCTTTATATTGCATTTTTTCCTCAGAGTGTGAGCAGTAAAGTATATTATCACAGGTTTATTTCTAAACTTGAATTTTTTGCAGAGGGTTAGTTTATTTGAGTATTTTAGGTGGATTATTAGGAAATGACAAGTCACTTCCAGAGAAGAAAAAACTAACAGCAGTGAATAAGTTCAAAGGTTTGTTTTTTGGTAATTTATCTGTTGTGTGATGCTTTTAACTATTTAATTTAGCAAGACAGTTTGTCTTGGTTAGGTGACTACTGTATTGTGTTAATGATATGCTGTTAAAGCATTGAAATAAAAATACACAAAATCCTACAAAGCAGTGACACACAGGAATTACTCCAGTGTTCATTATTTGTATCTCTCATAATTCAGTAATTAAAAAGAGGACCGTTGCCAGTCATTACAGTTGTCAATATACACATTTTGGATTTGAGAATATTTAATATTAGTTTTTTTTTAATTGAACTAGTGAAAGGAAGAGTATCACCTCAATAGGTTAAATTTTAGGCATATATGGTGCCATGTCTAGAATTCTGCACAGTTTTGTTGTCCATCTTAAAAGAAGGGACATAGATATACAGTAGATCAGAGAAAAGGTGCTCCTCTAATACATGGACTGTAAGACATGAGTTATAATAAAGGTTAATGGGTTGAAGTACAAACATGCAGAGATTGAACAATGATGTGTAAAAAGTGTTTAAAATTGTAAACAGGCTTAATAACTTAGATACCAGTTGTTCTTTTACAACATGGACATGGAAGGTGTATTTCACACAAATATTAAGGAGTATTTCTTTACACTATGGATGCATATAACAATATCCTGAGTATTGTTATTGACAGCAGCACTTTGAGGACATTCAAATTTTGACTTAATTCATAGGAAATAATCTTTGCTGGGTGGCACGGTGGCGCAGTGTTAGCGCTGCTGCCTCGCAGTTAGGAGACCCGGGTTCGCTTTCTGGGTCCTCCGTGCGTGGAGTTTACATGTTCTTCCCGTGTCTGCGTGGGTTTCCTCCCACAGTCCAAAGACATGCAGGTTAGGTGGACTGGCGATTCTAAATTGGCCCTAGTGTGTGGGTGTGTTTGTGTGTGTCCTGCGGTGGGTTGGCACCCTGCCCGGGATTTGTTCCTGCCTTGTGCTCTGTGTTGGCTGGGATTGGCTCCAGCAGACCCCCGTGACCCTGTGTTCGGATTCAGCGGGTTGGAAAATGGATGGATGGATGGATAATCTTTACTTGGCGAATTGGCCTACTCATGTCACAACATTTCTTATACTTTTATGTTCTTAGTTGTTATTACATATAACATGAATCAAAAAGACATGTGCTTAATTATATTTTTGAAAGCTTATATTTCTATAATGATGTATAAAGTTTATTTAAACCCCCAACTTATTATGTATGAAACAGAGTTTATATGGCTAACCTTACATCTCGCCTGAAGAAGGGGCCTGAGTTGCCTTGAAAGCTTGCATATTGTAATCTTTTTAGTTAGCCAATAAAAGGTGTCACTTTGCTTGACTTTTCACTATAGTTAACCTTAGAATGTAGGGTGGTCCAGATGTAATTATGCAACTTTTAATGCAATGCAGGAAAAAAATGCAAGACAAAAGAATTGTTTGAAATATCTTGTAATAAATGAAAATGGACTTACATTGAATTAATTCACTGATTTTCCATTTAATGTCCCACTTGTCCTCAATTCAGTTGTGAATTCTCTATGTAATAAACTTAATAAGTTATACCGCAATGAAAATGGCATAATTAGATCAGGACCACCCTGTAGATGTGAAGAGTATTGTACAAAACATTCACCAGGGGGTGCTGTTGCAAAGTTAAAATAATGTGTTTTTGTTTATTGATTCTGTTTCTCCAGCCCTGATAATTTGAGCTATTCTGAAGTAAAAATCAGTTATTCTCATTTTCTTAAACAGTACAGCCCCCAAAGTTGCTTGACATTTTCTGTCTAGTATGTTGTTAATGCAAAACATCAAGTAATATGTCAGAAACATTTTATTAATCTAAATGTATTTCCTATGATACTAATGCTTTGCTTCTAGTGTTTTTATGAATACATGCCAGCATTCTGAAGTTTGGATACAATTCCAGAGGTATATACTAATTATCCATCATTTACATGCAGTACAAGTTAAGAGCAATAAACATCACGTACAGTTGGACAGTTGAGAGACAAAGTGAGAGAAGCAAGGTTGTGTTGGTTTGAACATGTGGAGAGGAGAGATGCTGGGTATATTGGGAGAAGGATGCTAAGGATAGAGCTGCCAGGGAAGAGGAGAAGAGGAAGGTCTAAGAGAAGGTTTATGGATGTGGTGAGAGAGGACATGCAGGTGGTATTTGTGACAGAACAAGATGCAGAGGACAGAAAGATATTTGCTGTGGCAACCCCTAAAGGGGGCAGCCGAAAGAAAAAGAAGTAAATGTACACGCATGCTCATATCCATCACAGCAGCAACCTTGTGCATTGTTTGATTTATATTGAGGATTTTTGCATTTGTTGTTTAGTCTGGGTTCTGAACTGGGTTTTGTTAAATAAAAGAAACTACAACCTGTGTTACAAATGTAGAACTAAAACAGTGGAAAAGTTTGATATCAGCAGAAGGATGAGATTCAAGTGTTGCTTGCGAATTTACATTAGTCTACCAGTAGATGGTGCAGTTCACTTTTATTTTGCATTGAATATGTGTTTTACTTTTGCTTTTGAGAGTAAAAAATAGGAAGTTTCTGAATTATTGGAAAAGGCATGAAGGTGCTTCCTTTTTCCTTAAAAAAAGAAAAGCAGTACACCTTCTAGATGAACTAAAACAGAAGTCATTGTTACTTTTCTGTCAAGAAGGTAGTGCTGATTTAGGTATAAGCATTGGGGATTTCCGAGATTCAATCTTCTCTTTGTTTCTCTTTTTGTGTTTTCCTTATTTACTTAAACAGACATTGCACTCAAATTTGAAAGCAAAGGAATTTACACCAAGTGGAGGCGCAATAAGAGCATACATTTATACAGTATCTAGAAAATTGAGATACAGCCAACAAATACAGAATTTTTTGCCTGCAATTTAATTACTAAGCTGGGCTGATTGCAACATTAATAATGTGCAAAAGGCGGCTTTTATGAAAACAATTATTAAAGGAAGTTGTTTTTTTGTTTTGTTTTTGTATGTATTAGCAAATATCTGTGTTACAATGAACACCATGGTGGTTAGTGCTATTACGGCATAGCTCTGTTGATCTGTGTACTGTGCCTGACCTGACTGCTGTCTACACAATTTTATTCTATGCACTTGTGCTTTCTTTCACATCCCAAGGATGTGAATGTTGGATGCATTGACATTGCTAAATCTTTCAAAACCAAGTGAGTACACAATGGCATAGAATGTTGGTTTTTTTCTACCTTGCACCCAGGACCGCCGTGATTGCATTCAGCTCTTTGTAACCCTGTAATGGAAGGATAAGAACATTGATGGATCGATTATACCTCATTTTAAGTTATAAAACGTTTTACTTTAGTTTGGTTTCACTATTGTTAAAGTGCTGCATAATGCTTATTTACATCTATAAATATTTTAACAAAATATATGAATTATTCTAGGATATTTTCATCTGACTTTACTCTATGCATTTTTTGCATTTTATTAAAAATGTTCTCCAATGTCAAACTCCATTCATTTGAGAAAAGCATTTCAAATATTTAAGAAATGTGGTTAAGCTCTTAAATATTGTATATAAGCTAAATGTCTCAAGCCTCTGGAGGAAAGGCTTGTGAAGTTAAACTATTTACACTTCTGCTGTGATCTAATTTGTTTTTTTTTTTTCAGCACAACATTTAGTTTTGCTAATAGCTATAAAGCCAGTGCACTTCACATTGAAAAAGTTTATAGTGGTGTCATATTTCAGCTGTGGCTATTGTAAATGACCCTGGAAAGTCCCATCCCTTTGCTCTTTGACTTCAAATGTAGATCATCTACATACGGTTAGCGCTACACTGGAAATGGTAGCACAGTCTATTGGTTTGCCTGATCAGCAAGCTTTCAGCTCCTTACAAAGGCAAGTTTTTATAACAGCTAACAGCTTCTGCTATTTGAAAGGTAGTTAAGGTGTGTGGTTTCTAGCTGGGGGATTTCCTTAAAGTCTCCTTGAGGTATCTTCAATATGCTTATATAGCATAAGTTGTCAGACCCTAACAGTTTATGCCTAAAACCTTTTATTAAACCTGACATTGCAATCAGAACTGATGCAGTATATTTAGTAAAGCTACATTTTTTCATTCTTCGACATTTTTTTTGACCAAAACCTAATATATCAAGAAGTTTTGTTTGTAGCTGTCTTTGAATCATCATATTTTTTACGCCTTAACTTCTTAGTAAATATAAAAGTATATTTCTGATTTAAAAGCTGTACAGCCATGGGCAAAAGAAGGGACCTGACCCCCAATGGGGTAGTAATCTAATGCTGATCATATTCATTCACCCATACTGACTCATGTAGTGCCAGTTTAGAGTTGTCAAGTAAAATTCATGTTGTTGTGATGTGGAAGCAATACAATAGTGCCCAATGGAACAGCTGTGGAGACAGAGAGCAAAATTCTACACACCACCTGGATTAGCATTCAAACCCAGGTTCCTGGCACAGTGGAGCAGCAGAACAAATCCCACATACCACTTGAGTTAAACATCACAATTCTATGACCTTTTAAAAAGGTTCACACTTTAAAATTCACTTAAAATCCAGCAGGTGATTAAATAACAATAAATAAACAAAAAAATGCAAAGACATTTTTTCATTGGGATCATGCAAAATAATATTAAAGACTGTTTTGTTTAATTTAAACAGAAAATACATACTGGTAATTTCAAATTTATTACAGTTTCTGAAGTAAGATTAATGTATGAAGTCATTTTAATGATTAACTGACATAATATGCAAATCTAATGGATTTGTTTTTGCATTGTAATTTTATACTAACATTTCCGAAGAATCTGCTAGTACAATAGAAGATTACCTCCGAATAAAAAAGTTTCCTTCTTATCTTTTACTGTTATGGTAATAAACTAATCAATCAATCAGTCTGTATTTCATTAAGTACAGTCCAGTTTATATTAAGACATTTTAAGGCTTAATTAACAGTCCACTGTGGCGCAGTGGTAGCGCTGCTGCCTCGCAGTTAGGGGACCCGGGTTCGCTTCCCGGGTCCTCCCTGCGTGGAGTTTGCATGTTCTCCCGTGTCTGCGTGGGTTTCCTCCGGGCACTCCGGTTTCCTCCCACAATCCAAAGACATGCAGGTTAGGTGGATTGGCGATTCTGAATTGGCCCTAGTGTGTGCTTGGTGTGTGGGTGTGTTTGTGTGTGTCCTGCGGTGGGTTGGCACCCTGCCCAGGATTGGTTCCTGCCTTGTGCCCTGTGTTGGCTGGGATTGGCTCCGGCAGACCCCCGTGACCCTATTCGGATTCAGCGGGTTAGAAAATGGATGGATGGATAACAGTCCACTGTTTTAAGATTTTATTGTTATGTGCGTATTTATAGGGTTATTTGCTTTTGAGTGTGACATAGTGCTTAGCATTAGTACCTCAGAACTCTAAAGACTTTAGCTCAAAGTTCAGACTACACATAGTAGTCTATGTGTAAAATTTGCATATTCTCCTCTTGGGATAGGCAGTACAGGGGAATCTGAACTGGTTTGGTATGTTTAAATGTTTAGTGCTGTCAACTTTACTGTAAAGTATGTAACGTTGGGTTTCTGATTTCTTCCTTAGTCAGTCTGTCACAATATTGAAACCAGGAACATTTTGTTCTCAGCATTCCTCTGTTCAGATTTCTTTTACTGTGGAATGTGCAGTATGTGCACGGACACGTTTTGTCAGGGATTTCCAACAGCTAACTAAACAGTACTGCTACATTTAAGTCAGTTAGATTATAGATGAAGGAAGCTAGTAAAAGGGGAAAGCAAGGTCGTTTTATAAGGTCAAACATTATTGTATACAGCATTATGCTTCCAAAATTTGTCTATAGACCAGTAGATTTTTCTGTTTTCTGCAGAGGTTGACTAAGTAAACAACTTTTTGTATTTTATCTCACAAAATTACTTTCTGTAAAGTCAATATACAATACAGTTGAAATTTACTTAGAGGAATATAAATTGCTTCAATTCTTATGAGACAGCTATAAAATTTATGTTGCTAAAATACATTTGTTTAATCATATTTTAAGTAACAGTACTGTTTTTACTTTTGCTGTTTTGTGTGCTTGTTGCCTATCATTTTAGCATTTATGTGCCACATGCTGAGTGAATTATTTTTTTTTTTTTACTGTTTTTGGACAAAATGTGATATCGGCCAAAACTTTTTTTCCTTGGTGCAAATAGAACTGTTTGCAATTTAACATCAACAAAAACAAAGAACTGCTTATTGACTTTTGTTTCACCAAAGAGCCACCTGGTCACTAAACAGGATTCCTTGTGGAGGTAGTGCACTTCTAGAAGGTCTTGGGGGTCCTCATCAATGACAGGCTGGACTGCTCTCGTAACACAAAGGAACTACAATATAGAAGAAAGGGCAAAGCAGATTTTTTTTTTTCCTTTAGCAATTTAACTCCTTTAATGTAGGCAATGACATTCTTCACATGTCCTATAACTCTGTGATGGGTAATGTAATCACTTCAAGAGAGAGTCAATGAATCAACTAGCTATTTAAAAAGGCAGGCTTAGTTATTGGACAGACTCTTGAATATCTGGAGGTAGTAGCAAAGACAAAAATTGAGGCAAAACTGAGTTCCATCTTGACAAATAAAGTTCTTTCTATCTAGATCTACAGCAGCACTACTATTCATGAATATGATATTTGCTCAGATTCCATTATTTTCTATATTTTAATAGTATAAATCATGTAAAAAAAATTCTAGAATAAAATACTGTAAATTCAAGTCAAATTATTTAATCACCCATTCTATTAAAAAGGGCATTTTATATATATCTATTCATATAGATATATGGTCAGAAGTTTTAGAATACTTCAGTTTTTCTTCAAGTTTAATTAGTTGAGATGCAATGAATGACCTAAAATGGTGAAAAGGTAAACAGTAAACTGACAGAGGTTTAAATTTAAAGTTTAGGTTAGCAAAAACTGAAAAAAATAAATTTCGGAATATTACAAATAGGATTTTTTCAGGGAACAACTAATAGGTTTTAACCTACAGATGCTCTGCAGCAATTAAAGTAAATTAAGCCTTGCAAGTTGAAGCAAACAATTTACACTGATGTCCCAACTTCTTAAAAACCCTCTCTGTCTGTCTTAAAGACATATGTGGTTACTTTAATATGTTGGACTAATGTCTCCTAAATAAAACTTATGTCTTAGTGATTGCTTTGTTGTCTGTTTCAAAGAATACAATATCTGGATATGAAATCTCTGTGAGACTTGTTTCCTAATTTTTGCTTTGTGCCCTCCCCCACCATAACCTATCGTTTATAATAGAGGAGCAAAAGTTTTAGATTCGTCAAAAACTTTGATCTCCAGTTTTTGACAAATCTCGATGTTTTAGGGTCCCCAATAACAAAAACATCAATATCTCGATGATGGCTGTGTGTCTGTCTTTGTGTCACAGTTTCTTGAGGACAGTCTAGAGCTAAAACAGCTGGACGGAAAAATACTCGAAACTTAAGTGTGTTATGAAATGACAATGTGCTGATTAGTTTTTGAGCCAAATTGTGTAAGAGAAAGAGGCACACTAGAGGAACCCTCAAATACCGTAATTCTGCGATTAAGTAAGTATGAATCCTTCTCATCAGTTGCTATCGTAACGACCTATTTTATGATCAGAAAGATCAGCATCAGAGCTGTAAATAATTACTGAAATGTTATAGAATAGTTTGGGTAACTTGGTTCCTAAGGTGCAAAGCCTACTGACACACAACTCTTCATCACATTATTATTTTTGTATTTGTAATGTCTTTCTTGGACTTCTTCAACTAGCATCTATACTAATAAAAGGCAAAGCCCTCACTCACTCACTGACTCATCACTAATTCTCCAACTTCCCGTGTAGGTAGAAGGCTGAAATTTGGCAGGCTCATTCCTTACAGCTTACTTACAAAAGTTGGGCAGGTTTCATTTCGAAATTCTATGCCTAATGGTCATAACTGGAAGGTATTTTTCTCCATTAACTGTAATAGAGTTGAGCTGGAAAGGCGGGGGGGGAGTTTAGTGTGACATCATCACGCCTCCCATGTAATCACGTGAACTGACTGTCAACGCAGTGCGTAGAATACCAGGAAGACCTTCAAAAAGCACTTAAGAAAACATGCATTATATAATTGAAAAGGCAGCGAAACAATAAGAAGCGAGCGAGTGACATATACTACCATATTCATGAGTGCTGCTACCTCGGAAAGAAAGCAAGGTGTAAACCTAAACTTTAAATTAAGTTCATAGACAGGCTACCGCTGGCGTTTCACATGCCCACAGGTAATGCGGGATACAAGTTTAATGAGAGGCGCGGGATATAAGCGAGAGTTTTGATCACTTTGTAACTAAGTTAAAATTGTAGGTGAAGGGGTGTGCTTATGCAAATTCCGAGACTGTGTTTGTGGGGATTGACAGTTAAAGGCGGTGGGGAGTCACGTCATCATCTCCCTCCCATTCATCTTATTTCGCTCTGAGCTGAGCTCCGCGGCTAACGCCGTCTTCCGAAGCAACTTCGTCAGACTGCCACCAAATACTCACAGAAAAATCCACAAGTTAATACACACGCTGTCTCTAGAGTTTCTACACACTGAATCCTCCAGGCACTACTTACAAAAGGTCACATTGACAATCGTGTTACGTTATTTTTAAAATCTTTCCTTTTCTTAGCACAAGCACAGCTGAGAAGCTTGATGCATGTGCTCCATAAGCGTTAAAAATAATGCATTTAATCACACTTTGCATTACAAGCAAAGGGAGCTTTTGTCAATGCATGATTTCCTGGTACACGATTACATTGATCAAGCGCATCCCGATTCATTTTACCCTCGCACCACCTTAGTTTGAGAAGAAGTCTGAAAAAATATGAGGTTAACACAGAAAAACAGATCACCAATTCAAGCTTTATGAATAATCGATTAAGCCATCAATAATTGTTTTGGTAAAGCCATCCTCCTTCCATTTTATAATTTTTCCGCCACTAGCCATGATTAAATGAGCGGTAAAAAGTAAGAGCAAAGCGAGGGTGACTTATTTAGGCAGGCATATATATGACAGCAACACTCATGACAATGTCAATCATGTTACGTTATTATTAAAATGTTTCCTTTTCTTTTCATTACTTCCTTAACACACTACTTCTCCGCTGTGAGCGGGTATTTTGCTATATATATATATATGAATGACCTCCAAAAGGCTGAGACTTTTGATATCATGAGCGTGTCTGCAAAACTGGGGTCTCCTGCCCAGCAAAAGTCGAGCAGCCAGCGCGCGTGCATAGCTGTGCCGGCCTTTGAGACGCTGACTGCGCTTCTGCCTTAAGTCAAAGTGAGCACTTTTAATTTTTCATCCTCCCCTGCGCTATAGCCCAGACAAGTGCAAACACGGGACCCCTTTTCTACACCACGGCAAAATAATATTAAGGCGATTCACACTTTCTTTTGCGCATATCACGATTATGAGGTCCTCAGCTCGGATTATGAAGACACGCACAGGAGTGGAGGACTGACAGTGCCATCACAGCCGATTAATGGCGGGGCGGCTCACCAGTCTACACAAGACCCACCGCGACTGTCCCCAAAAGGCGATCATAACGTCAGCGAACACATCTCTCTATACTATATAAAAGAAAAAGGCAACTTTCCTTTCTTTACACCTTTTTTCCTTTTATCCCAAACCAAAGCCTTTCTCTCTTAACACTGCAGAGGACACAAAACTAATTTTCTTTAAATGCGGTAAGGCACATTACCAGAGGCACAAATTTGAGCGTTCACATAGAAAATGTAATTTCAATGTACCTGTACTTCTTAAAATGTTAATGTTTTACTGTTTAATAACTTATAGACTATAATTTATTATTTTTCCCTTGCACTCAGTGACCAAACCTATACACACACATATAGACACATACAAACATACACACAAGTATATGTATGTGTATATATATACACACACACACACACACATACATACATACATACATACATACACACATATATATAATTTGTGTATGTGTATATATATATATATATATATATATACGTTATTTTCTGAATGTTTCCTTTTCTTTCTCTTTCCTTCTTTAACACACTACTTCTCGCTGCTAATATGGTATATATATATATATATATATATATATACATATATATATATAGATATATATATATATATAGATAGATATGAGAACAACACTCATATCAATGACAAAACAATTACATTAACAACCATGTTACGTTATTTTTAAAAATTTTCCTTTTCTTTTTCGTACCTTCTTTAAAACAGTACTTCTCCGCTGCGAAGCGCGGGTATTCTGCTAGTCAAACATAAAAAAAGAACAAGGTGAATATCAATAACACCCTGATGACTAACACAAAGAGGATAATAATACATAACTATATTGAAATATCGTCACAGTTTCTTTATAAGCTAAAATTTCAGATTTAGAGGTATGTGACAGTATCTAGTCTAATAAAACAGAAGCACAAATACAGTTTTTACTTGGTTATAAGCATTTTGAGCCTCTGATGAAAATCTGTGCTAATGTTCATTAGAGGATCAAAACAAAACTACTGTGGAACCTCGGTTCACGAACATCTCGGAACACGTACGAATCGGTTTACGACGAAAACGTTCGGCAAACTTTTGCATCTGTTCACGACCACAGACTCGGTATACAAACAAGCCAGTTTCCCTTTCGGTTTGTGCGTGCCGACGTGTTCAGTCTCTCCCTGTGCATTCCCTGAGCGAAAGAGAGCGCCACACACACACAAACAGGTGCGCGCGAGAGAGACACAAACACACACATGCGCATGCGAGAGAGAGAGAGAGAGACACACACACACACACGAGAGAGAAAGACACACACAGGCGCGTGTGAGAGAGACACACACACACGAGAGAGAGAGAGTTGGACACATAAGGCAGAGAAGGCAGTTAAAGAATGAAAAGGGCTTGTCTTTGTTTTCACTTCTGTTTACAGCGATCGGCTCGTAGCGTGCATTGTTGCAATGTTACTTTTCTTGGTGGTTTATTAAATTACGGATTTTTCAAATGTTCATTTTTTTTCTCTGTACTTAAAACTCATTAAAAAAAGTGTTTTTAACGAGCGGTTCGTAGCGCTATAGCATGAACTTTTGCAGTGTTAATTTTCTCTGTTGCTCAAGGTTTTCTCAATGTTATTCAATGTTTTTACATTTAGTTTACTATTATGCTGTGCATTCCATGGTATAATTAACTATATTAGTGCTTAAAAACTTAAAAAAAATATATTTACGTACAGTTAATGCGGTCTGGAACGGATTAATTGTATTTACATACAATCCTATGGGGGAAATTACTTCGGTTTACGACCAGAGTTTTGGAACAAATTATGGTAGTGAACTGGGCCAGGGATTCATTTCAGATCTTTAGGTTGACAAGAATTAAAATCTGCAGACACTCTGACCCTCTATTACTATGTCTGCCTAACTTTGTGTTATATGAGACACTAAACTTTGCACTTTACAGTTCTTATGACACATGTGGTATGTTATTATTTGCCACATTTGAGGAAGAAAAAAGCCTTAAAACTACCCAGAATACAGTGAGAATATATACAGTAGATTATGTAAAAATAATAATAATTTAGTTATGATATATTCAGTAAGAGTTGTTAAGTATTGGGCGAAACCAAACAGTAAATTGCAAAGAAAAGAATCTTAAGCTGTTTGTATTAATGTCATCCTATTATTAAATATGCATTATTAGTATTTTTGCATAATTTATATCCCTTTCTGCATCGTTTTTATCATCTTTTAAATTGAAGGGCATACGCACTGTGGCATATTGACCCCATAATATATTTAAATTTTTATACAAACTCTCTTTATAAGCAATATGTCCAAGTGAAATAATTTAATTGATGAAAGCATCAAATTAACAAAACAATCCCAAAGATATGCTGATGTGATTGGACATTAGACACTACAAATGGCAGAGATTGGGCCTATTTAGATCAAGTAAACTAATACTCTAACCTTTGGAATATGAAGAGAAAACTGGAGTACCGTAAAAAAAAACAATGCAGACATGGTTAGAACATGCCAACTCCGGGACTGGACCAGGAATACTGTACAATTAAACTGTAAAACAGCAATGCTAATTGCACAACTGGGTTAAATAATCCAGAGCCATGGCAGTTTTAGATTTTGCCTCTTCCCTAATGTTTCAGAGTTAAGTGGAATTGTATGCTTCTTTGGGGAAGTTATGCTAGATACAGAAACATTCTATATTGAACTATATTCCTTGAATTACAAAATTTCAATTGTGGCAGGAACTGTGGACCATTCATTGATGCTATAATAATAAATTATTATTATAATAATAATGAGGCAAACTTCTTTATTCCATCTTATCATACATCTTGTGTGTTATACTGTAATTTCTGTAGATAATCAAATATTTGTTTTCTACATATGCCTAATTGCTCACTGATCAAAATTTATTTTGCTGCGAAAGGCATTATAGAAAATGTATTTCATATAATGCATTTGCTTAATTTTGCATTGGTATTTTGTATTATTTTGCTTTTTATACATCTGATATGCTAGACATATTTAACAAACAGTTCATTAATTGATCTTACTTTTTACACAGGAACTACAGCACTTCAAGGATTTTGTGAAAAAAAGACATTCTTATGATGTTGTAATTGATGGACTTAACGTTGCAAACATCACTAATAGAGGAAGACAGTCGGAAACAGTAAGTAGTGTTTTTTTAATTTTAATTTTTGCTTAATGTGTACAGTAACTCATTGTTTACAAATTCCTAATCATCCTTCTGATGATTTATTTTGTGATTATTTTGTTGTGTTTTTTAATCTCAGTGTTCTTGTTTTATCATAACTACACTAATTATTAATTTCATATTTACCAGTAGTGAATCAATTGTTCTGACTCATTACACACTTTCAGCCCAAATTTGCTTTTTTGTTCTTTGCACTGCAAAATGTTGTGTTCTGTGTTCACCACATCGAATATATTAATGTGTTTATTTTGTAGCCTAGAATGGTATGAATTAGATTAAGTGAGTCTCACTGTGTTATGTTAGAATATCCATTTAAAAGAATATGCATATAAAATTGAATGCAGGGTTTTTCTCTAAGGGTTTCATCAAGACCCAGTCTGTGTTGCTGTAGCTTTCTTCCTAGGTGCTAAGTTTCATCATAATAATAGCAATGGATATTACATTAATTTTGTGATTGAAAATTCTAGGTTTTTAAATATGCCTTGCACTGGAATAGTATTGGTTTCTCCTTTGTCACATGGATGGGCTCTGACTCCCTCCAACACTTTTATGCAAAAAGCTTTATGAAAAGGTGCCCAGTTGATGATATAAACTGCTCAAAAAAATTAAAGGAACACTTTGAAAACACATCAGATCTCAATGGGAAAAAGAAATCCTCCTGGATATCTATACTGATATAGACTGGGTAATGTGTTAGGAACGAAAGGATGCCACATCGTTTGATGGAAATGAAAATGATCAACCTACAGAGCCCTGAATTCAAAGATGCCCCAAATATCAGAGTGAAAAAATTATGTGGCAGGCTAGTCCATTTTGCCAAAATTTAATTGCAGCAACTCAAAATTGTATGCAGCACTTTGTATGGCCCCTGTGTTCTTGTATACATGCCTGACAACATCGGTGCATGCTTCTAATGAGATGACAGATGGTGTTGTGGGGGATCTCCTCCCAGATCTGGACCAGGGCATCACTGAGCTCCTGGACAGTCTGAGGTGCAACCTGGTGGCATTGGATGGACCAAAACATAATGTCCCAGAGGTGTTCTATTGGATTTAGGTCAGGAAAGTGTGGTGGCCAGTCAATGGTATCAATTCCTTCATCCTCCAGGAACTGCCTGCATACTCTCACCACATGAGGCCAGGAATTGTCGTGCACCAGGAGCCACTGTACCAGCATAGGGTCTGACAATGGGTCCAAGGATTTCATCCTGATACCTAATGGCAGCCAAGGTGCCTTTGTCAAGCCTGTAGCGGTCTGTGTGACCCTCCATGGATATGCCTCCCCAGACAATCATTAACCCACCACCAAACTGCTCATGCTGAATGATGTTACAGGCAGCATAATGTTCTCCATGGCTTCTCCAGACCCTTTCACTTCTGTCACGTGCTCAGGGTGAACCTGCTCTCATCTGTAAAAGCACAGGGCACCAGTGGTGCATCTGCCAATTCTGGTATTCTATGGCGAATGCCAATCGAGCTGCATGCTGCTGGGCAGTGAGCTCAGGGCCCATTAGAGGACATGGGGACCTTGGGTCACCCTCATGAAGTCTTTCTGGTTGTTTGGTCAGAGACATTCACACCAGTGGCCTGCTGGAGGTCATTTTGTAGGGCTCTGGCAGTGCTCATCCTGTTCCTCCTTGCCCAAAGGAGCAGATACTGGTCCTGCTGATGGGTTATGGTGATGGACCTTCTATGGCCCTCTCCAGCTCTCCTAGAGTAACTGCTTGTCTCCTAGAATCTCCTCCATGCCCTTGAGACTGTGCAGGGAGACACAGCAAACCTTCTGGCAATGACACGTATTGATGTGCCATCCTGGAGAAGTTGGACTACCTGTGCAACCTCTGTAGGGTCCAGGTATAAGCCTCATGCTACCAGTAGTGATACTGACTGTAGCCAAATGCAAAACTAGTGAAGAAACAGTCAGAAAAGATGAGGAGGGAAAAATGTCAGTGGCCTCCACCTGTTAAACCATTCCTGTTTTGGGGGTCATCTCATTGTTGCCCCTCTAGTGCATCTGTTGTTAATTTCATTAACACCACAGCAGCTGAAACTGATGAACAACCCCCTCTGCTACTTAACTGACCAGATTAATATCCCAGAAGTTTCATTGACTTTATGCTATACTCTGATTAAAAAGTGTTCCTTTAATTCTTTTGAGCAGTATATTACGATGTACAGAGGCTCTGCCAGGTTGACACAGGGAAGGTGAAAGGCACAAAAGAAACCTCTAAAGAAGAGAAACCCATATGGATAACAGGAGAACGTGTGTTCTTATCAGTGCCAGAGCGTGGGAGACACTGTAAGTGTTCTGGTGTCCTAGTGGTGTAACGAGTGACGGCTCGAGTCTAGGGTGAATGTACAGTAGGTAGTGTTTCTCCAAGGTGAACCCAGCAGTGGTGGAAAAAATACCCAAAAAATCTACTCAAGTAGAAATATTATTATGTAGACAAAGATTTACTAAGCAAAAGTAAAACTATATGGCATGGAAACTACTTAATTAACAGGAAAAATTACTCACATAAAAGTAAAGTTTAGTTACTTTAGAAAAAATTGTGGAAATTGGTAAATATCCTCAAATATCCATTATAAAGCCAAAGCTGAATACTGTATACATAGCAATAAGTGATTTTATTCATCAATAGGTTTAATGACCCCATGTGCCCTAAGGGGTTTTTGGCATTATAGTGCCTAAATTACATACAAAGAAATAAACAGCTATTATTCTGCTTTTGTAATAAAGGAGCTGCATATGGTTGAAGAGTAGTAAGTATATCACACATTTTTAAAAGAAGGTGTGTATATGAATAAAAAACATTGTTTCATATCAATAGTTGTTTTAGGATTCCTTGTCCAAAAAACTGGATTTTTCAAAATATAACCAAGACATTTTATGATGTATTGGAATCAATTTTCTTTTCTGCCCCTATCTGTCAGCCATCAAGCTACCAAGTTTAGATTTCATATCCCATAAGGCGTTCCCCTTTTTGGAAACATTTAGTCTCTTGCACTTAAACAATTCCTCAAAACAACTATTGCAGTTATACACTCACCTAAAGGATTATTAGGAACACCTGTTCAATTTCTCATTAATGCAATTATCTAATCAACCAATCACATGGCAGTTGCTTCAATGCATTTAGGGGTGTGGTCCTGGTCAAGACAATCTCCTGAACTCCAAACTGAATGTCAGAATGGGAAAGAAAGGAGATTTAAGCAATTTGGCGTGGCATGGTTGTTGGTGCCAGACGGGCCGGTCTGAGTATTTCACAATCTGCTCAGTTACTGGGATTTTCACGCACAACCATTTCTAGGGTTTACAAAGAATGGTGTGAAAAGGGAAAAACATCCAGTATGTGGCAGTCCTGTGGGCGAAAATGCCTTGTTGATGCTAGAGGTCAGAGGAGAATGGGCCGACTGATTCAAGCTGATAGAAGAGCAACTTTGACTGAAATAGCCACTCGTTACAACCGAGGTATGCAGCAAAGCATTTGTGAAGCCACAACATGCACAACCTTGAGGCGGATGGGCTACAACAGCAGAAGACCCCACCAGGTACCACTCATCTCCACTACAAATAGGAAAAAGAGGCTACAATTTGCACGAGCTCACCAAAATTGGACAGTTGAAGACTGGAAAAATGTTGCCTGGTCTGATGAGTCTCGATTTCTGTTGAGACATTCAAATGGTAGAGTCAGAATTTGGCGTAAACAGAATGAGAACATGGATCCATCATGCCTTGTTACCACTGTGCAGGCTGGTGGTGGTGGTGTAATGGTGTGGGGGATGTTTTCTTGGCACACTTCAGGCCCCTTAGTGCCAATTGGGCATCGTTTAAATGCCACGGGCTACCTGAGCATTGTTTCTGACCATGTCCATCCCTTCATGACCACCATGTACCCATCCTCTGATGGCTACTTCCAGCAGGATAATGCACCATGTCACAAAGCTCGAATCATTTCAAATTGGTTTCTTGAACATGACAATGAGTTCACTGTACTAAAATGGCCCCCACAGTCACCAGATCTCAACCCAATAGAGCATCTTTGGGATGTGGTGGAACGGGAGCTTCGTGCCCTGGATGTGCATCCCACAAATCTCCATCAACTGCAAGATGCTATCCTATCAATATGGGCCAACATTTCTAAAGAATGCTTTCAGCACCTTGTTGAATCAATGCCACGTAGAATTAAGGCAGTTCTGAAGGCGAAAGGGGGTCAAACACCGTATTAGTATGGTGTTCCTAATAATCCTTTAGGTAAGTGTATAATAGTTGTATAATGTCTGTCCGCTTTTCACAAGAGAACTACTTAACGGATTTAGATTTGTTTTTTTTCTATAATCTGCTTGAACATTCTGGTTGTGACTTCTCTCATCGTGCTAAGTATCATAGTTTGCTTGCGGAACCAATTTATTTGCGCCAATCTGAGAGACGCAACGGGTCGAGGAGAGGAGGGCAGGACTCTCCTCACTCACATGCTAGCCTCGGGGAGTATCTTACATCCTCTTAGCTAGCAAACAAGAGAACTACTTAACGGATTTAGATCTGTTTTTTTCTATAATTTGCTTGAACAATCCGGTTGATCGTGCTAAGAATCATAGTTTGCTTGAGTGATATATGCGTGCTAATCTGAGACAGAGGCTGTGGGCAGAGGGGGGGGGGATGTGTACGTCAGGAGTGGGAAATTGGTCTACCTCTGCATTTTGGAGTGTACCTTGCCTCCTCTTAGCTAGTGATACCTTTTTGTTTATTGATTTTTAAAGTTTGTCCTGTTTCACTGCTATGCGGGCAGAGCTGTGGGGAATGGCTAATGTGTGTGTGTGTATATATATATACACAGTGGTACCTTGGTATACGTCTGCTTTGGAATTAGTCCAACTATGTATACGTCCTGTTTGGACACGAAAAATTTTGCTTGGAATACGACTCACGTGCTAACCTTGTTTACCTCTCTCGAGACAAAACCACGACTGCCCACGAGCATTAGTGCGCCAGTTGCTAGCATTCAGTGAACAACCCGCTCTATAACTATCTTTGAACTTTCACTTGTGTGATATAGCGGGTCCACAGCTCCTGTCAAAGTCCAGCTTTAAAATAAATAATCACCGCGCTCGCAGCTTGGTGAGGGGCGTGGTGGTTATGTGGCTGAAGGTTGTCAGGGCGATTCGCAATGTGGGCGTTTCTCACCAAAGTGCACTTGTGAGGGACTGTCCACATTCATGATTGTTCCTGGGGCTGCTTATCTTGATAAACAGAAGCGCGAGTCAGCTAGAAGGAGAGTAAAAAGAAAGAACGGACAGGATGTTGAGTGAGTGAGAGAGAGAAGGCTGCTTATCTTGATAAACAGAAGCGCGAGTTGGCTTGAAGGGGAGTAAAAAGAAAGAAGCAGGGGGGCCGCAAGGTAAAAAGGCACCGGGCTTCTTCTTGTTTTTTTTTTTTATTTATTTTTAAAGAATGCTTCCTGCTCTATTTTAACTTTGTTGTTTTTAAGAAGACTTTTTTCTATTGTTTTTAACCTCCACGTTTCACTTCTGATTTTATGGATTATTTATTGGAACTTTGGAGACTGCACTTTAATTTGAACACCTTGTTTTGTTAATTGTTTTAATAAAAGCACTTTGCACTTTTTCACCATCCTCTTGCTTTACCGATGAGGTTAGCAGTGAGGCACATTACCAACGGTGTAGGGTTCAAGGGCTCCCCAGCAGCAGGTGGGAGCATACAGCAAACCTGCATCGTCACAACGTGATTTTGTGTTTTTTCATATAAATTTGAATTGATTATTGAAAAGTATGAAGGTGGCATGCGTATCCGGGACATGGCTGTTGCATACCGTTTGCCGAGAACGAAGGTATCTACGATTTGTGTTATTAAAAAGTAAAGTGAGGTAAAATTTTCATTTATTTCATCTAATCGCTTTTGTATTTATGTATTTTAGTATTAAGCAGTGTTTAAATTATTTTATACAACCCCATCAATGTATAATATGCCAATAGCAATAGGATTTTTTTTTTCATGGGAACGGATTAATCATTTTCCCATTATTTCTTATGGGAAAAATTTGTTTGGTATATGTCAAAGGGTCTGGAACGAATTAAGGACGTATACCAAGGTTCCACTGTATATGTGTGTGTATATACGAGTGTATATAACTGCACTACAAAATTAAAGGAACACTTTGAAAACACCTCTGAACTCTCTCTCAAAAATGTTAAACGTTACTCCTTAACAATCTGTAGATGATAATGTCTGATGAACAAACGGGTATCGCTAGCTAAGTGGAAGCAAGGTATGGTCCAACACGTGGCGAGAGATAGACTGGCTCGAATGAAGCCTCGGCCTGCAGACACTCTCTCGGATTTGCACAAATAAATCGGTTCCACAAGCGAACTATGAAACTTGATGAGAAAAGTCACAAAATTGACTGGAATGTTCAAGCTAATTATAGAAATAAACCCGATCTGAATCCATTCTCATACATTTTGGGGTTTTTGTGCACCAGTTCAGACATCTTCTTCTACCTTCCTTTGCAGTTGCCGAACAGAGGTTATTTGTGTACATACATACATACATACATTTTTCATACCAGCTTCTTCCACTGCTAGAAACAATGCCTTTCCTGGCAGCCCTGGACACAGGGTGCACATATACACTCAAACTCGCTGCATTCATACAGTGTCCATTCAACCTAAACAGCATATTTTGGCACACAAGTCGAAAATTGGCACACGCAGAAACAGTGGAGTGGAACAGTGACAGTCAATCAAAGCGGGGGGACATTGTAAATAGTAGTTCAGCGTGGCTTAGCATGATATAAGTACATTTGATTAAAGAGTGATCCCCCTGTAAGTTCATGTGGTGTGATTCAATAAGATGTTGAAACTGGGAGAGCACTACTTAGAAAACTACCATAGGGAGAATGTGCAGCAAACAGCATCCAGATATGGTAACTGAACCCATGATGCTTAAACTGTAAAACTACATGCTGCAATGCTTCAAAGTTATGCTGTAAGCAGTATTTACAAATCAAGCAAATTTGCCAGGGTCTTCATATTCCATTTAACAACTAGCATTCTGTAACTTTTCTGTGACTTCCTCAATCATATGTTTTTCTTTTTTGCCTAGTACAAATTATCAACCAAACAATTCCAATGCAGTCTCACAGAGGCTTTGTGTGTGAAGGTGTGCAAATATGAGCTGTCACATACACAATTTATTTCCTGTGTTTTATGGACAGCTCTGACATATTGTATGACTGATCGATCATAGGCAACTATACATCTTTGGAATACTCTGAGCCTTAGCTACTCAATGGTAATGAATCTTTCACTGTATGTGGCTCAATATAGGGGTATCTTTGATAAAGGCAGATTACTCAGCTGTGGCAAACTGCTTGCCTGGCCATATATGTGTGCGAATTTCATATTTTACTAATGAAAGAGAGCAGAAAACATAAAACTGTATAATTTATTTGGAAGAAGACCTGCTTGGGTATGTAAAAATACCATTATCGCTAGTGATTGATGTGTGGGTTTATAGCAACACTAGCAGAATACCCGCGCTTCGCAGCGGAGAAGTAGTGTGTTAAAGAAGGTACGAAAAAGAAAAGGAAAAATTTTAAAAATAACGTAACATGGTTGTTAATGTAATTGTTTTGTCATTGATATGAGTGTTCTCATATCTATATCTATCTATCTATCTATCTATCTATATATATATATATATATATATATATATATATATATATATATGTTGTTCTCATATCTATCTATATATATATATCTCTATCTATCTATATATATATATATACCTGCTTGGCAGCGAGAAGTAGTGTGCTAAAGAAGGAAAGAGAAAGAAAAGGAAACATTTTGAAAATAACGTACATGATTGTCAATGTAATTGTTTTGTCACTGTTATGAGTGTCGCTGTGATATATATATATATATATATATAGAAAAATACCGCCGCAGCGATGTCATGTGTTAAAGAAGTTATGAAAAGAAAAGGAAACATTTTAAAAATAATGTAACATGATTGTCAAAGTAATTGTTTTGTGTATTTGGTGGCAGCGTCACAAAGTTATTTTTCTAGCTGCATCAGAAAATGTACCACGACGTCTGACACGCCTCTTTTTTACTGTTTTCTCACAGCTTGGATTGCTGCTGTCATATATACACACACACACACACACACACACACACACACATACATACATATACATATATATATATATACATATATACACATACATATATACATATCTTCATATCTACATATCTATATACATATCTACATATCTATATACATATCTACATATATATATATATATATATATACACATACACAAATTATATATATGTGTGTGTGTATGTATGTATGTATGTGTGTGTGTGTATATATATACACATACATATACTTGTGTGTATGTTTGTATGTGTCTATATGTGTGTGTATAGGTTTGGTCACTGAGTGCAAGGGAAAAATAATAAATTATAGTCTATAAGTTATTAAACAGTAAAACGTTTAAAGAAGTACAGGTACATTGAAATTACATTTTCTATGTGAACGTTCAAATTTGTGCCTCTGGTAATGTGCCTTACCGGCATTTAAAGAAAATTAGTTTTGTGTCCTCTGCAGTGTTAAGAGAGAAAGGCTTTGGTTTGGGATAAAAGGAAAAAAGGTGTAAAGAAAGGAAAGTTGCCTTTTCTTTTATATAGTATAGAGAGATGTGTTCGCTGGACGTTATGATCGCCTTTTGGGGACAGTCGCGGTGGGTCTTGTGTAGACTGGTGAGACGTCCCCGCCATTAATCGGCTGTGATGGCACTGTCAGTCCTCCACTCCTGTGCGTGTCTTCATAATCCGAGCTGAGGACCTCATAATCATATACGTGCAAAAGAAAGTGTGAATCGCCTTAATATTATTTTGCCGTGGTGTAGAAAAGGGGTCCCGTGTTTGCACTTGTCTGGGCTATAGCGCAGGGGGAGGATGAAAAAAATTAAAAGTGCTCACTTTGACTTAAGGCAGAAGCGCAGTCAGCGCCTCAAAGGCCGGCACAGCTATGCACGCGCTGGCTGCTCGACTTTTGCTGGGCAGGAGACCCCAGTTTTGCAGACACGCTCATGATATCAAAAGTCTCAGCGCTCTTTGGAGGTCATTCATATATATATATATATAGCAAAATACCCGCGCCTCACAGCGGAGAAGTAGTGTGTTAAAGAAGTAATGAAAAGAAAAGGAAACATTTTAATAATAACGTAACATGATTGACATTGTCATGAGTGTTGCTGTCATATATATGCCTGCCTAAATAAGTCACCCTCGCTTTGCTCTTACTTTTTACCGCTCATTTAATCATGGCTAGTGGCGGAAAAATTATAAAATGGAAGGAGGATGGCTTTACCAAAACAATTATTGATGGCGAATCGATTATTCATAAAGCTTGAATTGGTGATCTGTTTTTCTGTGTTAACCTCATATTTTTTCATACTTCTTCTCAAACTAAGGTGGTGCGAGGGTAAAATGAATCGGGATGCGCTGATCAATGTAATCGGTGTACCAGGAAATCATGCATTGAAAAAGCTCCCTTTGCTTGTAATGCAAAGTGTGATTAAATGCATTATTTTTAACGCGTTATGGAGCACATGCATCAAGCTTCTCAGCTGTGCTTGTGCTAAGAAAAGGAAAGATTTTAAAAATAACGTAACACGATTGTCAATGTGACCTTTTGTAAGTAGTGCCTGGAGGATTCAGTGTGTAGAAACTCTAGAGACAGCGTGTGTATTAACTTGTGGATTTTTCTGTGAGTATTTGGTGGCAGTCTGACGAAGTTGCTTCGGAAGACGGCGTTAGCCCGGAGCTCAGCTCAGAGCGAAATAAGATGAATGGGAGGGAGATGATGACGTGACTCCCCACCCGCCTTTAACTGTCAATCCCCACAAACACAGTCTCGAATTTGCATAAGCACACCCCTTCACCTACAATTTTAACTTAGTTACAAAGTGATCAAAACTCGCTTATATCCTCGTCCTCTCATTAAACTTGTATCCCGCATTACCTGTGGGCATGTGAAACGCCAGCGGTAGCCTGTCTATGAACTTAATTTAAAGTTTAGGTTTACACCTTGCTTTCTTTCCGAGGTAGCAGCACTCATGAATATGGTATTATATGTCACTCGCTCGCTTCTTATTGTTTCGCTGCCTTTTCAATTATATAATGCATGTTTTCTTAAGTGCTTTTTGGAGGTCTTCCTGATATTCTACGCACTGCGTTGACAGTCAGTTCACGTGATTACGGGAGGCGTGATGATGTCACACGAAACTCCCCCCACGTCTTTCCAGCTCAACTCTATTACAGTTAATGGAGAAAAATACCTTCCAGTTATGACCATTAGGCGTAGAATTTCGAAATGAAACCTGCCCAACTTTTGTAAGTAAGCTGTAAGGAATGAGCCTGCCAAATTTCAGCCTTCTACCTACACTGGAAGTTGGAGAATTAGTGGTGAGTCAGTGAGTGAGTGAGTGAGGGCTTTGCCTTTTATTAGTATAGATACACAAACAACTTTAAAATACAGTGGCTTCTGCTAGTGGGACACATTGTATGCACACACACACACACACAATTACAAATAGAAATGGTGTACCATACTGTATAAGGCAGTTACATTTCAAACTGATTCATTGTATACATATCCATAAAATATAAAATCAAGTGTAAAAAATCTAAACAAAGCACACAGCAGCCTCATTGGTTTAAACTTGTAATTATTATTATACAATTCTAGTGAAATGAGCCTGTCATTAATTGCTAAGCACATTATCTCCAAAACATTAGAATGAGATTTAAAGTTATGAAACCAGATCACATTTAAGTACAATAATTCAAATATGAATTCTGGAAGGCTGTTACACATTTTGTTTGAAAACATAATCTAAATAATTATTTTCATTTACATAAAATTTTAACATATAAAAACATATGTATTTTGAAGAAAAAGCCCAAATAAACAGCACAGCAGCCTCTTTTTGGTTTTAAACTGTAATTATTATTTTGTACTTCTAACAGACAGATTCAGGCTAGCAAATAAAATATATGGTAAATAAGTGTTCCTGTCTGTGTGTGTGTGTGTGTGTGTGAAAGAGAGAATACATGTTTGCCAAAACTTCTGTTGACCAAATGTTTGAAATATTAAGAATAAAATAAAGAAGATAAATTCCTTTTTTGGATGTTTGATTTATGAGTAAAACATTTTGGAATAGGTAGGGTTTCACTTTTTGAAAAAAATTTTTCATATAGGTAATAATCCACAAAAGTGTATGATGTGTTGTACGAGGTGTGGCAGAAAAGTAATGAGACTGATTTTTTATTTACCAAAGTTTTTATTTTTTTCAAACATCAATGTTATCTCCTTCAAAGTAGTTCCCTTGGGCAGCTACACACCGATGGAGACGTTGTTCCCACTGTTGGTAGCAGCGCTGGAAGTCTTCAACCGGTATGGTCTTCAGCATGTCCATTACACTCTTTTGGATGTTTTCTAAAGTTCCGAAATGACGTCCTTTGAGGACATTTTTCAGTTTAGGAAAAAGTCACACGGACTGAGGTCAGGTGAATAAGGGGGCTGGGGAACCACAGGAATGCCTTTTGAGGTCAAAAATTCTGTTATGGAGAGGGCAGTTTTTTGGCACCATTTTGACACAGACCTTTCGCATGTGCAAATGTTCAGTCAAAATCTGATGAACGGTAAATCTGTTCAAATTTAATTGTTCACTCAACATTCTTAATGTTAAACGACGGTCTGATCTCACAAGAGTGTTCACACGTTCGATGTTTTCATTGGTTTTCGAAGTTGAAGTCCTCCCTGAACGGTGTTCATCTTCATCGTGTTTTCTGCCTTCCAAAAATGATTTGTGCCAGCGAAAAACTTGAGCTTGAGATAAAGAATGTTCCCCATAGGCCTGTTTTAACTTTTCAAACATCACACTTGCCGTTTAATGGCACAACGTTGCTCCAAATTCCGCTGTTCCATTTTGCGTGACGCACAACCAAAAACACAACTTCGCTAATAGCAGTCACAAAAATCACGCAGTTAACGGAAGGAGTTGAAACTCGCACTGAGCTATGGGAGGGTACTGATACACATGCTCTATCAAGGACAACAGCGCAGCGTTGCCAGATCGCTTGCAGTGTTGCCAGTCTCATTACTTTTCTGCCACACCTCGTATATGTGTGTTCCTTTAAAACCATTAGTCTACAATACGTATCTATTAATATAATAAAGTGTGCATTCTTTACTTATCAGGTTATTTTAAATCAAGTTTGTTTATAAGCTATTTCTTAGAAAATCACAATTATCAGGATAAATTTTATATATAAGCAAAATATTGATGTGTTTTTTAACCATATCACCCAGACCTAGTCCAATGTAAAGTCATTTTTATATGTCTTCTATTGAAACAAAAAAAAGACCTCCTGTTAAACAGTCCACATTGATTTACAGCAGAGGTGAGAGGTAAGTTTCCTTGCGAGATCTTCAGCTATACAATTGGGTGGCTGTATACAGTATACACTGTATTCAGTCTGCCAATGGATGTACCCCTCTGCTGACCCTCCCTCATGGATACTGCTGGAGTCAAATATGGAACCCCCAAGTTGTATTCCCACTCTCACCTTCTCTGGTAAACTTAGATCTCAGTTGTCAGGGATAAAATCTCTAATCACTTAAGCACTAAAAGTATGACCTAAGGTCGACATGTGTCTTTGCCCTTGTTCAGTATGGCACATGCCCTATTTTTCACAACAAAGCCCTACATATTTTAGTTCTAGGCTAGCAAAGTTCTTCATGTTTAATGAATCAGACCTTTCAACATATATGTCTCTAAAATCTTCATTTTCTATCTCCTCCTCTTCCTTTTTCCATTTATTTACAACTTTGATATGTTTTTAAAGTTTGTGGGGTCCCAATTTCTTCTACCCTTGCCTGCCATCCTCTGAATTAATGTCTGCTTACACTGCTTATTCTATTTCATATAATTTTTTTTTAAATGGCACTAAGAAATCTTAAATATCAAAACACCCAATTTAAGTTTGCCCATTTTTTATGTTCTACCCCACATAAGTGATATGCCTTGGGATTGTCCTCAGACTGTAGTGGTTACTTTGTTTCTTGAACAAACTAGGCACCTTTATGCATATGGTTTGATACTGCACTTCTGTATTCAGGTTTTGGTCTTGTGTGTCTAATTTTCATATATCCATTCTCTCTCTTACTATTTATTCCTTTGTTTCACCTCAATTTTCTGCTTCTAAACTAGGGTTGTCATGATACCAAAATTTCAAACTATGATAACGATACTAAGAAAAGTATTCAAATTTAACACAGTTCAATGCAGTGGGAAATCTTGCATAAAGGCTTGCCACATATCTTATGGTTTTTTGTATCCATTTTGCCCAAAGCCAAAGTATTTCCACACATCACTCTGGCTGCCTTCTTTGTTAGTGCTGGTGAAGGCTCTGACACTGCTGAAGTCGACATCCCATTAACACCTGTGAGTAGATTAAAGTGGTGGGGCTGCAACTATAGCCATTCCCATTGGTAGCAAACAAGGCTTAATTGTGAAAAGCCAGAGCGAACTGTAAGTGCATTTGTAATGTAAGCTGTACGGCAATTATTCACAAAATAAATAATTTACCGTATTGTGAAAGAATATAAGCAGTTGAGTGACTTTTTTCAATTATTACTGTCAAGTTGTATACAGAACACACAGCAATTCACATCTTGCTATCAACATTCAGTGGCATACTTGGCGATGACTTTCCAAATGTAATCCACATACCGAGACTAAAAGGGTGCTGCAAAGTGAAGCATACATTTGGTCTCCTTTTAAAATGATGCAATCTCACTACAATGGTTTTCTTTTTGCTTTTTTACTTTCATAAAACAACGGAACACACTGTTTTGCAACATGTGTGTAACCTCAAGATGTGGATCAATACTCAAGAACATTTTTGATGTGGAAAATGGATGTATTCTGCAACTTTTAAGGATTTTTTTATAATGGGACCCCGGTATCCATAAGCTCCATTGTAAAGACTGGGTAGTTTTTTTGTTTTTTTTTTTAATTTATGAAATGTGCTTCACTTTAAAACTCAGTTTCATGTGGCAAACTAATATATACCATTATTTTAAAGAAATAACTTTGACTTGAAAAATGCCAGTCTTATCCTTTAATGGGGTCGATGCTGTGCTGTTGCTTGCTGATCCACACAAAGCTCTTTGTGTTCTTGGTTGTTGCTTTTCATTTTGTATGTGACAGGTTTTGGGTCGATGGGCATAGAATATAGGGTTATTATTTTAATACTTCTTAAAAATGATGCTCAATTTCAAAATGTTGACTGAAAAAGTAAATAAAAAAAATACTTTTGAGTGAAAGTACCACTCAACAAGTGGTATGGAGAGAGACCAGAAGTAAATATGAAATGAGAAGAAACGGCTTTTTACCATGGAGTAGTGGTCAAGATGACAAGCCACACCACCTACTGGAAGTGGATCAACAATCAATTAAGCAATACCATAGGTTTGTTGTTTTGATTCTGCTTATACTGTATTGTACTTTATATTATCCCCATATTAATCTCCTCCTTTTGATATTTTTGTTAATAAAGGCACAATTTTTGTTTATGTATTTAGGTAGTATTCTGGGTGCAGATGGCTGCTAAGATCTACAAGTGGGCTACAGAGTTTCATTGTACCAACCAGCATAAGTCTTTGTTGTTATTTCTGTTGAAGGGAAATAAACCTTTTACATTTAAATAGATTAGTTCTGGAATGGCATATACCACTCATTAAATAGTTAGTATATGTGTTACAGCAAAGTTATATACCCTAATGAACAGAAACCAGGTTCTTAGATCATGATACCAATTTGATCAATGTAATTTATACTACCATATATTTGAACATTTAAAAGTGTTCTGTCTTGTGGAATAAATGGTTCTTCCAATTGTACAATTTCAAAACTTTTATGTGTAGCTGGGCATATTTTGTTTCTTTTTTGCTTATAATATTAGATGGGTTAATTTAAATATGTTTTAGTAAATTAAACTAACCATATATGCACTGCAATTTAGAACTGAAAAACATGAACTGTGAGGAACAGTCTATTTACACTTTCACCTCTGTCTCAAATTTGAATCCAGCTAAAAAAGAACCACAGGAAGGCATGTAACAGCAGTCAGTTACCAAAATAAAAACTCAGGAAGCCACTTGCCACAAAATATGTCAGTGATACAGGGTAAAAATAGTCTTTCTTCACTGTGAAAAGTCCCTAGACTGATGTTACACCACATAATGTTTTATAAGGAGTTTATTATATGTTTTCAAGGTATTTATCTTTCACTGAGGTGTATGCAAAAATGTATACAGCACTTTGCATAAACTATCTCCATATGCAATTACATTTTCTGGATAATCACAAGGTTTGGTTTAGATTAGATTATATAAACTTTATTAATCCCATGGGGACATTTAAATCCATGCAGCAGCAGCAGAAACATATAGCCAATCAATCAATTGATAGATAAATAAATACATGAATATTAAGTAAATAAAAATAAACTTTACAAGTACATCAGATAGAAGCTTTGAATTGCCTGATAGCAATAGGCAGAAAAGACTCCCAGAGGTGCTTCTTGACACACCATGGTGGAATGAGCCTGTGGTTAAAAGTGCTCCAAGAGAGTGCCTCCTGGAGGGGATGGAGGGAATTTTTCATAATAGCATCCAATTTTTCCATCACCCTCTTTTACACAACAGCTTGCATGGTTCGTCCTGTGATGGAGCAGGCTTTCCTTATAGGTTTGTTCAGACAGTGTACTTCTTTTGTGCTCAGGTTGCTTCCGAAGGAGACAACCATACTTTGTCAAAAAGGTGCATTTATTTACAGCAGCACTTCATGACAGTACAGTGGAATTGCTGAGGTGGCAGGGATTCCTGTATACTTCCTGCAACAATATCCATTTTCAAGATGATAGATCGGTAATCTTGTGTTTAAAAAAAAGATTAGTTTGTAACTAATCTGAGGCTTTACTCTTTGGATAACCAGTTGACTTAATTCAACATTGTGTTGGATAAATATCTCTATTAAGCATGCAATTACTGGGATCAGATTCAACGAATTATAGAAACTACAAAATAGTGTAGTTATAGGCTATAGTTGTCAAACAAAATCTAATAGTTTTAGAAAAAGGCTATGGAGATCTGGAGTTTAAGAACAAAAGGAGAGGTTGTACACTGTTCTGAAGTGACTTCTACAGCAAACATTTTTAGATTATAAATTTAAGATTCATTGATTAAGCATTCGCTATTGTCTACATACTTCTTTGTTGATATACTTCCTTTTATGCCTGGGAAAATGAGCATTCCAAACTCTGTGGGAGGCAGCTGTTTGCTGGAAAAGGAATATGCATGGAAGTTATTGCCTGACAGCTCTGATAAGAAAAAAAGAAACATTCAATTTCTAAATTTTCTGTTAACAATATCTACATTTTAATCTACTTTTTCAGTTAAAAACCTATGATGTATTACTTACGAAATGGTAATGAGCTGTTGTGTTTAAAATATGTAAATGTATTTGGTATATTGCAGTGACTGAAATTCCCATGGTGAGTTCACTATTTCTGTGTTGTAAGCAATTCTGATATTTTATTTGTGTGTCAGTGACAGTCAAATGCATGACTGGAAAGTCAGGGCATTATTAAGAAAGGAATTTGTGATGTAATTATTGTATTTTCCATCTGACTAGAGCCCAAGGTGGAATCTTGTTGATCTGACCTTGGGTAAAAAGGTGGGTGCTTAGTGAACTTTACAGCCTCTGCTTTGAAAAGTCGGGCAAGCTGAGCACTTTTACCACATCAGTATCCTGTGGAGGAAATTTGAGTATTTTTAGATTTTCTGCTGAAGCATTGCCAAAGTCAAACAGCATATAAAGAGTAAAGTCAATTAGTACTTGAACAAGCATGTATTTTGCCGCCTGTTTAAGGTTAGAATATCATTAAAAAAGTAAATAGTGGACATAAAAGAAAATTCAAATATATCCATTGTAAATCCCTACTGTAATGAGCCAGTAATTTATAATAAAACTCCTAGTTTCTGTTATTTAGGTTGTATCAACTGTCTGTTTATATCTGTAATGCATACCATATGCTGATTACTTCCTGAATTTTCAAAAGAACGACAACGTCAGAGAATTATAAATTAAATATATTATTTCTCACTGGCATACACAGATTAAAGTTGAATATTTCTGTCTGTAGTCATACAGATGTGTAAAACAGACTGCTCAATGCTAGCTCGATTACATAATTATTATAAAGACAGGAGAGTACATTAGTAGTAAGCGCTTGTGATTCTCTTCACCAGGGACCAACATTTAAATCACAGCCTAGGCAATGTCTATGTAGGATCTCTATGTTCTCTTCCTTTCTCCTTTGGTTTTCACCTGGGACTCTCCTACATCCCAAATTCATGCATTTTAACCATCTCGGTATCAGTGTCTTTTAATTTGTGTTTGTGTGAAGCTATGTAGGTGTATCTACCAGTACACTAGTATCATGTTAATGGTTGACTCCTGCCTTGTACTCAAAGCTGCTGAAGTAGGTTTTGGCTTCCTACTATTCTGCAAAAAATATAAACTCATTCAGATACTGGATGGGTGGACAGATAGATTGATAGGTTAATTAGATGTAAGGGCAATGAACAAGTGAACAAATAAAGATCTATCGATCTATCTATCCATCCATCCATCCATCCATCATATACAATGGGTATTGGTCATTGTGTTGTTGAAAGACAAACTTCCACTCCACTTTAAACCTTGTGTCAGAATGGAGCAGGCTTTCCATTTCTATCATCCTTTATTTTACAGCATTTGTTTTACCTTCAGTCCTCAAAGGATTGCTATTCCCTACTAGTGAAAAGCATTTCCACAGCATGATGCTGCCACAACCTTATTTCATGGTGGGTATGGTGTTACTTGACTGTTGTACAGTGTTGTGTTTACACTACACATACTGCTTACTGTTCAAAACAAAAAGTTCCACCTTAGTCTTAACAGACCAAAATACTTTCTGACACATCTTTGCTGTATATTCTAAGACATTTTTTAGTCATGACTGTGTACATCTTTTACTCAATCACATTCACTGACTTTTATGGTTCAATCAAAGCAACGGCATCACAGTAGCCTATCTGACAAGTGCCACTGTCGTTCAGTGACTGAAGTTCAGACTGACCTTGGCAGTATGGCTGATGTTTAACAGTTTTTCCAGTTCTGTTTGATGGACAACACTGTTTACCGAGGTTTTTTCAGTATCTTTAGCTTAATATCTGGTAGGGTATCCTTCCCTAGATCAGTGCTTCTCAATAATGATATGCCTGATTTGTTTTGAAGGTTTGTTTGTCCTTATTTTGGTTTGCCTTGTGGAAATTTTTACCATACTGTTGGGTCACAGTGTTGGATGGAATTTATCTTCCTAAATTAATTGAAAACAGATGATCCATTGATTTCCTACACTCTCAGAGATTATCAACAAATTGTGTGAGATGGTAAAGTGATACTTTGCGCCTGAGCAGAGTTTGCCTTATATTTACCTCTGGTAGGAATACTTTTAAAATCTTAAAATTTAGAGTTTTCTTTTTTAGCAATTTTTTAAATGTGTTTGTTTCTTTTGATTTGGCATGATGTTTTTGTAGATGTGCTTAAAACATTTTTACGATAATATATTCAAAGTTTGAAATCTGAGACAATGAAACATGAAAATAGTTTTGAGTCTGAATACTTTTTAAATACAATGTTCTTACATTACTTAGTAACTAAAAATAGATTAGTACTGTATTATATAGTTGAACTTCGAGGACTGTAAACATGGCAAATATAGCTTGAAATAGCGGTTTAGCATTGCAGCTTTTAAATCTTTACTTGCGAATGCAGGCAAGCAAGTTCAAAAAATGCACAAAGAGCAGAACATTTGAACACAACAGTTAGGTCACTTGACATTTTCGTTGTGTTTTATGTGCTTGAGAGGTAAGTTTAAAAGGGAGGTTTTTAATAAGAACATGTTATTAGTGTTTTTTTATTTTTATTTTCTTGTTTCACACCAAGCAGACCTTTGAACAGATAATATGTAATAAATTTAAATGATTGATCTAGATTGTGACCACTTTTGACAAACAATCCATTTGTTTATCATTATGTGGAAGCAGTTCTGTATCTCCTAGTTTACATTTACAGATGAGTTTTTAATATTAATTGATTCTTTATATGACTTTCATGTGTCAAGATAATTAAGAAACCAGTTATTATGGGAGTCACTATTTGGTATGCAACAAATGTAAGACATTATTTGTTTAAGTAATTTACAGCAATGGAAATTGTAAAGGAGTATCATTGGGTTTATAATATATCCAAATTAGTTTCTACATTACTAATATGTAAGTGTTCTTGTAGTGTTATACTTTCAGATTATATCTTAGTGTAAGCTACTATAGCACTAGGGTGTTGTGCCGTGTTAGCCATTATGGATGTAATGAGAAGTTAAGCAAAATGATACCTTTTATTGGCTAACTAGAAATATTACAATATGCACACTTTCCAGGCAACTCGGGCCCTTTCTTATGCAAGATACTATAAATACATCTGTCTCTTTACTTTCTGAATCCTCTCTATGCAGGTTTGTGGCCATAGGAAGCCAAAGATTATCCCTGATTGATTGCACTACTAGAATGCCAGTGCATTAATGTGGGACATATTCATACACTCATCCAAACTTATTCACACCATCCACTTTAAAATCACCATTTAAACTAACATGTGCCTTTGTAATGTGAATGTAATACTTAGTAGCTCATTAAAAAAAAAAAAAAATCATACATATGCAGTCCCAGAATTTGAAATTACTCTCCTGGAGTTGTCAGATTACAGCCCTAACCACCACACTCTTATGAAAACCTCCAAGAAATAATACTGAATATTGTATATGAGGCAACCTATATTTCAAATCTAGAATCGTTATTTCATGACATATACTATACAGTTTGCTTTAGGATAAATATACAATCTATTTTGATTTTGTATTTTAATAGTAAACTTCATAACAAGTGTATTTAGTTTACCGTCATGTACACACCATGTTTTAGTGCACCTGCTTGTTAACACAAATATACTTCTCCTCCAAAAATCTAATCATGTGGGTACAACTCCGAATCTACAGCAAGCAGACACAGTGGGGATGTTTACTTTTTGTTCAATCAAGTAGTAGAATGGCCAAGACCCATAATGTATGAGACTTCCACAGTGGTATGATTATTGATGCCAGACATGGTGGTTCTATCACCAGAAACAGCTTTCCACCCGGGCTTTTCAATTACTATAGTAATTAAGGGTTTATAGAATTCAATGTTATAATCAAACAGCAACAAACTGAGTAGAAGATTTGCTGGTAACAACAGTTTGTTAAAGGCAGATGTCTAGGGAGAATGTTCAGGCTCTTTTGTGGTAACAGAAACACCACAAATAATCAAATAATAGCTCATTACAACAGTGGTGTGCACTGGAGTATGTCTGAATGTGCACTATAGCAGTAGAAGACCACACCAGGTCCCATGTTGTCTCAACTTCTATAAAAAAAATAAACAGGAAGATGAGGCTACAGTGAGCATGTCAACTCTAAAACTGGACAGTTGAAGACTGAAAAAAAAATGATCGGATCTGATGAGTATTGATTTCTGCTGCAACATGCAGATTTTGACGTGAAACAGGCATTTACCCTGCCTTCTGTCAATGGTATTGGCTAGAGGAGGCAGTGTAATTTTACTTTCTTGGCAGTTATTATGCATTTTGTTACCAGCTCAGCCATGCTTTGTTTGAATGCCAAAGTGTACCTAAATATTGTTGTTGATTATGTACGTTCCTTTATGGCCATATAACTGATTAATTTATTTGGGAGTGCTGCTAAAGGCAGGGAGTGATGGCACTTTAGTCTGCATTGATTATTGTCATGGAGTGCCTGATAAGTTCTGGAGTTCAACCAGTCCCAAATTGCACATTTGACTAAAATTCAATAGCGATACTACATTTTAGCTCTTCTTTAAGAGAGATGGATAAAGAGAAGGAAGATAAACATTTTTTAATTTTTTTCATTGTTTAAAAAAATGTAGCTGTCATCAACAAACAGTTAAGCAAGTTCATCCTTTGAGTACAGTTGCTATAAAGGTTTAGGAACTTCTGCTAAAATGTACAGCGAGAGTAATAGATAGATAATCTTATGTGATCTCATTTCATATCCATTTCGGGATGATTTTTTAAACCAGTGCTTTTTTTCTAGTGTGGCTTTGTGCTTAGCAGTATAAAATAAAGAGTCAGGAGTTATAAAGACAGTTGAAGATATAAAATGTCTGATTTCTTTAAGGTACTATCACTTAAGCACCAGATAGCCCCTTCACAGTGATGGCCCATTAATGGTAAACTTTATTTACCTCAAGGTGAAACATGGGTACATATTTGCTCATCTGAATCCTCTTATATTTGGAGCGCTGGCAGGTTATTTAAGATAGCTAGAACCATGCAAGAATTTGCACTGTGTTAGAAATCTGCACCTTAGCTGATTATCACACCTTACTTATCTGATTATAATTACTCCTAGGCAAAATATGAAGTAATTATTATAGCTTTGATTTTTTCACATTATTGTGCGTAGAATATTTGCTGTTAAGCTTCCTAGAGCTAAAATACAAAAACATAACAAAGGTTCATAGTTTACTTTAGTACACATGTCTGTGTCTGTATATCCACTTCTGATTCATCTTTCATAGTTAACTATACCCTAACTACATGGTACATTTTTATTTGATAATCTGACAGTACTTCATTTGTTGTGTCCAGTCATTTATCAATCAAAATTTTAAATAAGGTTTCAATTTATATACGGTATAATTAAAGACATGTATCTGAAAATAAAAATTAAAATGTAAATTTCTAACAATATTGCAGAGAGAGAGAAAACAATCAGGTAAATAAAATATATTCAGTATTTTTAAAACCGTTTTTAAAACTCGCTGTGAAGTGGGTGCCATGTAAAGAAAGAATAGGGAAGCTATGCACATCTTTCAGTAATTGATAAGAATCTGCTTAAGTAGAGAGGAGGAACTTGAAGAGATGATCTTCAAAATTAATTTTGTTCACGTCTGAAATAGGTGCAAAATTATTATTTATTTAATATATGCTCATTTCCAAGAGTTTATCAGTTTATTTTAGCTCTGGAAATATGTGCAATTTCAGCAGAGGTGAGGTTTTACAAACTGAAACTGCAGTAAAAATGAATACTGTTCACTTTTGTTGAGTAAGTCTGAATTTTTTTTTTATAAAAATGCCTTCAGAATAACATTCTTTAATAAACTGTTTAATTTTGTGATCTTTAAAACCCAATCTATAAATTTACTTTTTTGTAGTACTCTCATTGTCAGATTTTTTTTTTTTGGACATATATGTATTTCTGTATGTGTGTATATATGTTACGGCCAAAACCCGAAGTTCTACCAGTTCCTGAATTGCCCGGCCATTTCACATTTTCGCTGAGGTGTGGCCAAAGTCCGAATTACTAGAAATGACCAGTGTATATGCTACTTTGGCCGGCCATTTCACAAAGTGGCGAGAGCTCCCTGGCCAAAATCCGATGTGATAATGTTAAGACTGTCCGCTCATGGTGCGAACACGCTTAAAAACTTTCAGATGCAGATTCAGAAGTGAGTTTGCCATTCTGCACGAGAAACTGCTCACACTGGAATCCATAGGCACAGAAGAAAAATCACTACAAACCGTTGCGTCTTCCCAATCACCAACTGGCGGCCAAGGCTATACTTGATGCAGTTGTACTAAGTGTGCAACAAATTGATGCTCGTGCCTTTTTTCTTCCAACTTTGGCCGAACGCACCATGCCATTTCGCAAACTGGCTGGCCAAATCCCAAAATTGAGGAAAAGGCTGGGCATTGGCTAATTCCCAATTTTGCCGGACACTTCCCACTTTGACCGATTTCGGGTTTTGGCCGTAACATATACACTCAGTGAGCAAATCAGTAGGAATTTTTTTACACCTGGTTTTTCCAAGTACAGTAGTCATCTAATCAGCCAATCACGTGGCAGCAGGGTACTGCATAAAATTATGCAGAAATAGGTCAAGACCTTCAGCTAAAGTTCACAGCAAACACCAGAATAGGGAAAAATGCGATCTCAGTGATTTTGGCTATGATTGTTTGTACCAGATAGGCGGGTTTAAGTATTTCTGTAACTGACGATCTCCTGGGATTTTCATGAACAGTAGTCTCTAGAGTTTACTCAGAATGGTGTGAAAAACAAAAAAACACCAAGTGAGTGTCAGTTCTGCCGAAGAAAAAATCTTGAACGTGGTCAGAGGAGAATGACCAGAGAGAGTGGTTTGAGCTGACAGAAAGGCTACAGTAACTTAAATAGCCATCCTGTGCGACTGTGGTGAGCAGAAAATCATCTCAGAATGCACAACACGTTAATCCTTGAGTTTGGATTCCACTCTTGTCAGTACTAAAGAACTGAAAGCTGAGGCTACAGTGGGCACAGGCTCTCCAAAAGTGGGCAGCTGAATACTGGAAAATGTAGCTTGGTATGATGAATCTCAATGTTTGCTGAGGCAAACAGATGATAAGGTCAACATTTGGCACCAGCAGCATGAATCCATGGAACTAGCCTGCCTAGTGTCAACTGTTCAGACTGGTTCTGGTTGTGTTATGGTGTGGGGAATGTTTTCTTGGCACATTTTGCACCCATTAATACCAATCAAACATTGCTTGAATGCCACAGCCTATAGGAGTATTGTTATAGACAATATGCATTCCTTCATGACCACAATTGACCCATCTTCTATTGGCTACCTCCAGCATGATAATGCATCATACCACAAAGGAAATGTTCTTTCAAACTGGTTTTCTGACCATGATAATGAGTTCAGTGTTCTTCATATGTTTTCCCAATCACTGGATCTGAATCCAAAAAAACCTTTGTAATGTGGTAAGATAGGAGATTCACAGCATCAATGTGTAGCTGACAGCACTTAATGTTTTGCATGATGTAGTCATGTCAACATGAACCAGAATCTCAAAGGAATGTTTCCATTATCTTGTGTAATTCATGCCATGAAGAATTAAGGCTGTTTTCAGAGCTAAAGGAGGCCATACTCTGTATTAGTATAGTGTTCCAATGAATTTGCTCAGTGAGTGTGTGCATAAATATTTTCAGTTCAGTGTCCTTCTGTTATAGTAAATTATCCAGGTCCTAATTCAGCAAAGCAACACAGTACCACTTCCATGTTTGCTGGTGGGTGTGATGCTGTGTTTGGTTCTTGTCAGAAACAACAGGATTCATGTCACCGAAAAAGTTCCACTTTTGTCTCATCTGTCCACAGAATATATTCTCAGACTTGTGGCCTTGTGGGTTTCCTCCTTGGTGTATGATTTCCTTCCACCATCCAAAGACATGCTGAAAGACTGATTGTCAATTCTGTATTGTAGAATTAGGACATGAAAATGTGTCACACACTTGACTGACATGTAATGGACTCTTCCTTGCGCCTACTAAAATGAAAAATAATCTCTTTTCCAGGTAATTAGTAGAGAAGCAGCTAAGCACCATTCCTTTTACTGCAAGCTTTGGCCCAATGATTCTGCACATTTTGATAGCCATTGCTTCTAGATGGCACACTTTCATACAGCCCAGCTAAACAAATGTTTAACACATATTTCAATTGTACTTTTTTTGTTTGTTTATTGGGACCCTTGATTTTTGCTGTCATATGACTAGAGTGCATTACATTTTATAAGTATTCACACATTCCTAATAGAGACTGGGTCATAGTTTTCTTTTAAATTCCTGTTAAATTAGTATTTTCTAATTATAATAATCATTTTTGCATGATGCCCTTGTGATGCACCATGTCAAATATTGCTCACATTAGTTAATTAACTTTGAATGTTCTAGAAAACCTGTTACATCCAACTGCTATGGACTGATAGATTTATGTGTTGTTGTCAATAAAGTTTATACGTTTTTTTCCAATTTCTAACTAATTCTAAATCATTGTGCTTTTCATTTTATATTTGTTGAAGGTTGTCCATATTGACAGAATATTTTGTGACTTGCATTGGTGTCTTACATATTTGTGGCAAAAGGTAAAAACCACTGGCCACTGGGAAAAATCACAGGCAGTCCTCTGCATATATATTGTATTTATATCTATGTAAATTCTGAAAAAATAAAATCTTGTTTATTTAAATGGCTAATTAAACAGTACATAAAATAATCTCTGCATTTTTTACATTGTTGGTCCATTTCTCACCCCCAGAAGTAAACAGTATTAGTGTAATGTCTGTGGTTTCTAATGAACTTTGCACTCCTGCCTAGTTTTGAAGATGACAGTTGTCTTCACTGCTACATCTTTTTTTGAAATAAATGTTTCTAACAAAATAGTCAAGTTACTAGAGTAGTGGGCTAGTGGTGGGTTTTCTAAATGGTCATATGGCTCAACTAACTGAAAAGTATACTGAAGAAAGTCCCATTTCAAGCAGCTGTGGTCAAATAAAGTTAGCGTGGGCTGTCTCTCAAAAGCATGTAGTGATAAATTTGTGCTCATCTTTGCAGCAGCAGCTGCCGCTGCCGCCACCATTATGTGGAACAGGAAGCAGCAGTTTTGCAGGGCACACCCACAAAGTTTGTTTCAGAAGCGTGGACAGAGTATTAAGGGGATTTCTTCTTTCCACCAGATATCATAATATGACTAACTATGGAGTCTTTCTTTTTTCATTATTAAAATTGCATTTGTTTGATTCACTCGAGTTATTCATTTACGCTTATTTTCCCTCACTTTTTTATGGAGTTTAACGCTTATTTTTTGATGACTGCGCTTTGATACAGCCACTTGTACTTGCAAAATTTTTTTGATACCTTTCCCATAAGTGGTTATTAATATGTTTAAGGAATATTGGTGTAACACAGTGATCAGCGTTGCTGTCTTACAGCTCTAGAGAACTGGATTCAGCTTTCCACCCAGTCACTGTTTGTGTAGAGTTTATGCCAGGCTAATTTAGAGTCATTGGACATCCTAATCTCCACCTTCTTGCATGTTTAGGAGGAAACAAGAGTCCTTCAGAGACACTCACTTGGTCAACAAGGAAGTGTACGTACTCCACATAGTCAGTGCCAGGGTCAGGATTTAGAGAGCTAGAGCTGTGAGGCAGCCACGCTGACCACTGAGCCACTGTGCTCAGCGCTTAATAACTACTACTGCTCTAGAGGCAAATTAATGACAGCATAGTTTTCTGAAATTGTGCACATTTGGAGAATGTTTAGCTGTTTATTATCAATTTCTAGTGTATTTTCATTTATAATGAATTAATAAAGACAAAATATTTTTTGTATCTTTATAATATTTTAAATAGTCAAATTGAAATTTATTCTTGTGGGCTTTGAATCAGTGCTAAAAATGTTGCCAAATTTTGTACATGGGGGCAGTAATGCGAAATGTTTTGATACAAAATCCCATCCACTTTCAAACCTTATTAATCCAACTCAAGGTGGTGGTGGCCAGAACCACCTCCAGCAGCATTTGGTGTAAGGCTGGTACCAAACCTGGACAAGAAATGAGTGCATCACAAGGGTCACTCATGCACTCGCCTACAATTACTTACGCACGACCAGTTTGAAGGCAACAGTTCAAATAGACATGCATGTGTTTGGGAAAAATCTATGAATGTAGTGTTTGCATCCCTTTACAATTAATATAAACAACATAAATTAGTTACTTTGTGGAATGTAAAATTTTAAAGATTCAAGTTATCTGGTGGGTGCTGCTGTTTTTTCTGCTCTGCTTTGTTGCTTTATCCATATTTTTCAAGAAAGCATAGGTACATCCCCATGAAAAAGGGGACTTTTTGTTAGCATATTAAGAAAATCAAAAAAATCCATCTTAGTAAATGTGTGGCAGAGAGAGGGAGAGGCATCTGTAAACCATGTGGGATTGAGTGGTGAGGTATCATGCAGGCGCAGTTTTAAAAATCCCCAGGATGAATAAGTCCCTGTCATCTGTCAGCAGTATAACTTTTCTCTCTCAAAATGTATATGGCAGGAGTTAACGTGAGGACTCCTGTTAATAAAATTGAGACATAGCATGATGGTTTCTTATGTGATACTTCTAGGGAAATAGTCAAACTTCCTTTTCCTAAAGCAAATCAGCCAGGTTTTATAATCTTCTAATTTGTTCTTTTGCAGCAATGGAAAATGTAGGCTTTCACATATCCAAGGACTAACTAAATTGTCCATTCTAGCAACAATGAGCACAAGACAGAAATCAACCAAGGATTGCATGGCAGTCCTTCACAGGACACACACAAATACTGGCCAACAATATATTTTGTTTTAATAACATTTTTTCCTCTGCATTTTTGCAATAGATAGATACTTTATTAATCCCAAGGGGAAATTCACAAGTAGTAAAAGTAGTAAAAAGTGTCCAGGGAACGAGTCCACATAAAAGAAAGTGGTAGGAGCGATCAGTGAAATAGAGAAAAATAGGGGAAAAAAGTAGAAAGATAAAGTCATACACGGAGCTGCTAGAATGGCTGCCACTTGTGGCGGCGCCGGATGTCAGATGTAAGCATCACCTGAGTGCATTGTACAGTACACGTATTCTCTAACAATTATTATTTTTTTATTTGTTAAAGTAATTAATGTTTCATCTGAGTCATTCTGGGTTTGGGTCAATGCTCACAGGGTGTCCACATCTTTTTCACATGTTTACTGTATATAGGTCCCATCAAGAAGGACCAATGGTAGTCTATAGGTAGTCTATAAACAGAGTTCCTTTTCAAAGGGTTTACATTTTTTTAAGTATGAGGGTTTAAAAACTCTTTCAGAAACACAATCTCCTTAGAGTGAACTTTAAAGATGCTTTCTTTTCTGTTTTGTGGTGGTGTATACTTTGACCTCTACTTAAGAAATCTGACCTTTGTACACTGTCACATGCTTGTTTGAAGTGTGAATATTCATTTGATGCACCATACAGTTGTTAATGTTTCTTTATATTCACTAAATGTTCTCTTGTTAATCCTATACCAGACACTGTAGCTGTTGTTTTTTTATCCAGCCATTTACATAAACAGAGGACAGTCCTGCATTTAATTTATCTTGTTTGTCTAAATATCAGGTGGCATGGTGTAACAGTGGTTGGTGCTGCTACCTCTCCTCTCCAAAGTAACTACTTTTGTTTCAGCCATCCATCCATCGTCCAACCCGCTATATCCTAACACAGGGTCACAGGTGTCTGCTGGAGCCAATCCCAGCCAACACAGGGCGCAAGGCAGAAAACAAACCCTGGGCAGGGTGCCAGCCCACCGCTGGGCGCGTGCACACACACACACACACATCCACACACTAGAGACAATTTAGAATCGCCAATGCACCTAAACCTGCATGTCTTTGGACTGTGGGAGGAAACCCACACAGACACGGGGAGAACATGCAAACTCCATGCAGGGAGGACACGGGAAGCAAACTTGGGTCTCCTAACTGCGAGGCAGCAGTGCTACCCACTGCACCACCGTGCCTCCCCTACCTCTGTTTCAGACTTGGTGAATGTTAGGGCACTAAAAATATGTAACATTTGGTAAAGTTGCACCATCATCAAGAAAAAAATGTGCTATATATTAAAACTTTTGTTCCCAAGCGTTATATACATTTGATTTATTTAATCAAGTGTGACTCTAATGTATAGTTCACATGCTGACAAATACAAAACTGTAGAGATTAACTGATAACCTGGTCTTCATCTAATAATTACAGGCAGTGTAATGCCATGATGAGCTTTAAATGGGCCCTAATTTAGCTATTCCAGTGAATTATAGTTTATTCTATGGATAAATGAATCTGTGCAGTTGATAAGTGATTTTAAAAGAAAATGTGAAAAAGGCAACCTATGGTTTTCTCTTGATTGTTTTATTATGAGAAGTTGCACAGCATAGTATTTTGAAATTAGTTATAACTTGTAAATGCATGTGAGAACATAGCTGACGAACAAGAGGCTGCAAGCACGGGTAATTTCCCAGGTGATAAAGAAAGCTTTCCAAATAGCAACAGTTCCTCATAGTGAATAAGCAAAAACGAAAAGCCTACCAGACATTATATGCTTGAAATGTATCCTGGTTACCTTTCTTTCACCTGTAGCATATCACAGTACTTGAACCCTATGATGAAATGTAGCCCTGAATTTATTATAAAAACTTGAAGAAACCTGAATTGTATGCAGTTCATTTAAGTAAATTTAATGTAAAATATATAAAAAAACACTACTACTAAATATATTTTATATTGCATAGTTTATTGTGCTTGTATCTGCATTCTAAATGTTCAAAGGAAAGTGCTTTTGATTTTAACTTGCACACTGATTGTTGGAATATTGATTGACATTTTTTTTCAGTAAAAGTTATGGTCAAAAAGTATATTTTATAAATGTCAGTGAAAGCTTTTCATGATTATTTTCCTAATGCAAGATATTTCTTTGACTTCCAAAGTTCAGATTTAATTAGAAATGTTATTGCACCCTGCTATTAAGTTTCAAACCTTCAGAGTAAACTGATTTTTTTTAAACATCTCAATTATGCTTTGATTAAATGGTATAAAAATGTTCTAATTTTATTTAAAAAAAACAACTGCCTTCAGTATCAAAGCTTAACAGTTTCAGTCTTGTAATCATACATTTGTTTTTCTTTTTTTAATAATATTTGAAGGGACTGTGGAGGAGTCAGAGTTTGGAGGTTAAAAATTGATTTTTCATTTTAAAATAAGAATAACTATACCTCCTACGCTATCACACTTCCTCTTGTGAGCAAAGTTTAGTAAAATACACATTTCATTTCTTCCTTTCTTTTGCAAAAGTCAACTGGAATGCAACATGTGGCCCAACCCACTTCCTTATAAGAAGGAAATCCCCTTTCAAACTCTTAAAATTTAAAGAGGCAAGCAACACTGTTACATTTATATTTCAAAAATAAACATAACTGTAATATATTAATGTTTGGCCTGAGCGCAAGTGAGGTGATGTTCCTCTTATTTACCAATACTTGGATGAAATTTTGATTTCATTGTAGTGCTGCCATTCATTTGCATTGTAGGCAAATTTGTGGTTACTAGTATCTGCATTTATGTAAAACTGAATTATCGTATCTTTGTGCATATCATACAATAAATACAAAATGGAGGAGCAAGTAGGATTTTGACACACATATTTCAGCAGCATTTTTAAAGGGCCTGTTGAAAAGTACATTTGCATTATTGTAAAGTGAAAATGTGTAGCTAGATGTTTAGATGTGGTATTTTCATTGCAAGAATGTTTATTAAAGCATTTTTTATAGGCAGAGGGTACATTTCTAAACTGTCAATACCTAAAAATAATTCTAGAGAAGAAACTATAACATGTTAAAAGATCATTATGTGAGTTGACTTAAATTTGTTGGATGCTCCCTAATTTAATTTCTTTTTATGGTTTTGATGAGGGAAAAAACTGACACTCATATAATGTAATTTCCCACCACTTCAGTTCATAAATTTATTTCATCCCTTGCACCTCTTCACTCAGTCATTCACTTCCTTTCACTATACAGTACTTGTTCAAACTAATAACGCTGGTTTTTCCATACTCCATAAATGTATTCGCAGAGCTCTCTTAAACTTTCTAATTCACTACTAAAGATTCTTCTTTTCTCACAACCTTACTTTCACATCATAAATGAGTGATTGGCACATCTACATCTGCATTCCTATTTAACATGGTACCTAATTGACACAAAACAACTCCATCAACTCAATACAATATGGGACATACTGCATTATCAATGCCACACTAACCAGTCTTGCATAAACAAATTACGTGGGTTCATCCTACAACAAGATAACAGATTAATAAAGCAGTGAAACACACCTGTGATGCCACTTGTCCTAAACATTATGGTGCCCTGAAAAGAGGGGCTCTGTGTAAAAAGTGTTGTCTTTTATACATGTTGTCTTCGAAATTTATGCAAATACCTTTAAATTAAAGTCTGCAATGTGCACTTTAATCACATCTGAATTGTTTGATTTGTAATTTTAAACTGTTGAGCAGAGGGTTAAATCAAGGAGGAATGTGCCTTTGTCACAAACATTATGGAGGGCACTGTAAATACCATCTCTAGAACAGAATGCAGTAGTAACAAGTGCATTAATTTTAAGAACTGATGTCTTCATGAGTATGTACATTAATACATGCTTTGGAAAATATAAAAGAAAATTATATGTCACAAGTGGCTGTCTAAAGAAAATCTCTGTCTCCCAGGAAATAATTTTATGCATACAATTTATAAAATATAACCCAGCATTTTCTGTTTTTTTCTGTTTTCTTTCACACACGTTTGACGCTCTCTTTATTAATTAGGCTCTCCCAAACCAACTTCTCCTATAAAAGTCTCAGAAAACTCCAGGACCAGTCTGTGACAGCAGATATCTGTTTATAGTCATCCATGGTAATAAAAAATGCAACTCGCTGTGAGTGTATGCCATGCAAACTAAGCATACAGTTCTCTGTAGCATAATGGGACAGTCACATTTTCTTGGGACCATGGTAGACAAGTTTATTTTTCCTTCAGTTTTAGTTATTATTATTCCTACATTTTGACTTACAAATGGTGAGACATCTGCATAAATAAAGAAACTATGCATTACAGAAATAATAAGGACCACCACTCTCATGGCCTAGCCCTTGTGAACGTTACCCAGGCACAGACAGGCAGACATGTTGTTTTTCACCCACCACATGTTTATTTACACAACTGTTTACAATGTTCCAAAGTGCACACACAAACCCCCCAAAGTCCTGGCCACACAATGCCTTCTTCAGACCGCCTCCACACACTCTTCTCCTGCTTAGTCCTTCTTCCACCCGACTCCAGCACCGAATGAAGGGAGGCGGCCCCTTTTATCCTCACCCGGATATGCTCCAGGTGCTCCCCAGCAATCACCCGCCAACACGCCCCTGTGTGGCGAAAGTGCCGGCTGTTCTCCTGGAAGCACTCCGGGTGTCCCTGCTTCTCTTCCCCCCAGGGTCTCCAAGGCCTCGGGGCGCCCCCTGGCGGTGACCACGGGCCCCTACAGGGTTGGGCTTCCAAGCCCCCTACCCGTGGCCACCAGAACCACCAGGCTGGCGGCCCCCACGTGGTCCAAGGTGGGCATAAGCCCTCTTCTGGTCCGTCAAGGCGTCCCGGCCTGGTCGTCGCCCCTGGCATCCTTGACACCCTAATGAAACAATGTAGTGAAAATATATGTAGCACCTACTATTTAATAAAATACTAGGTCTTTGGTGTATGTTAATTTCCAGTCCAAATCTGACTGGTCAGTTTGGTTTTGGTGACACAATTGAAAAAGAAAATGCAATTGTGTGACGTACAAGGAGGAGTAGAAGCATAGGAGGCATGCTGAGAGTTGCCTTAAAAGACAAAGTATAAAAGCAGACAAGAGGCAAGCAAGGCACCTTAAAATGTCAGTCAGGGAAGCAGGCTTTACAGGAGCACCGACTGAGAGAGGTTCAGTTTCACAAGGATACAAAGGAAGATGCTAAAGATACACAGAGGGCAAGAGATATCAAATATCTTAAATTGTATTCTATTACCTGTCTTTGACAGGTAACATGGCTAGTCAACTATAAAAAGTATACCTTTCGTATTTGATGCTTTTTCATGCACATACTCACTAGCACAAGATGCGTGTTTTTGTTATTGTTCTTGATTAATACAAGTTAAATGAAACCTGATCCCACTTAGCCAACACAAAATATAATTTTGATTGATTCAAATAGTGTTTTGTTTTCACCTGAAAAGCAAAGTATTATGTTAAGTGTGCATTGGTGCATGTGACAGGCAATTTGGTGTGTACTCGTTGGATGCAGATCAAGTATTACTGTGTTAACTGAATTAACATGGTAGTATGTGATCCAGATCAACCAGGGTGAATTCAGCATGCTTGTTGTCAGTATCTGAAGTACTGTCTTATTGCTTATATACATAGTTATTAATATTTCATTATGTCTGCATACATAAATACATACTCAAACTCACTTAATCCAATTTAGGTATCTTGGAAGCACTAGGTTAAAGATGGCAAACAGCCCTAGATAAGGGTGCAAGTCCATCGTAGGTTCCAGTGACACACACTCCCTCTCACACAAGACAGACCAATTTAGAGTTGTCAGTTGACCTAACATGCTTGTTTTTGGGAATGTTGGAGGAAACCCCATGCAGAAACAGTGAGGATATGTAGTCTCCTCATGGACAACAATCAAGTGTGGGATTCAAACTCTGGTTGCTAGATTCATGTGGCAGTAACTCTAACTACTATGTTGTACTGTCCTGTACCTAATTATATACAGTACTTTTTTCCTTCTTCCTTTTTAAATGTTATTCAAAATAAGTGAGATTTTAACAATGGCAATGAAAAGTAAATGCTTTGTGTATTAGAGTAATTGTGACTTTTTCTTTCTTAAATAGCTTTTGGAAGTTGTTTCTCACCTGGCAGAACTAAACCTTCGCCTACTGGTCCTTGGTCGAAAGCACATGCTTAGACCATCTCGTTCCTGGGACAGGAGTAACATGGCTACCATTCAGCAAAAAGCTGACTGCTTCTTCACAGAAAATATGTAAATTCCATTAATACCTTACAATACTTCTTTAGAAACATTTTAAAAAATGTAAATGTTCCAATTAATAAAACAGTACTTTTTATTGTAATTTTTAAATTTAAGTAAAAATTAAACGTTTTTAACCATTTATAGAAGAATGCACCTTGGGCTTTGCAAACACTATAAAACTGCAATGCTAAACTTTGTGTTCCCTTTACAATTTATATCTTGCTTATATTTTGCTCCTTGTAGTTTGTGTTAATTTAGGCTGAAAAAGACTGATTTACTTTTATTTTTTTAATAACGCATGCCCTATTGTGCTGGAAAAATTCTGTTGCTGAGAGAGTTCATCTGATAGCATTATCTTTCCACTTAAATAAAATAAAATGCATCCCTCATGTTGCTATACATACACTGCTTTTAAAGAGAATTCACATATTGGATGTTTTCACATTGTATTTGTTGTACAACATTTAATCAATATAATTTGGCTCTTTTGACACTGATCAGTATAAAAAGACCCTTAAATGACAAAATCAAAGCAGATCTCTGAAAAATGATCTAAATTAATTGGAAATACAAAACACACATAAAAAGGTTGCACAAGTCAGTATTTAGCAGATGCAGCTTTGGCAGCCATGATGACCTTTAAACTGTGTGCACAAATTTTTATCAGCTTTTGAACATCTGGACTAGCGATGTCATGATACCAGTACCATTGAAAGTTTATGATATTCAATACCACAGCAAAAACTGAAACCCCATTCAATAGATTTTATTAAAGGTACCTCCATTATTCAAGTGAACAATATTGTGTATTTTTCTGTAATAGAATATAAAATATACTGTTTAGATTCTACTAATAATAATTGCTTTAAAGTACTGCTATAACCTTCAAGTTGCTACCAAGCTTTCATTTACAGTACAGGCCAAAAGTTTGGACACACCACCTCATTCAATGTGTTTTCTTTATTTTCATGTCCATTTACAGCACTCCATCACTCTCCTTCTTGGTCAAATAGCCCTTACACAGCCTGGAGGTGTGTTTGGGGTCATTGTCCTGTTGAAAAATAAATGATCGTCCAACTAACCTGACTTCTGCACAACACAACTGCTGGTCCCAACCCCATTGATAAAGCAAGAAATTCCACTAAATAACCCTGATAAGGCACACCTGCGAAGTGAAAACCATTTCAGGTGACTACCTGTTGAAGCTCATCGAGAGAATGCCAAGAGTGTGCAAAGCAGTAATCGGAGCAAAGGGTGGCTATTTTGAAGAAACTAGAATATAAAACATGTTTTCAGTTATTTCACCTTTTTTGTTAAGTACATAACTCCACATGTGTTCATTTATGGTTTTGATGACTTCAGTGAGAATCTACCAATGTAAATGGTCATGAAAATAAAGAAAACACATTGAATGAGGAGGTGTGTCCAAACTTTTGGCCTGTACTGTATGTAAATTAATACTGACATTCATAAATATCAAAATCCAAAAAAGGACTTACATTTTAATTTGTGATGGGTATTCCCCAGTGTAACAACAATTTGGGGGGGTGTTATAATCTTGGGGGGTTTTCAGCATAGGGCTTGCAAATAATGATATCATAGATAGGTACTTTATTAATCCCAAGGGGAAATTCACATACTCCAGCAGCAGCATACTGATAAAGAACAATATTAAATTAAAGATTGACAACCATGAAAGTATAACAGACAGACAATAACTTTGTATAATGTTAACGTTTATCCCCCCCCCCAGTTGGAATTGAAGAGTCGCATAGTGTGGTGAAGGAACGATCTCTTCAGTCTGTCAGTGGAGCAGGACAGTAACAGCAGTCTGTCGCTGAAGCTGCTCCTCTGTCTGGAGATGATCCTGTTCATCATCATGGACTACATGATTTATCTCAATAATATGCACATTCTAAATTTATTCTGTGAAGTTTCTCTCCAAAAATACTAATTAAAATCAAAACTATGAATACAAGTTCAATGTTATTATATCTGTTCTGTTAAATTAATGAATTCCAAGATAACTGCGGATATTTTCCTTTAAACAGACTCTTTAAATCTGTTTTTCTAACAACATGCTTTTAAAATCTGGCTTGTCAGAGAATTTAGTAAAGTAGCTGTTGATAAGTCAGGATTAACTGAAATTCTCTGCCTGTCTGAAAGACAAGCAAACATTTTATTTATAAACAGAATTTTAGCAGGGGATATAATTATCAGCATAACTTAGTTAACAATACTCAAAATGTACTGTAACTTCTATAAAAATAACATTCTTAGATATTCAAAAATAGGCATGCTAAAAAAAGGACCTGGAAAACTGACGACTAGTAAGTTTTGCTACCCATGTATCTTCTCATAAACGGACGTCATTTACAGTACGTTGAAGGTACAAATCACACGTCAGCAGGATAGGTACAACCACACATGTCAAATTTGTCTCTCATTATGTGTACACAGTTAAAAATGTGCAGCAATGCGTGACAAGTTGTGTTTTTTGCTTTATTTACTACAGTTCAGAGGATGACCCATTCCTGCTATATGCCACCTTGCATTCTGGAAACCACTGCAGGTTTCTAAGTAAAGACCTAATGAGGGATCACAAAGCATGCCTAAAAGACAGTGGCTTGCGACGGCTTTTCTTCAAATGGCAACGTGGTCATCAGCTGGTGCTGGCCAACTATAACCCAGGGAGGAGTATCAATTTTCAGGTGAAACTGACAGTGAACAGTCAGAAAGGCATTGTCAGTCAAAACCCTGTAGCTATGTGCCAACTAATTGTATCCATTAAAACCAGTTTATTTATTTATTTTATCATGCAGCGATTTAAAAACTGTTTTAGACTATCTGTAGATATTATTTAAATGTGTTTGTCTTCAATATCATTTAATAATTTATGAACTTGTGGCTATTAAAAATTGCTTTTAGTTTCAAATACTTTGAATATTCATTGATTAGGTTTGTTCAAAAGTGCAATACTTTGCTGATAATAAATTATTTATTTGCAATCCACAAGTAAGAGTTCAATGGAGACCAATGGTTTTCAGTGTTAACCCTGATTTTTTTGAAAATCATCTTTCTTAAATAAATTCTAATGTCAGCTTTTCTCATCATCTTTTACTCAGGTTGTACCTATTTATGATACCATCGTTCAGACTAATGGGTCTTCATGGCATATTCCCTATGATAAGGATGAAGTCGAGAGATGCACTTATGAAGTCCCAACAAAATGGTTGTGCCTCGTACAGAAAAATTAAGGGTTTTCTTCAAACATACTCAGCCATACACTGTAAAATTCATTTGTCATATATGTATTGTACATGACATTAGAGCTTCTGTTTAAAATAAAAGGTTTAGATAATATAGGATTTGTTTTTTATCTTATGAAGTTTCATTTTTTTCCAGTTGGGGAAGAAAAGACAAAGAACTGCTTTATCTGGAAATAAAACAATCACAGGTGATGCCTCACAAATGGGAATAGTTTTTATTAAAATTATTTCTGAAATGTATTATTTAATCTTTTACCAATTTGAAGTTACAGTATTGAGTGATGCACAGTATATTATGTGTTCCACTGGTTGTGCCACCTCATATATAGTTGCACTCAAAATTATTCAAAACACATTGCAAGTTAGGTTTATTGGCAAAATTTACAAATTTACTTTCAGCAGTAATGCAATAAGCACATCAAATGAGAATAATTTAAATAGCTTAACACAGCTAATATTACAGTGGTGTCTCCACATTCAACACCAAATGCATCTTGTAATGACTGCTACAGTCTCGAAATTATTCAACCCCTTCATGACAAGCATCTTTAGTACTGAGTACAGCACCCTTTTGCAGTTATGGCCTGCTGCAAATGTGATGCATAGCCAGACACCATGGCAATGGCCTCCAGCTCACTAATATTCTTAGGGTTAGTGTGCTGCAACCGCCTTCTTCAAATCCCACCAGAGATTTTCTATGGCACGGGTGTCAAACTCCAGGCCTGGAGGGCCGCAGTGGGTGCAGGTTTTCTTTCTAACCCTTTTCCTAATCAGTGTCCAGTTTTCACTTCTAATTAACTTCTTTTCCCTATATTTTAATAGCCCTGTTTTTAAGGATTAAGTCTTCTGATTCTTTTCTTCATTAAATGACAGCCAAACAGAATTGAGACATGAAACAAGCTAACAGATGGCCAGCTAAATTGGGGCTTCAAACTCCAACCAGTTCCTTAATGAGAAGCTGATTCTTGCTGTTAATTAAGCCCGTTATTCAATTCCATGGCTTGTTGCTGCTCTCTTTTTGCCACAGCAGACATTTCCAAAACTGTTGATATTCTGTATATTCCTAAAATGTTTTGTTAACCTGAGGGATCAACCTTACTGAGACCTTAATCTTTATTTTCAGATTTTGTTTGATGGGTACAGGTGAGCTGGTCATGTTCTGCTTGTTTTATGTCTCATTGCTGTCTGGCTGCTAATTAAGGAAAAAACAACTAAGGGGCCAGAGTCAAGCTAATTAAAGCTAAGGCTAAAGAAGTTAATTAGCATCAAAAACTGGTCACTAATTAAGAAGATGGTTAGAATGAAAACCTGCAGCCACTGCGGCCCTCCAGGACTGGAGTTCGACACCCCTGTTCTATGGGGTTCAAGTCAGGCAACTGTGATGGCCACTCTGGAATCTTCCAGGGCTTATTCTGAAACAAAGCTTTGGTGGACTTAAAGATATGCCTGGGAAGGTCCAGTGACACCCAAGCTTCAACTTCTTCACAGACGGCGTGACGTTTTTTCTCCTAGAATTTCTTGATTGAATCCATCTTGCCCTCCACATCATCACTGAGCCACTGCCATGCTTCACTATAAGCAGGGTGTTATTTTCAGGATGGATGGATACTTTATTAATCCCCAAGGGGAAATTCACATACTCCAGCAGCAGTATAGTGATAGCATGTGCTTCTTTCTTCCTCCTCCAGACATACTGCTAATCCATAGGCCCGAAACCTTTGTTTTGTTTCATCGCTTCACAGAACAGAATCCCAAAATGTCTGTGGCTTATTCATAGCGTTTTCAGCATACTGGTGCCAACCTTTTTCTTTTGCTTTTGACACCCATACAAAAACAAGGAGTAGTTTGATACAGTATCTGCTTAACAACCAAAGGGAAATCTGCATTGGTAATTCTGATACCACCAATTTAGCAACATGTAATATTTGTTTCAAGTGAATGTGAGAGAAATGATTCCAGGGAAACTGGAACATGACCCCCTGCTTCATTTCTGTCTGTCAGTCCTCATGTGCTGTCCCTATCCTGCTTTATTCTTGAATGACACACAATAACTGAGAGTCGTTCTTTTAACATGTAACCAGAGCTAAACACAGCACTCTTGCGCCAACCACCCCTAAACAGTAAATAAAAGGGGTGGCGATTGTTCTGTCTGTTGGAATCATTAGAAGAGTCTCTGTTCCAGTTCAGTGATGGTTTGATTAGGCAGGGGTCTTGTTCATGCTGAATTCCACAGGCTCACCTGATGAGTCCAGGCTGCTTGCTTCTGAAAATGCCCGCTGTAGAAAGGTGAGCAGTAAAGCCAGGGTGTGGTCCTCATTTTTGACTAAACACTATCATTGGTAACTTTTCTCTTAAAGCTGTTGTATGTTATCCTGTTCGGCTTGTTTTTCTGAAAGACTTTTCTAAATTAGTTTGACCTTATCTGTTCTGCTATATTTTAAATCATGTCTTAGTTTAACATAACTTCTAGATTGGAATAACATGTTTTTTACATGTAGATCACTGTAATGCGCAAATCAAAGCAGCCGGTTATTTTTCACCTTATGTTAAATTTGAATTTTACACAACAACAGAAATGTATTAATAAGGATAATAAGGAAGTCCAGCACCTTCAATATTTCCAGACAGGTTTCATCTAAAGGCCACCACTGCCAGCTTTACCACTGCTGTTCTCAAGTACTGCATTAATAACCATGGCTCTACCAGATGCTACTTACACCTCCACTATAGATGGTACACTTTCCACCTTCGCAGTGTACCTGTTATTTCTCAACAACATCCCCACTTTACATCAGTATTTCCCCACATCTCTTGAACTGCTGATACACTATCTTCACACTTAAGTGTTGTCATTTTACATGGGTTGACCTTAGTAGTGAAATCTAGCTGTTAAGAGTGTGAAATGTCACCTCGCTGGTGGAGGAGGAACCAGCGCTTGTGGGAGATGTTGATAAGTAGTGGCAATCTCTGCCTGTCATTATGTCTGAAGTCAGATGTCTCAGTCAGATTGGATGTCCCTCTTACCCTGCAGTTTCCCTGTGGGTGTTGAATATTCAAAGGATCAGCAATCTGTTGTTGGATGACAGAGCCCCCTCAATGTGCCTTTGACTCACAGAGAAATACAATGATAGTTATCTGTGCACCTGTTACCATAAAGTCAGCTTTACAGTTATGTTTATCCTGGACAGTTAAACAAACAGAGGACCTGAGCTATCAGTTGATCAACACATGGTGGTGATATATTGGGTTAGATGGATAGATTTGACACAAATGAGTAAAGAGTGATGGTTGCTGGGAATACTTAATGGATTATTATATTGTGGAGAAGTTCAACTCCCCATCAGGTAGGGCTATTGCTTCATCTTCGGGAAGCTGAGGTAGATGGAGTCTAAATAGACCTTAACTGTGCAGGCAGCTGCAGTGATCGGCGTCCAAACAGCGGTTAAATTCTGTCAGGGGGCAACCCTACGATCCATTTGTGGGCGTAAACAGGGATGGAAGACACAAAAGTAAACAGCAGCTTTTTTGGCAGGATGGTCAATGGATCTGACCAAAATGACTGCTGTTTCAGTGTTTGAAAAAATAATGCTACCTGAATCTACTCTTCACATACTTGTCAATACCTGCTCCCTACACATCAGCTTCTATGCCATGTTCTCTCTCAGACTGGGGTATGTCACATAGTAGGCACTGGCCAGTAATCACCAACTACAGTGACGAGTCTTATTATCTCCAGTTGGCCAAGTGTAATCCAACAAGAAGCATCGGCTCCAAATGACAGTGGTGCATGTAAGCCACTCCGCCAAGCCAATGTCACTAATGCATTTTCTCAACTCACTTATTTCATTATAGGGCTGAGGGAGTTGGAGCCTTGACTGGTAACAGTAGGCAAAAGCCAAGGATGGGATGAGAGTCCTCCAGCAAGCCACACATCCACGCAAGAGCAATTAAGAGCCACCATTAATGTACCTACACCATTTGGATGGGGGCAACACTAAACTTCAAAGCAGGAAGAGACCTGGAGGATATCTGGAAACAGGATGCTGAAACTGTGAAGCAACAATTCTAAGGACCACCTAGTCAAGAATGCCTTTACTCTCTTCATTTGGTATTGCTTAACAAACAGAAAGGTTGTTGTATTAAACAATAAAATATCCAAGATAGAAATGCATCCATTTTCAACTCACTTATCAAATTCTGGAGAACATACTGTATGTTAAGGCTTAATTCAATAGTATTGTGGGATGAGCAGGAACCATCCAGGATGGGGTGTAGCCGATCGCAGGGCACATTACTACACTCAGTCAAAGTGGGCACATAACAGTCGCCAATTAAGCTAACACAAAAATTCTTTGAGAAAGAAAAGGAAAGCAGAGAGAAGGTAATAAAAGGTGCTAACAACATGAAATTAAATCAGTTAATCATAATACTAGGAAGACCATAAATATCATCAAAAGAAATAAGATACAAAAAAGAAAGAAACAAGATTTCTTGTAGTCATTTTCAACTGTATAAAATATAATTACTTTTGTTATCAGTTACAAAAGACCCTTTCATGTTTCAGTCTGAAACAGTAGATACTGAAAATATTTAATAAACTTAGATTTGGGAACAATTTCACGTATGTTTTGCCAATTAATTAAATTCACTAAATCAAATCTTGGATCACAGGATACCCATGTCTGGCTGGTACCATCACCCACATCCACATTCACAATGGACCCATTTTTCAGTTGCCATTTAATTCAACAAGTGCGTATTTGTGACAAGGCAGGAAAACCAGAGCAGTGTCAAGTCAAACTGAACACTCCACACTGACAAAGGTGACCAGGGCAGAATTTGAACCCTGACTCCTGAAGGTGTGAAGCACTTCCACTAATGACTGTGTTACCTAATAATTCAGTTAGTCAGTGATTCTCCAACCCGCTATATCCTAACACAGGGTCACGGGGGTCTGCTGGAGCCAATCCCAGCCAGCACAGGGCACAAGGCAGGAAACAAATCCCGGGCAGGGCACCAGCCCACTGCAGGACACACACACACACTAGGGACAATTTTGGATCACCAATGCACCTAACCTGCATGTCTTTGGACTGTGGGAGGAAACCCACGCAGACACGGGGATGACCCGGGAAGCGAACCCAGATCATCTTACTGCGAGGCAGCAGCGCTACCTCTGCGCCACCGTGCCGCCTCCCAATAATACAGTGGCATGCAAATGCTTGGGCACTCCGGTCAAATGTTCCGTTACTGTCAATAGCTAAGCTGCCCAAGTAAAGGATGACCTACTTCCAAAAGTCATAAAAGTTAACAATTACGCATTTCTTTATTATTTTAAGCAAGATTACTTTTTTTATTCCCATCATTTAACATTTCAAAATAACAAAAAAGGAAAAAGGCCAAAAGTAAACATTTGGGCACCCTGCAAGGTCAGTATTTAGTAACACCACCATTTAGCAAGTATAAACGCTTTTTGTAGCCAGCTAAGAGTCTCTCAGTACTTATTTTAAAGACTTTTGCTCATTTGTGCTTGCAGAAGGCTTCTGGCTCTGTGAGAATCTTGAGTCGTCTTGCATGTGCGGCTCTTCTGAGGTCCATCCACAGATTTAAGACGATGTTTAGGTTGAGAGACCTTGAGGGCCATGCCCAAACAACCAGCTTGCATTTCTTGAGGTAGTCCATTGTGGATCTGGGATCATTATTCTGTTGTAGAAGCCATCCTCTTTAGCTATTTTATAGATGGTGTGATATTTGCTTCCAGAAACTGCTGGTATTTAACTGAATCCATTCTTTTCTCTACCAGTGAAATGTTTCCTGTGCTACTCCATCCTTAACAGCAGGACAGGTGTTCTTTTCCTGGAATTCTGCACCCTTTCTTCTTCCAACATACTTCAGCATATTGCAGCCAAAAAGTTCTCTTTTGAATTCATCAGTCCATAGGACTTGTTTTCAAAATGCACCAAGCTTATTTAGATGTACATTTGCAAACTTCTGATGATGACTTATGTGGTGAGGGTTTCTTCTGATGACTCTTCCATGAAGGTAATTTTTGCGTACCTGTCACTGCACAGTACAACAGTGCACCTCCACTCCATGATTCTGCTAAATCTTCTTGAAGTATTTTGAAGTCAAATGGGGGTTTCTAGATACCCTAGTAGCGGTTCTCCTGGAAAGATCTCTTGGCCTTCTAGACATCAGCTTGACTGCCACCATCACCTGTTAACTGATACTTCTTAATTACATCATGAAATTAGGGAAGGGCAACCTCAAAACACTTTGCTATTTTTTTGTAGCCTTCTCTTGCTTTGTGGTCAGCAAATATTTTTACAGTGGTGTGAAAAACTATTTGCCCCCTTCCTGATTTCTTATTCTTTTGCATGTTTGTCACACAAAATGTTTCTGATCATCAAACACATTTAACCATTAGTCAAATATAACACAAGTAAACACAAAATGCAGTTTTTAAATGATGGTTTTTATTATTTAGGGAGAAAAAAATCCAAACCTACATGGCCCTGTGTGAAAAAGTAATTGCCCCCTTGTAAAAATCACCTAACTGTGGTGTATCACACCTGAGTTCAATTTCCGTAGCCACCCCCAGGCCTGATTACTGCCACACCTGCCTGTTTCAATCAAGAAATCACTTAAATAGGAGCTGCCTGACACCCAGAAGTAGACCAAAAGCACCTCAAAAGCTAGACATCATGCCAAGATCCAAAGAAATTCAGGAACAAATGAGAACAGAAGTAATTGAGATCTATCAGTCTGGTAAAGGTTATAAAGCCATTTCTAAAGCTTTGGGACTCCAGCGAACCACAGTGAGAGCCATTATCCACAAATGGCAAAAACATGGAACAGTGGTGAACCTTCCCAGGAGTGGCCGGCCAACCAAAATGACCCCAAGAGCGCAGAGACGACTCATCCGAGAGGTCACAAAAGACCCCAGGACAACGTCTAAAGAACTGCAGGCCTCACTTGCCTCAATTAAGGTCAGTGTTCACGACTCCACCATAAGAAAGAGACTGGGCAAAAACGGCCTGCATGGCAGATTTCCAAGACGCAAATCACTGTTAAGCAAAAGAACATTAGGGCTCGTCTCAGTTTTGCTAAGAAACATCTCAATGATTGCCAAGACTTTTGGAAAAATACCTTGTGGACTGATGAGACAAAAGTTGAACTTTTTGGAAGGCAAATGTCCCGTTACATCTGGCGAAAAGGAACACAGCATTTCAGAAAAGAACATCATACCAACAGTAAAATATGGTGGTGGTAGTGTGATGGTCTGGGGTTGTTTTGCTGCTTCAGGACCTGGAAGGCTTGCTGTGATAGATGGAACCATGAATTCTACTGTCTACCATAAAATCCTGAAGGAGAATGTCCGGCCATCTGTTCGTCAACTCAAGCTGAAGCGATCTTGGGTGCTGCAACAGGACAATGACCCAAAACACACCAGCAAATCCACCTCTGAATGGCTGAAGAAAAACAAAATGAAGACTTTGGAGTGGCCTAGTCAAAGTCCTGACCTGAATCCAATTGAGATGCTATGGCATGACCTTCAAAAAGGCGGTTCATGCTAGAAAACCCTCAAATAAAGCTGAATTACAACAATTCTGCAAAGATGAGTGGGCCAAAATTCCTCCAGAGCGCTGTAAAAGACTCATTGCAAGTTATCGCAAACGCTTGATTGCAGTTATTGCTGCTAAGGGTGACCCAACCAGTTATTAGGTTCAGGGGGCAATTACTTTTTCACACAGGGCCATGTAGGCTTGGATTTTTTTTCTCCCTAAATAATAAAAACCATCATTTAAAAACTGCATTTTGTGTTTACTTGTGTTATATTTGACTAATGGTTAAATGTGTTTGATGATCAGAAACATTTTGTGTGACAAACATGCAAAAGAATAAGAAATCAGGAAGGGGGCAAATAGTTTTTCACACCACTGTATTTTTCAGAGTGCTAGGCTGCTGCTTAGTGGTGCCCATGGCTTCTGATTGTTGGGACAAGGTTTGAGGAGTCAAAGAATTTATTCAGCTTTGCAATTTGCATCAAACGGGGTTTTCTAACAATGACTGTGAACAAGCCAAAGCCCTAACAAGCTAATGAAGGTCAGAGACCTCAAATATCTTGAGGTGCCCAGCCTCTTGTATGGTGCTCCTTTCCTTTTTTTCCACTCTACAATTGTACAAAACAAACATAATGGAATATTCTCCTTAAAATGCTAAAAAGATTTATCTTTAATGTTATGCCTTTTGGAGATCAGCTCATCTTCTACTCACTTAACTATTCATAGTAATATACATTTTGACTAAGGGTGACAAACCTTTTACATGCCATTGTACATTATTAAATGGTTAAATTGAAAATTGAAACATCAAAAACGATAGACCGATAGCTTTTAACTCTTTTAGGGCTGATGTCGACTTTTGTCAAAAGGAGGAGCTGACAGTGGCAATCAACTGTAAACGGTGACAAAACCAACCGTTATGTTTTAGTTGGACTCTCTTTCCTAGAAGGAAAGTTAGCTTCATTGGTGTGACCGAGATTTCCGGCGCTCATGTGAGTAGTAAGGCGCAAAGATGGCACTGACATAACGGTGAGAGATCAAAGCAAACAGGTAAAGCAAAATAATGCGTGGATGACGTTTTTCCTGTTATCTCCGAACTGGACTATGAGTTGTCGGACTCTGATTTTGACACAAGCTATCGAAAAATGAATGTGAGGTTCCAGCTTCAGCTGACTGGTCCCCAGCTAATCGTGGGGCTGAACGGGTTCATGTAGCTGATACATCTACGGCCATGTTCGCCAGGAGGAGTGCCACTTAACAATGATAACCAGATTGCAATGCACTGCGACTGTGACCGCTGCTGCCCCAGTCACACGAAGACAGCCTGGCAGCAAACCTGCCGCACATTCTTGGCAAACTGGCAGCCGCAGCAATAGACGTTTTATGTTGATTTCTGTGTGAAACCATTGCTTTTCAGAAACTATGTTCTTTGGAAAAAAATATTCAGCCCTCAAGGAGTGAAGACCTTGATTTTCAGTAACAGAATTTCTGGTTTTGATTCTCTGCATTATTTCTGCATTTTAACAATAGTTTTGTATTTTGTCTTCTTGAAGAAATATTTTCTTAAAACAGCTTCAAGAAATAGGATTATCCTATATACATTCTACCATTGATCCCTAACACACCGACAATTCCCCAACCCAAGGAACCCCCTCAAAAGCCTTCAGAAATGGCCTAAACATATGGAGCTCATGCTTAACTTTAAAACCCCTTTCAGTGCCTCTAAAATCTTTACCATCCTATCATTACTGGTTCTCTCTTGGCACTCACTGGGTGTATGTTTAAGTCTGGTCTCTCATAACGTTTCTCACTGCAGAGTGGTTAGGCAGACCACAAAGGTTAGTAAAGAACTAGGCTCACCCGCCTTTTAAGGCGACCACTTCTTAAGGCAATTCAATATGTAGATCAATTTGATATTTTATACAAACTCATTAATTTGGTTATATTGCATTTGAGCGGTATTACTTTAATACTCGTAGTTTCTGTTATTTTTTGTGATGAAATTTAAACTTTTTTCTATATTGAGGTCGCCTTTTGAACCCCTGATATTTACTACGCGGTGAGGCATTTGTACTCCATCAACATTAATTATTTCCAGAGACATAATTTTGTCTATTTTTCCAGCACATCGCGCACAAAAGCAAGGGAATGATGGGAGCACCAGAACTCTGCTCACATCGCGTCGCTTCGCACCGCAAGCTGCAAGTAGTAAGTCTGTGATAAGCGGAATACTGCTACGCTGTCCACTCACGGGACGGAAGGACAATCCCGACCGCTTTTATATAGAAGGATGAAATAGCCTTCAGACGTGTGCTGGCTTTACCCTTTGTTGCACCCTTTTTTTTCTTGATGTTGCCAAGTACCCCAAAAGTACACTGTGTGCTCTGTGCCACAGGATGTTACAGATAGATAGATAGATAGATAGATAGATAGATAGATAGATAGATAGATAGATAGATAGATAGATAGATAAAGCACTATATAATAAATAGCTAGATAGATATGAAAGGGCTATATAATAGATAGATAGATAGATAGATAGATAGATAGATAGATAGATAGATAAAGCACTATATAATAAATAGCTAGATAGATATGAAAGGCACTATATAATAGATAGATAGATAGATAGATAGATAGATAGATAGATAGATGTGAATAGAAAGAAAGAAAGAAAGATATATAGGTGCTATATAATAGATAGATAGATAGATAGATAGATAGATAGATAGATAGATAGATAGATAGATAGATAGATAGATAGATAAAGCACTATATAATAAATAGCTAGATAGATATGAAAGGCACTATATAATAGATAGATAGATAGATAGATAGATAGATAGATAGATAGATAGATAGATAGATAGATAGATAGATGTGAAGGGTGCTATATAATAGATAGATAGATAGATAGATAGATAGATGTGAAGGGTGCTATATAATAGATAGATAGATAGATAGATAGATAGATAGATAGATAGATAGATAGATAGATGTGAAAGGTAGATATAATAGATAGATAGATGTGATAGATAGATAGATAGATAGATAGATAGATAGATAGATAGGAAAAGCACTATATAATAAATAGCTAGATAGATATGAAAGGCACTATATAGATAGATAGATAGATAGATAGATAGATAGATAGATAGATAGATAGATAGATAGATGAAAGGTGCTATATGATAGATAGATAGATAGATAGATAGATAGATAGATAGATAGATAGATAGATAGATGAAAGGAACTATATAATAGAACATTAGAATATTAGAACCCTCTAGACGAGAACAGGCCATTCAGCCCAACAAAGCTCACCAGTCCTATCCACTTGCTTCCTTCGAGAAAACATCAAGTCGAGTTTTGAAAGTCCCTAATGTCTTACTGTCTACCACACTACTTGGTAGCTTATTCCAAGTGTCTATTGTTCTCTGTGTAAAGAAAAACTTCCTAATGTTTGTGCGAAATTTACCCTTAACAAGTTTCCAACTGTGTCCCCGCGTTCTTGATGAATTCATTTTAAAATACAAGTCTCTTATACAACTTAAAATAATATATCGAGCACATCTGTCTCGACTAAAACTCTCCAAAATGTTTCCAGGGCATGATCCAACCTGTGAACGCTGCAAACTAGTTCCAGCCTCACTGGGTCACATGTTCTGGGCCTGCACCAAATTAACATTATTCTGGACAAAAATTTTTAATTACCTTTCAGACAGCCTTGGTCTCACAATCCCTCCTAACCCATTAACAGCTGTGTTTGGGGTTCTTCCAGAGGGGCTTAAAGTGAAGAAAGACAAACAAATTGTGATTGCATTCACTACACTGTTGGCACGCAGACTTATTCTGATAAACTGGAAGAACCCAAACTCTCCTCTTTTAAGTCAGTGGGAAACCGATGTGTTATATTATTTGAAGTTGGAAAAAATCAAATACTCAGTTAGAGGATCTTTACAGACTTTTTTCAAAACATGGCAGGATCTAATCAGTAATATTTTAAAATAAGTTCATGAAGCACAGAGAACTTATTAATTTAGGTATGTTAACAAGCCTTAAATCTTACGCTGTTTGGCTTGCTCTCTCTCTCAGGGGTGGGGATCGATCTGTTCTTAACTCAACTTTTCTTTTTGTAAAAACTTGATTGCTTTGTATGGATTGCAATAAAATGAATAAAATAAAAAAAAATACAAGTCTCAATCCACTGTACTAATTCCCTTCATAATTTTAAACACTTCAATCACGTCACCTCTTAATCTTCTTTTGCTTAAACTGTAAAGGCTCAGCTCTTTTAATCTTTCCTCATAATTCAACCCCTGTAGACCTGGAATCAGCCTAGTCGCTCCTCTCTGGACCTTTTCTAGCGCTGCTATGTCCTTTTTGTAGCCTGGAGACCCAAACTGCACACAGGACTCCAGATGAGGCCTCACCAGTGCATTATAAAGGTTGAGCAGAACCTCCTTGGACTTGTACTCCACACGTCAAGGCGCTATATAACCTAACAAAGCAGATAGATAGATAGATACAGTGGGTACAGAAAGTATTCAGACCCTCTTCAATTTTTCACTCTTTGTTATATTGCAGCCATTTGCTAAAATCATTTAAATTAATTTTTTCCCTCATTAATGTACACAAAGCACCCCATATTGACAGACAAAAAAAAAGAATTTTTGAAATTGTTCCAGATTTATTAAAAAAGAAAAACTGAAATATCACATGGTCCTAAGTATTCAGACCCTTTGCTCAGTATTTAGTAGAAGCACCCTTTTGAACTCATACAGCCATGAGTCTTCTTGGGAAAGATGCAACAAGTTTCTCACACCTGGATTTGGGGATCCTCTGCCATTCCTCCTTGCAGATCCTCTCCAGTTCTGTCAGGTTGGATGGTAAACAATGGTGGACAGCCATTTTTAGGTCTCTCCAGAGATGCTCAATTGGGTTTAAGTCAGGGCTCTGGCTGGGCCATTCAAGAACAGTCACAGAGTGGTTGTGAAGCCACTCCTTCGTTATTTTAGCTGTGAGCTTAGGGTCATTGTCTTGTTGGAAGGTAAACCTTGGCCCAGTCTGAGGTCCTTAGCACTCTGGAGAAGGTTTTTGTCAGGATATCCCTGTACTTGGCGCATTCATCTTTCCCTCGATTGCAACCAGTTGTCCTGTCCTGCAGCTGAAAAACACCCCCCACAGCATGATGCTGCCACCGCCATGCTTCACTGTGGGGACTGTATTGGACAAGTGATGAGCAGTGCCTGGTTGTCTCCACACATACCGCTTAGAATTAAGGACAAAAAGTTCTATCTTGGAGTTTTCTAAAAGACACCTGAAGGACTCAGAGATGGTGAGAAATAAGATTCTTTGGTCTGATGAGACCAAGATAGAACTTTTGGCACTGCTCATCACTTGTCCAATACAGTCCCCACAGTGAAGCATGGCGGTGGTAGCATCATGCTCTAGGGGTGTTTTTCAGCTGCAGAGACAGGACGACTGGTTGCAATCGAGGGAAAGATGAATGCAACCAAGTACAGGGATATCCTGGACAAAAACCTTCTCCAGAGTGCTAAGGACCTCAGACTGGGCCGATGGTTTACCTTCCAACAAGACAATGACCCTAAGCACACAGCTAAAATAACGAAGGAGTGGCTTCACAACAACTCTGTGACTGTTCTTGAATGGCCCAGCCAGAGCCCCGACTTAAACTCAATTGAGCAACTCTGGAGAGACCTAAAAATTGCTGTCCACCATTGTTTACCATCCAACCTGACAGAACTGGAGAGGATCTGCAAGGAGGAACGGCAGAGGATCCCCAAATCCAGGTCTGAAAAACTTGTTGCATCTTTCCCAAGAAGACTCAAAAGGGCGCTTCTACTAAATACTGAGCAAAGGGTCTGAATACTTAGGACCAGGTGATATTTCAGTTTTTCATTTTTAATAAATCTGCAACAATTTTAAAAATTCTTTTTTTTGTCTGTCAATATGGGGTGCTGTGTGTACATTAATGAGGGGAAAAATTAATTTAAATAATTTTAGCAAATGGCTGCAATATAACAAAGAGTGAAAAATTGAAGGGGGTCTGAATACTTTCCGTACCCACTGTAGATACTTTATTAATCTCAAGGGGAAATTCACATAATCCAGCAGCAGTATACTGATACAAAAAAAAAACACTATTAAATTAAAGAGTAATAAAAATGCATGTAAAAGCAGACAATAACATTGAGTAATGTTAGCATTTACTCCCCCGGGTGTAATTGAAGAGTCGCATAGTGTGGTAGAGGAACGATCTTCTCAGTCTGTCAGTGGAGCAGGATGGTGACAGCAGTCTGTCGCTGAAGCTACTCCTCTGCCTGGAGATGATCCTGTTCAGTGGATGCAGTGGATTCTTCATGATTGACAGGAGTTTGCTTAGCGTCCATTGCTCTGCCACAGATGTTAAACTGTCCAGTTTCATTCCTACAATAGAGCCTGCCTTCCTAACAAGTCTGTCCAGGTGTGAGGCGTCCTATTATTAGTAGTAGTATTATGCTATCAGTCTCAACCATTCATCCACATAACCTTTTATATGCCCTTCAGTTTTTCGGGGCTACAGAACATTACACCAGGTCATTTTGGTGTGAGTTTAGAACAGTCAGTGCATCTCCGATTTGGGGGCCCACCTAAAAACAGCTTCCCATTATCACAGGACATTGTAAAAAGTGAAAGGACTGCAAGTAATAAAATGTGAGTAAAGAATAATACAAAAGATGTACGCTAAAAAGTAAAGCATTATAACGGGAATATAAAATAAAATAACAACAAACAAGTCATTTGCTTGTGCACATGTTTCCCTTACACCGGCTCTACCATTCCAGATCAAACTATCAACCCATTCATAACACCAAAATGCCGCGACCTTTCAAATCCATAGGCTCCATCACACTCGTTTCATGTCTCTTGTCCGCCACTGACACATAATCACCTGTAACTCTACCACGAACTTATAAACCAGAGGCCTCCTAAAAACGCCTGTTGGACAAACTTCGATTTTTTTTTTGCCCGTATATCCGAATGTCTTTCGGCACTTGATGATGGGTCGTTTATCATTATACTGGACGCTGTTTTTGACTCTGCGGGATCTGACTCCCTCAGCCATGATATTCAACTCAACGTTATACTGCAGACCTCAATGCACTATACAGGTATTTGTAACCTTTATCATTAATTGATTATATCAACTGAAATCTTTGGAAAATAGTAAAATTTATAATCTTTATACGCCTTCAAAATAAACAGGATTTCGGTAAAGAAATGTGATGCAAACGTTTAACACTGAACATCTTCTAAACATAGTTTATATTTCTGTAAAACTTTCATACGAAAAGTGAAGTATTACACGGTAAACATCAACAAACCCCAGCGAGCACACAATCTAAACAGCCGAACGCTCCGCCCCACAAAGCCCATGACCCCGGCAGTGCCTTCGCCAATGGCGGAGAAAAACAAACTCCTTCCGGGTGAACTGACTCAGTTTCTTGTGCGGTATCTATTTCAATACACTTTGCAAAAATACTTTAAAGATTTTTATATCAAAACGGTCAGATTTTAAACAGAATGTCACGGGGATCCAGTGCGGGTTTCGATCGACACATTACCATCTTCTCTCCCGAAGGCAGACTCTACCAAGTAGGTCAGTATGGAACTTACTAAGCCTCAACTTTCATTGTAGCTAACGACTGCAGCATCCCTCTTAACTGCCCAGTCATTATGGAGTTCTCAACCCCCCTCGGCGTTTCGTAAGACCTGTATAGTATGCGTTAAACATTTGTTTTTTTTTTCTTTCGTGTTTCATTTGTCCTCTATTTAACTCAATCCGAAGCGACGCGGTTTTTTCTTTATTTGCACATGTTTGTACTGATTTTCGGGTTGACGGGTTGCGCTGAGGCCTTATAGTAGTCGTGACATCCTGATAGACGAGCACAGGCTTCAGCACAAACAAGCGGAATCATTTGTTAAAGGGTAATTACTTTGTGTATTTTTAAGTGCCCGTGACTGTATGTAAACGGTATTTACTGTATGCGTAAATGGTGAGATATATATGTACATATAGGGAAAAATAAAAAGTTAGGAATAGTAAAAGGCAAAACTGGACAAATGGAATAATCATTTCGTGCAACATTCCATCTTTTGTTATCTTTGTACGTTTCTAACCAGTGTACGTAACTGGGAGGTAAAGCCGCCAGTGTTGTGCGCCTGCAGTTTTATTAATTCCTCTTTCTTTCGGATTACATTTTGATTAAGGGGTACTTTATTGATTAAAGCTGTTTCATCGACAAAAGTGTGGATTTTCAGACTCAAAATTCAGGGATCTAGTGGCTCCTAATGTGTGTTCCAACTAATTCCTTAACAGGTCAACCAATCCTCAGTTAGCGCCATCCGTTAAGTTTGTATGACACTGTGAGAAAGAAGGACTTTAATGGTACAGTGCTTATGGTCAACTTCAAGACACAGGAATTGAAAGTTAAGATGATGCTCAAATTTAACACATTACAATATGGTTTAAGTGGAGTCAAGAGGTCTATGGCTCGCTATGAGGACTATTTATGTCTCTCTCACTGACCAGTAGATTTGATTACAGGTCCACATTGTAAGGAAAACTCCTCAAAAAGTCTGTTAGACAGTTGTCTTATCAGAAGATCTTGACTATACAATGTTCTCCTCTCCTGCTAAATGAATTTTAGGCTGGAGAGGTCAGTTCATTTTTGAAATTGAAGATGACCCATTTAAAAGTTTTTGAATACTGTTTCTTTCCTTATATATATATTTTATACTTTATTTTATATATACTGTATATATACACACACACAGTGCATCTGGAAAGTATTCACAGCACATCACTTTTTCCACATTTTGTTACGTTACAGCCTTATTCCAAAATGGATTAAATTCATTTTTTTTCCTCAGACTTCTACATACAACACCCCATAATGACAACGTGAAAAAAGTTTACTTGAGGTTTTTGCAAATTTATTAAAAATAAAAAACTGAGAAATCACATGTCCATAAGTATTCACAGCCTTTGCTCAATACTTTGTCGATGCACCTTTGGCAGCAATTACAGCCTCAAGTCTTTTTGAATATGATGCCACAAGCTTGGCACACCTATCCTTGGCCAGTTTCGCCCATTCCTCTTTGCAGCACCTCTCAAGCTCCATCAGGTTGGATGGGAAGTGTCGGTGCACAGCCATTTTAAGATCTCTCCAGAGATGTTCAATCAGATTCAAGTCTGGGCCACTCAAGGACATTCACAGAGTTGTCCTGAAGCCACTCCTTTCATATCTTGGCTGTGTGCTTAGGGTCGTTGTCCTGCTGAAAGATGAACCGTCGCCCCAGGCTGAGGTCAAGAGCGCTCTGGAGCAGGTTTTCATCCAGGATGTCTCTGTATATTGCTGCAGTCATCTTTCCCTTTATCCTGACTAGTCTCCTGAAAAACATCCCCACAGCATGATGCTGCCACCACCATGCTTCACTGTAGGGATGGTATTGGCCTGGTGATGAGCGGTGCCTGGTTTCCTCCAAACGTGACGTCTGGCATTCACACCACATAGTTCAATCTTTGTCTCATCAGACCAGAGAATTTTGTTTGTCATGGACTGAGAGTCCTTCAGGTGCCTTTTGGTAAACTCCAGGTGGGCTGCCAGGTGCCTTTTACTAAGGAGTGGCTACCGTCTGGCCACTCTACCATACAGGCCTGATTGGTGGACTGCTGCAGAGATGGTTGTCCTTCTGGAAGGTTCTCCTCTCTCCACAGAGGACCTCTGGAGCTCTGACAGAGTGACCATCTCTTCTCCTCCGATCGCTCAGTTTAGATGGCTGGCCAGTTATAGGAAGAGTCCTGGTGGTTTCGAACTTCTTCCACTTATGGATGATGGAGGCCACTGTGCTCATTGGGACCTTCAAAGCAGCAGAATTATTTCTGTAACCTTCCCCAGATTTGTGCCTTTGAGACAATTCCTTTGACTTCATGCTTGGTTTGTGCTCTGACATGAACTGTCAACTGTGGGACCTTCTATAGACAGGTGTGTGCCTTTCCAAATCATGTCTAGTCAACTGAATTTACCACAGGTGGACTCCAATGAAGCTGCAGAAACATCTCAAGGATGATCAGGGGAAACAGGATGTACCTGAGCTCAATTTGGAGCTTCATGGCAAAGGCTGTGAATACTTATGTACATGTGCTTTCTCAATTTTTTTATTTTTAATACATTTGCAAAAACCTCAAGTAAACTTTTTTTCACGTTGTCATTATGGGGTGTTGTGTATAGAATTCTGAGGGAAAAAAATGAATTGAATCCATTTTGGAATAAGGCTGTAACATAACAAAATGTGGAAAAAGTGATGCACTGTGAATACTTTCCGGATGCACTGTAGATAACACTGGGAGCTCCAGTTTTTGTATTGCATCTTGCCTGAGATCCCTCGAAAGCTTCCATATTTTAATCTGTTAACTTAAGCTGTTAACCCCCTAAGTGAAAACTGTCCAAATTGTCCCCAAAGTGTCAATATTTTGTGTGGCCACCATTATTTTCCAGCACTGCCTTAACTCTCTTGGGCATGGAGTTCACTAGAGCTTCACAGGTTGCCACTGGAATCCTCTTCCACTCCTCCATGACGACATCACGGAGCTGGTGGCTGTTAGAGACCTTCCGTTTGAGGATGCCCCACAGATGTTCAATAGGGTTTAGGTCTGGAGACATGCTTGGCCAGTTCAGCACTTTTAGCCTCAGTTTCTTTAGCAAGGCAGTGGTCATCTTGGAGGTGTGTTTGGGGTTGTTATCATGTTGGAATACTGCCCTGCGGCCCAGTTTCCAAAGGGAGGGGATCTCGCTCTGCTTCAGTATGTCACAGTACATGTTGGCATTCATGGTTCCCTCAATGAAGTGTAGCTCCCCAGTGCCAGCAGCACTCATGCAGCCCCAAACCATGACACTCCCACCACCATGCTTGACTGTAGGCAAGACACACTTGTCTTTGTACTCCTCACCTGGTTGCCGCCACACACGCCTGACTTCATCTGAACCTAATAAGTTTATCTTGGTGTCATCAGACCACAGGACATGTCATTAGTCTGCTTGTCTTCAGCAAACTGTGCTGATATGTAGTCTGTGTATATATAAATACAGGTCTGCAAATCAAATGTTTTGGTTGTAAATAGTTATTTTTATTTGCGTTCATAAACACAATTAAAAAATAATTAGAATGTGTCACTCTTGAGTACAAAATTGAAATGAAGTTTAATTGCAATTTAGCAAATTATACCTTTTATGTATGAAGTATTGTTGTAAATGTAATGTTAATATTTTTAAATTCAGTGTGGAAAAATTCCAAATGTAAATCCAATTTCTTTATAAACTGGATCTTTATTTTTACCTGAAATCATAGAAGTTACTTCTTTTAATGATACCCAAGCCTCTTGTTCCAGGTCAGTCATTGCATCAAATTCAACACCAGAAATCAGTTTTCAGGTCCCTCAAAAATGTCCTCTTTCAGTTTAGTCTCGGACAAATCCAGAAGCCTTCAGCACAGATACGGTACATCAAACAGGCTTCAACTTTTGACAACTTTTAAAGCATACTTAATATGAATTGGTGGTAGCAGCACGTTAGCTGGATCCACCAAGCCATAGCTGCCATTCATTCTGAGCTCAATGAAAATTCTTGGCTCAGCTGCCCCACTCGCAGACAAAGCCTGGGAATTTTGTTTGCTCCGACTGCTGACCAAGTGATATATGTACAACTTTCAGCTATATTATGACCTTATTATAGAATAAAATAAAGTTTTTTTCTTTAAACATAAAAAAGTCAAACTCTCGCAAATTATCATTAAAATAAGATAGAGATGTTTCTTTAATTATAGTGTAGCAACAATACAAAAATAATATAATTGAAAACTAAAAATGTTGTGATTAAGAAAATTAGTTTTAATTTGAATTAATTGCCCAAAAATATATACAAATCATGAAATAACTAGAGAAGGGCACACAAACTGTAATTGCCTTTGCTTCACAATTGGCACGTCGGCTTATTTTGCTCAATTGGAAGAATCCTAGCCCACGTCTGTTAAGTCAGTGGGTAACTGATGCTATATACCATTTGAAATTGGAAAAAATTAAATTCTCACTGTTCAAAACTTTTTTAAAACTTAGATTAGGATCTAATCAAGAACATTTTAGAATATCCATTTATAATGGAGGGGATTGATTCTCCTCCCTCTTTTCTACTCTTAAAGTTTTACTCTGGCTGTTGGAATTTCTCTCTTTCTCATGGCTGGGGGTTGAATTGAATTTAGGTTTTTTAAGTTTGACTTGTTTGTATGGAATGTTACTTGCTTTTAATAAATTCAGTTTAAAAATCATGAAATAATCAAACATAAGGAGGCTGGTTCAGTCTTTGTATTGTTATTTTTAAATAAGTCGAAAATGACAAAAACAGCCATTCATTCATCAGCCCCACTAATCCATCTGTTTTCTAACCTGCTTAGGCTGATCAAACTCAAAATTCAAAGCTCAGATATGTTTTTCCTTTTAGCAACAGGGTTGAAATTGATCTGATCTGAATTTGGTGGTGAGTTGAATTAGCAACTTGGTGAGTTTGTACCTGTCTATTGAGGATGTCGCATAGGTACGAGTGGAGCCAGTTATAGTTTGCTCATGCACAGATCCACAGTATTAGCATCCATAAGTAAATTCTAGAGATAGGACCACTTGGCGGTCTCTTGGTCTGGAACCCCTACAGATTTTATTTTTTTCTCCAGCCTTTGGAGTTTTTTTTTTTTCTGTCCACCCTGGCCATCGGACCTTACTCTTATTCTATGTTAATTAATGTTGACTTATGTTTATTTTTTATTGTGTCTTCTATTTTTCTATTCATTTTGTAAAGCACTTTGAGCTACATTTTTTGTATGAATATGTGCTATATAAATAAATGTTGATTGATTGATTGATTGACCACCATCTGTGTGGACTTTAAATATTCCTTTATGGCTAAGAGTTGCAGCTGTGCAAGAGTTTATATGAAATTGACTTAACAGTGTTGACCTTGTGGACACTAAAGTCGGAAACAACGGGAGACAAACACCAATTTAAAGTAAAAAGCAATTTCTTTATTCTTGGTGAGTCAGAGACTGCTGCCCCCCTCAGCTCAGTGCCACTGACTGGTCAGATCATGCAGCCTGCAGCCTACTGTGGGGCCTTTCTCTATATACCTAGTTTGTGTATTAAACAAAAAAATATATATATGGCAGTTCATTTTGAGTTTATATATAATCTAGCAGAATACCCGCGCTTCGCAGCGGAGAAGTAGTGTTTTAAAGAAGGTACGAAAAAGAAAAGGAAAAATTTTAAAAATAACGTAACATGATTGTTAATGTAATTGTTTTGTCATTGATATGAGTGTTGTTCTCATATCTATCTATCTATCTATCTATCTATCTATATATATATATATATATATATATATATATATATATATATATATATATAGCAAAATACCAGCTTGGCAGCGAGAAGTAGTGTGTTAAAGAAGGAAAGAGAAAGAAAAGGAAACATTTTGAAAATAATGTAACATGATTGTCAATGTAATTGTTTTGTCACTGTTATGAGTGTCGCTGTGATATATATATATATAGCAAAATACCAGCCAGCGATGTCATGTGTTAAAGAAGTTATGAAAAAGAAAAGGAAACATTTTAAAAATAATGTAACATGATTGTCAAAGTAATTGTTTTGTGTATTTGGCGGCAGCGTCACGAAGTTGTTTTCGGCAGCTGCATCAGAAAATGTACCACGACGTCTGACACGCCTCCTTTTTACTGTTTTCTCACAGCTTGGATTGCTGCTGTCATATATATATATACACAGACACATACACACATACATACATATATATATAATATACATATATCTATACACATACATATCTTCATATCTACATATCTATATACATATCTACACACACAAATTATATATATGTATGTGTGTGTGTGTGTGTGTGTATATGTGTGTGTATATATATATATATATATATATATATATATATATATATATATATATATATATATATATATATAATCTAGATAGGTGTGTGTGTGTATATATATATATATATATATATATATATATATATATACACACATACATATACTTGTGTGTATGTTTGTATGTGTGTGTATAGCTTTGGTCACTGAGTGCAAGGGAAAAATAATAAATATAGTCTATAAGTTATTAAACAGTAAAACATTAACGTTTTAAGAAGTACAGGTACATTGAGCACTACTGGAGTGGTTTGGGTAAACTACATTTTAAAGACTGTGTAACAAAACAGGTAAGTAACTAACAGCAGCTAAAATGTATATGGATCATCTCTCGGTAGTAGATCCCTTTTGAAAGGCGCTACACGACGGCTGTGGTATAGAAATTACATTTTCTATGTGAGCGTTCAAATTTGTGCCTCTGGTAATGTGCCTTACCGCAATTAAAGAAAATTATTTTGTGTCCTCTGCCGTGTTAAGAGAGAAAGGCTTTGGTTTGGGATAAAAGGAAAAAAGGTGTAAAGAAAGGAAAGTTGCCTTTTTCTTTTATATAGTATAGAGAGATGTGTTCGCTGACGTTATGATCGCCTTTTGGGGACAGTCGCGTGGGTCTTGTGTAGACTGGTGAGACGCCCCGCCATTAATCGGCTGTGATGGCACTGTCAGTCCTCCACTCGTATCGTGTGTTCATAATCCGAGCTGAGGACCTGATAATCGTATACTAGCAAAAGAAAGTGTGAATCGCCTTAATATTATTTTGCCGTGGTGTAGAAAAGGGGTCCCGTGTTTGCACTTGTCTGGGCTATAGCGCAGGGGGAGGATGAAAAAAATTAAAAGTGCTCACTTTGACTTAAGGCAGAAGCGCAGTCAGCGTCTCAAAGGCCGGCACAGCTATGCACGCGCTGGCTGCTCGACTTTTGCTGGGCAGGAGACCCAGTTTTGCAGACACGCTCATGATATCAAAAGTCTCAGCGCTCTTTGGAGGTAATTCATATATTATATATATAGCAAAATACCCGCCTACGCAGCGGAGAAGTAGTGTGTTAAAGAAGTAATGAAAAGAAAAGGAAACATTTTAATAATAACGTAACATGATTGACATTGTCATGAGTGTTGCTGTCATATATATTCCTGCCTAAATAAGTCACCTCGCCGCTCTTACTTTTTACCGCTCATTTAATCATGGCTAGTGGCGGAAAAATTATAAAATGGAAGGAGGATGGCTTTACCAAAACAATTATTGATGGCGAATCGATTATTCATAAAGCTTGAATTGGTGATCTGTTTTTCTGTGTTAACCTCATATTTTTTCATACTTCTTCTCAAACTAAGGTGGTGCGAGGGTAAAATGAATCGGGATGCGCTGATCAATGTAATCGGTGTACCAGGAAATCATGCATTGACAAAAGCTCCCCTTTGCTTGTAATGCAAAGTGTGATTAAATGCATTATTTTTTAACGCGTTATGGAGCACATGCATCGAAGCTTCTCAGCTGTGCTTGTGCTAAGAAAAGGAAAGATTTTAAAAATAGCGTAACACGATTGTCAATGTGACCTTTTGTAAGTAGTGCCTGGAGGATTCAGTGTGTTGAAACTCTAGAGACAGCGTGTGTATTAACTTGTGGATTTTTCTGTGAGTATTTGGTGGCAGTCTGACGAAGTTGCTTCGGAAGACGGCGTTAGCTGAGCTCAGCTCAGAGCGAAATAGATGAATGGGAGGGAGATGATGGCGTGACTCCCCACCCGCCTTTAACTGTCAATCCCCACAAACACAGTCTCTCGAATTTGCATAAGCACACCCCTTCACCTACAATTTTAACTTAGTTACAAAGTGATCAAAACTCTCGTTTATATCCTGCGTCCTATCATTAAACTTGTATCCCGCATTACCTGTGGGCATGTGAAACGCCAGCGTAGCCTGTCTATGAACTTAATTTAAAGTTTAGGTTTACACCTTGCTTTCTTTCCGAGGTAGCAGCACTCATGAATATGGTAGTATATGTCACTCGCTCGCTTCTTATTGTTTCGCTGCCTTCTCAATTATATAATGCATGTTTTCTTAAGCGCTTTTTGGAGGTACGTGCGTGCGTGCGTGCGTGCTTGCTTGCTTGCTTTGCCTTTTATTAGTATAGATTATAATAGCTTGCGACTCCCTGAATTGGAATGTGCACATTGCTTCTTTCAGATTAAGAGGTTATCAGGGCACTCACAGTTTTAAGAAATATGCTCAAATAGTTTTAAGCAAGAATTTAGATACTGTAACACTGATTTATAATATCACAGGGTGTTCTGTTAGTATCAAGAGGTCAGCATTTTCTCATAAAAGAATACAAGTTAGTTCCTTATTCTGTGCACAAGCTTAATTCTTTTTCTACCTAAATGAAGAACAAATCATATTTAAGTAATAAATCATATAGCTCTCTGCAGCATGATTAATACAAAATACAGTCTTTGGTATTGTGAAGTAACTACTTATAATCGTTACAGTTAATAATGTTTTTTCTTTTTCAACTTCCTACTGTATAACTTGAAATTGTTATTATTATTAGTATTGTCATATGTACAAAAGTAAAATTATCATTTGCATGTCCAACCACTATCCATCATAATTTAGAATAATAAATAATATAGAACACTTAAACATCATTTGAAAAGCCTTCTTCTATTAGGACATCCTATGCCAAATATTATAATTTTCTTTCTTAATTTATTGAGATTAAAAGTTAAGGCACACTTAAAAACACATACTGTGAAGTTATTTTGAAGTAATAGGCATTTGCAGGCCCATGCCGAAATTCAGAACTGGAAAGCACTCTCTCTGTTTCTTTTTTGCCGTCTCGTTCGCTCTCACTCCCACCCCTCTTTTTCTGTCTGTCTGTCTGTCTGTCTGTCTGTCTGTCTGTCTGTCTGTCTGTCTGTCTGTCTGTCTGTCTATCTATCTATGCCTGTGCTCACACTTTTTTCTTGTTTCTGCCCCCTCATGTATAATCCAGTAATTCCACATGTATCGCCATTACATATAAACCCAGGTAAAGAACTGCTGCTTTAAAGAACAAGTTTTATTTGAAGAAGATTTTCATATGCAAAACATTTTCAAAAGAAGACTATCTCAAATTTTCATTCAGTATTCTTCCGAGTATTATTGAATCTGTATATATCAGTATAATTTCATTATAATGTCATCCATGTGTTAATTCTTAACATGGACAAAATCATTTATATAGCATAGTCTGATTTTAATGGGTTAAGAATAATTAAATAATATAAAGGTGCAATTTATTATCCTGTGTGTTCTGTATTATATCTTGTTTTTGCAGAACACAAAAACTTTACTTTAAAATATATTTTTATACATACAGTATAACTTATAGATTACCATAAAAATAAAATGTTTCATTATAAAAAGTGAATTGTGAATGTTTTCTTGCAGACACCTTGTGAGTGTTTTTAACTACAGTAAATATGTGCTTACAATATCACTTCATTTCTTTGCAGAATATGCCTTCAAGGCTATAAACCAGGGTGGCCTTACCTCAGTTGCTGTCCGTGGAAAGGACTGTGCAATTGTTGTTACACAGAAAAAAGTACCAGTATGTATTTTTTCATGCATATTTGCTTCAGTTGTGAAGTGGGTGAAATTGACATTTCTGCATGCATTTAGGAGAAGTTACGTTTTGTTTAGTAGTCTTATTCACTGCAAGTAACTGGACCACCTGATGTTATATTTTTCATGTTGTGCTCTTTAAACTGTGTTTAATGACATTTAAATCTTTCCCACTTTGACACTCAAGAACGCCAAGTGTGCCACATGAGGCACACACCAGATTCACGAGCTTCTGTCTTTTGTTCATTTGGCACATCTGACATAGGCATATTCCTGCAATGTGGTGAAAGGGTGTTTAAATGGAAACTTCACTAATTTTCAAAGCACACTCCATGCACCAGTTATTTTACAGCATGCCAGGTATTTGTTATATGCTTAGGTATCACAAATGGACATGTTAAATCTATGCACTGTGAATTATTCACTAACACTAAAACCCTTAGGCAATTACAAGTGTTGTCATTAATACATAAAGAAAAATGTAATCTGTGCTGCATATTATTAAAAAAAAAAAGTCAATGTCTTACACTTCTAGTTCTTCATTATAACTTTTTTGGTTAATAACTAGAAGGCAGTTGAGCAATACCAGATCAACTTGCCAAAAAATGTGTGGGGTGTAAAGTATAATATGTTTGTGTATGGGCTGTTTGGCACAGTTGTCATTTATTTTTATTACGTGACCAAGACTCAGGGTATGTTTATTTTGCTGTGTTTCAATATGCTAACTAGAATTACCTTCTTGTTTTGAAGCTGACATGCAAGCCTAATGCGCTATTTATGTCCTACTTTAAGCCTTCCACCTGTTAAAGTTCTTAGTATATGCTTAGTATATTACCATACACTCATATTTAAATTGATCTGCTGATTTACAATTCAGATGTAAAATGAAAACAAATATTCCTCCTTGATGTAATGTTCTGTTACATGCATGATTTAGTACACCTTTTTATACAAAATCACGGATTATTAATTTATTTTATGTAGTTTGAAGTATATTAAATTATTGCTAAAAGAACTGTAAAAGTAAAATGTTTACAGTACCTTACACAAGTTATATTTATTTATACCTTTATCCAAATCTGCATTTTTTTCTGCAGATTAGTCAAGAAGAAATTTTTAAAAGTTATGTCTTAAAGTCAAAAAGCTGCTGTGCTGCTTGGTTAAGTATTCAGAAACATGCATTAATATTTAAGCAATATTCGCTTTAAGTGTTTAGGGGTTGGGTTCTTCCAGCTTTGTCCACTATCCATATAATGCCCAAATCCTATCTTCTCCGAAAATATTAAATCTATGTTATTACAGTTGAAATTAAATTAATTATGAATCACATTTTAGTTATTAAACTTAAAAAATAATTCCCAAGAATAATGTAACTAGAACATTTTGGTTAAATGTTATTGCACCAAAAGTTCGTCTTAAGTTAATTTACAGCACTAATTCATTCTTGCTGGTGGTAGTTTGTTTTGTAATCTAATATATACAATTCTTTCAGAGCATGTTTCTTTAAGCTGAAGAAATGCAATCATTGATTTTATATATATATATATATATATATATATATATATATATATATATATATATAAAAATAAATTCATATTTTACGTTCACCTCATCTCTGTCTACTTTATCTTTCAGGACAAGCTTCTAGACTCTAGCACTGTCACTCATCTGTTCAGGATAACTGAAAATATTGGTTGTGTTATGTCGGGGATGACAGGTAAAACACCTCTAGGCATTAATTTTGAAGGTTTAAAGCTGATATTTCATTGATTTTTAACCAGGTGTTCAATGAGTTTGTTACTAAATAAACGTGCTAGCAATATTTTAAAATGATTTGGTGTGTATTGATTTCACTCTAACGAGATTTACTGTCTTTTACCTTTGACATGCCCTTTTTAAAAATACTTTTACACTAACATGTTCAAAAATCTCCCTACCTCATATCTTTTTAAGCTGACAGTAGGTCCCAGGTCCAGAGAGCTCGGTATGAAGCTGCCAACTGGAAATACAAATACGGCTATGAGATCCCAGTTGACATGCTGTGCAAGAGAATTGCAGATATTTCTCAGGTGTACACACAGAATGCCGAGATGAGGCCGCTTGGCTGCTGTAAGTATGAGCCTTACAGTTTTGTCTATTTAAAAACTGCATAATTTTTATAAGATAATGAGGAAAGCACGGTATTAAATCGTGAACTAAATTTATATACTTGAGCCTGGTTTGGTTTCTTATACCAGATTTGTTTGCAACCCAGTTTGTAGGTTTTAGTTAATTAATATTAACGCCCAGTGTCTTCAAATACTTCTCTAGAATAAAACTGACAGATAACAACTGTGCCTTGTATTTAGTCTAGTAGTGAGATGGTCAATCATAGTCTTCCTCCACAGTGAAGCTGAACTCCATCTCTACATGATTTTGGAAACTATTATACACAATACAACAGCGCATGTGACGCAACATTATAGTGAAAGTCTGAAATAACAAGATCTGCCTTTATGGCAGAAAGCTTAAAAAGACATCACTGGGTTTTGTTGGTCAAATAATTATTTAGCAAAGGGTAAGTGTGGCACATTTTGACTGAGTTTTAGTGCTTGAGCTTTTTTGTGTCTTCTAGCAGTTGTACAGGTTTAGCTTGAAGCTGATTTCTTCATTGGTACTTGTCAGCTTCTGTTCAGCAAACATTAAATACATAAAAACATCATGAAAAGGACTATTTGTCATTGAAAACGCCAGATAGCATTAAATAAAAAATGTAACATTCATTTGCATCATTTTACTACACAAGTGTAAACCAGAAATCTTTTCTCTTGTCCTGGCTGTAATCTAGCCATTCACTAACATGTTTACAGAGCCAGGGTTTGTTGTGCAGTACTATGGGGGGGAATCGGATTACTGGAAAATTAAGTCCTGTATTAAAGTATGATTTAGCTTCAATTGGGCATAAGGATAAGAGTCGTGAGTGCTCAAATGTTTATTGAGGGAAGATTTTTTTTTTTTTTTAACTTATAAAGGATGATTATATGGATTTATTTGTCCTCCCAGCCTTCTGCAGCAGTAATTCTGTTTGAATTGGTACTTTTCAGGCATGATCATGATTGGAGTAGATGAGGAAAACGGACCTCAGGTATATAAATGTGACCCAGCTGGTTATTATTGTGGGTTCAAGGCCACTGCTGCTGGTGTTAAACAAACAGAAGCTACCAGCTTCCTTGAAAAAAAAGTGAAGAAGAAATTAGACTGGACATTTGAGCAGACGGTAGAGGTAAGGATAATAAACATTTTTGTAAATGCATTTTGCCCAAAGTAATTCTTTTCTAAGAGATGACTGGAACCTTCTTTCAGAGTACCAATTCTTGTCTTGATCATACCACACTTGGCTATGAACCATTCTAATTACATGCTGGAGATCACAGTCTGATCTTAATGCCATTTGGACATCATAATCTTTATGCAAACAGAAGAGGTGGAGTACTTTGGTTTCCAAACTGGATACCCTCCAAGTCTCATCTGTGTGTTGGTATTCCTTCAGTAAAGATCATTAACAAGAGAGGAGGGAAGACTTACCCTTGGTGGAGTTGAACAGCCATTACTTATTACTAAATACACCAACAAAGCCATCACTCCTCTAATACAAAGACTAAATGGCCCACATCCACAACCCCAGAAATCTCTCTACTTTTATAGCAGCTTCCACAAGATATCATGGGGTAAACGATAATAAGCATTTTTCTAAGTATAAAGAGCACTTGTTGGGCGAATTGAAAATCTCCTACGATCCTATAAATACCTTTGCAGTGACAAAGCATTGGACCAGTGTTCCATGGTCACAGTGGAATCTGATATAGAATTCTGAGAAATAAAAATGTTTTATAGTTCTAATAAAGTGCCTTTTGAAGTAGATCACAATAGAGTCCAAATGTACTGCTTGTAACAAAGCCTGTAGATTAAGGCATTAGCATTAAAATATAATATGTCATTTTAAGTGTTGTTTTTAATTCACATTTAGAACTATATATTAGTGTATGTATTAAATGGCATAGTGAATAAATACTTTTTTGTTTGTATGTTTCAGACAGCAATAACATGTCTGTCAACAGTTCTGTCTATTGACTTCAAGCCATCAGAATTAGAAATTGGGGTTATCACGACAGAAAACCCTAACTTTAGGTAAGTGTCTCTAGTAAATCGTTTAAGTGGTTGTATGTTTGGGCAGTAACATGAGAACAGGAAATGGCTTATTATTAAGTTAATTAAGAAGGCTAGCTCTGACCTTGGCTCCGGCCTTGACATACGGGATGCAGTAGCAGAGAGGAGGATATTGTCTAAGCTGCTGGTTATCATGACTCCTTAGTCAGCCTGAGGAGCACCTTCATCACAAGGGTGTATTGAAGGAGGACTTTTTTTTACCAGCTGCTGTTGGATGTTCCAGCATAACATCTAGGTAGACACTGTTTTTCTACCATTTTACTATGTTGTGTTGTCATGCATGCATAATACAATAGTCACTGCTTATAGCTGCCTATTTGTGCAGCAGTGTCTGTAGACCATTAGCTTCATAATAAAAAAAAATACTTTAAAAATGTGCACTAGCTAATATGAACGCTGTACCATTATGTTTAACAAATAGTCATCATAGAAAAAGACAGTGGAATATGTTTGTATCAGCCCCAGAGCTTGTATGTTATTTTTTTTTCTTTAAATTCTATAAAATGTTGCAGCAATTCACATTACTTTCTGCATGTGTTATCGGTTTTCTGTAAACTAACCAATACTGAAATACTGAGTAGTGTAAGTCGGGTGTTCAGGAGAAGATGTCTTCATAAGTGACTGCAAAACTTAAACCAGGTGGTATAGCAACACTGCACAGCTGCTTTCATTACTTGCTCAGAGTTTAATGAAACAGATCCAAGCAGAATGGGCTGCTTTTATAATGGTAATTAATTTGCTGCCTTTTATACCATAATTTAATGGTCACCCTTTATAGTTGAGGGAGATTGAAACCTCTTTGTTGTGATCATACATAAATTCTGAAATAGCCATTGGCTGTAAAACTGGTGCAAGAAACAAGGATAATAGCTTTGTGTCACTTTTAAAGCTAGTAGCTAACAGACCTGGTACCCTGGTCATGTCATGCTGCCAGATTATGCACTTTTTTTGTGCTTAGAATTTATTTAAATATGGAATTGATTGAACTGAATAAAAACATTAATTTGTTAAATGAGAAGAATGTAGAATGCAACATGTTTATTTTGTCAGTAGCGGCTGAATAGTTCCTGTTTTGGACTTTTTTTTTTGTCTCTTTTAGCAATTTACTTTTTAAGCTGCAGTTAGCTGTAAGCTATGTGGAAATACACTTTCAACTCCAGGTGATGGGACATCATATATTCACTCAATATTTTCATATTTATTATAGCAGATTTGCATGTGAATTTCTCACTTGTCCGAGGGCAGAGTTTCAGCCTTTCAATAGTTCGGATCATTGTTTACACTGCCTTGACCCATGAGCTGTTTGCTCTAGTCTCTTAACCGGATCATGAGACAGCTGTAAACATGCCAACTGAACACTTGGTTCTTGAGTAAATACAAATACTAAACTGCTTGAAATCTGTGAGCCCCTTCAGCATGGCAAAAGAAGGTGAACTGGTATGTGGTATAGAAGTGTCAGTGGTAACAGGCATGCAGGTTGTTGTGAATTTCAATTACAGAATCCATGGAAATGCTGAGTGTGCATTTGGCATAATCACACAAACAGTACATGAAAATTTACAAAAACAAAAGAGGTCAAAACATTAATTGAACATCCTGATACCAAAAATTAAGTAGTATTTATTTCCATGATGCATTAATATACCCGGTATTTAAGCTGGACGGAAAAATCCAAATGCTTTTGAAGCAACTTTAGCATCTTTTAATAAGTATAAATGCACATAGGACCAGACTTTCTTGTAATATGCTTGCTCTGGTTTCTAGCAACCCTGAAAAAGTGAAATTTTGACTAAAGTTTGTTTAAAAAAATGACACTTCTATATGCCAGTGTCTTAAAATTGAGTTATGTAATGGTTACAAAGAGAGTTAACACCCCGTAATATAATTCATCTGTCCTGATTTCAATTTCTGCTAAAATTGTTTCACTTTAATCCTAGCAGTGGTGCAAATGCAATACAGGACACTAGATTTGACCTTTGTTTTTTTTTGTTTTTTTTTTATTGATTTTCATTGTAAACATTCCATACAAATAGATCATTTTTTACGAAAAAAAATAGGATTGAAAACAAATCAAGACCTTAATTTAATAAGAAAAAAGCTTTGCCTATCTGACAGTCTTTATTTTATACAATGTAGTTAAAGTACTGCGTCGTCACAAAGCACTTGACAAAAGAAGGGTTTCACTAACTTTGAACTGAATTTCACTTGAGGGTTAGACTCCCCTTCATTAAAGAATGACTTTTAACATTTATGCAGTTTTTAAAATAAAATACAGCAAGGGAAAATTACAACTGTATAACATTTACAAAGGTAAACAAACATCTAGCATAATGAAACAGCCACAGAGAGATTTATACGTTTTCACTTAATTGACAGTGAATATTCTGAAAACTGTGTTTTTGAAGAAAATAAAACTCATGAGAGTCCACAGTCCATTGGAACAGGTAGTAGCCAGAGTCTAGACATCTTACAACATCCCATACTGCAATCCCTAACTGTAGAGATGATCGTGTATTGTGTAAATAATAATAATATTTCATTGTATTTATAAGGCACTTTACATTTGTAGTAAACCTCAAAGTGCTACATAAAACAAATTTAAACAAAGACTCAACAAGATAAAAACAATAATTAGAGGCAATTTTGTTCATATGCTTTCCTAAATAGAAAAGTCTTTAACTGTTTTTTAAAACTGCCCACAATCTGCTGTGTTCTCAGGTTCTCTGGTTGGCCATTCCAGAGCCGTGGAGCAACAACTACAAAGGCTCAAGTCACTCATTGTACGAAATTTGGTCAAACAGGGGCGAAATAGTCATCGTTACCTGGTCTTCTCTGTCATTTTGTCTCATTCCTTGACAAGGAATTCTGCTTTGGTCAAAGTAGTGTGTTACCAAGAAAGAAATAATGAACAAAGCACTGGTGATATGTGCCACGGTTCTAGTTAAGAATAAAAACGGACAAAAATCAGCGCAATCTAAATGGCATTACATTTTATGTAACCTTTATTTATTTTTTTGCCCACCAAGTTTATTGTGCCGTGATACTTTGGATAGTATAGCTTTGTAACAGAAGTGAAAGTATCAAGGAAATGACACCAGATCAACAGAATGCAAGTCTTTTTATTTAGGGGGAACTCACCTAGGTGTTAGCTACATGAGCTTTCAGCTTCATACGAATTAACTTCTTTGTCCACATTTTCTTAAAATTCTTACATGTAATCAGTCCAAGGCTATGTGAGAAACATTTGCTATAATTAAGTAACGTCTGGCCTAGCAATTGTTGCAGTCAGTTAGAGGTAGTACAGCTGCCATTCTTTTCATTAATGTACAAGTCACTTGCAGAAACAGAAGAACTAAACTTCTCGTCATTCTTTCCCTCTCTTTTGCTTTAGGATTCTCTCAGAGGCTGAGATTGATGTACACCTCGTTTCTCTAGCAGAAAGGGATTGAGCTTTGTCTGTTCCAACCAGTATCTTTTGTGGAAAGAAACAATCGGAAGCACTGCTAAAGAATTACCGTTGAGAGTTGAATGCCGATTTATTGCTGTACATTAACTCTGTCAAATAAATGTTCAGATTTTGGAAAGGGGGTTTTTTATGCTTCTTTGAGTTTACTAGCTCCTTTTTTTTTTTTTTTGTAGAATTTTTTTCTTTTGTTTCTTTCTCGGTATCACAACAGCTGGATTCTGTTCACCTCAGAGTTTAGTCAATTTCAGCTTTCAGTTGACATATGTAATTTAGATATTCACATTTGATGGACTTGATCTTATAATGTGTTGATTTTCTGTGTATTTCATTGTGGCCTGGCTTCGGGTTCATGGGGAAATTTTTCCGTGCACTGATTTTTGACTGATTCTCCACACACTGAAATTAGACAAAGTAGATGAAAAGCGAACGGCAGACCAATGCATTTCTATGCAGATCAAGTTGAATAAGTAAAACGTCTTGAACTATAGACTGGCCTAGAGCGTTCTGATTTTTCATATCACATTTATTAACAAATGCAGTGTTTCATTGTACAGCGTCTTTGTGTGGATTTGACACAGAGAACTCCTTTTCCTTGCACACTTCCTCTCACTTAACCTGACGAGGTTTCTTCCTCCTCCTGCCTGGCAAATAGTCAAAAATGTATTTTAATGCTTAAAAAGTGTTTTGTTTTTATTAAATGATTTTCTTTACAACTTTGATCTTTAATCCATTCTCAAAATGCATATTTTAAATTTATTTTTAGCAACTGCCGGTCGTACAGCTGTCCCACAGCCCCATTTTTATTTACTCCATGGGTGGCATTACTTCTGTGTCATGTCTGCGGGTTTGTGTGGGTTTTCTCCTGTACTCCTGGAATGGCTGGCTGGTCCAGCATTGTCCCCACTCTAGGCAGGTGCCCACGTGTGTCCTGTGGTGGGCTGGTTTTCCCATGCAGGGCTGTTCTTGCATTACCTCTGAGTGTTTCTAAGTTAGGCTTCTGCTCACTGGTATGAAGTAGGTTTCTGTTAAACTTGGGAGTTCTGTGGTTTTCTAAAAGAAAATGTTTGTACAAAAGTAGTATGAAGATATTACATAGGAATTATTTTCCAGTTACACTATTTTGTATAAACTAATAAGGATTATGCAGGCTGTTTACTGTTTGGTACTACTATGAGTGTGAGCTAGCAGGGATCAATTGGCTGGGTAAAACCCTTGTGAGCTTATAGAATAAAAATCGAATTTTAAGAGGAAAAACATTTGCTCTTAATTGTTACGTTGAGCGGCAGTGTGGTGCAGTAGTATTGCTGCTGCTGCTTTGCAACAAGGAGGCTGGGGTTCACATCTCGGGTCTGCCCTGCAAGGAGTTTGAATGTTTTACCTGTGCGTGTAAGTGGGCTTCCTCTTGGGATTGGCGATGTTACATCGGCTCTAGTATTGGTGTGTGTGTGTGTTCACCCTGTGATAGACTGGCACCCTGTCCAGGGATTGTCCCTGCCTTGCGTCCTGTACTTGTTGGGGTAGGCTCCAGCCTCCTTACAACCCTACTAATGATGAAATGGACTTAGAAAATTGATGAATGGATTGTTAGTGTTATTTGTATGTTAGCAACCATCTGTTGAGCAAAAGATGATTTGTTTAACCCTGATACCCAACTGTTAGCATCAAAATAATAAAGGTGTTGCTGTGCATCTGGATTGAGATGTACTTTTACGAAAGAACAACAATGATAGAGTTGTGCTTGAAAGTTTGTGAACCCTTTAGACTTTTCTATATTTCTGCATAAATATGACCTAAAACATCATCAGATGTTCACTCAAGTCCTAAAAGTAGATAAAGAGGAAACCAGTTAAACAAATGAGACAAAAATATTCTACTTGGTCATTTATTTATTAAGGAAAATGATCAAATGTTACATATTTGTGAGTGGCAAAAGTATGTGAACCTTTGCTTTCAGTATCTGGTGTGACCCCCCAATAACTACAACTAAACGTTTCCGGTAACTTTTGATCATTCCTGCACACCGACTTGAAGGAATTTTAGCCCATTCCTCCGTACAGAACAGCTTCAACTCTGGGATGTTGGTGGGTTTCCTCACATGAACTGCTCGCTTCAGGTCCTTCCACAACATTTCGATTGGATTAAGGTCAGGATTTTGGCCATTCCAGAACATTCACTTTATTCTTCTTTAACCATTCTTTGGTAGAACGACTTGTGTGCTTAGGGTCGTTGTCTTGCTGCATGACCCACCTTCTCTTGAGATTCAGTTCATGGACAGATGTCCTGACATTTTCCTTTAGATGATATAATTCAGAATTCATTTTTCCATCAATGAAGGCGAGCCGTTCTGGCCCAGATGCAGTAAAACAGGCCCAAACCATGATACTACCACCACCATGTTTCACAGATGGGATATGGTTCTTATGCTGGAATGCAGTGTTTTCCTTTCTCCAAACATAACGTTTTTCATTTAAACCAAAAAGTTCTATTTTGGTCACATCCGTCCACAAAACATTCTTCCAATAACCTTCTGGTTTGTCCACATGATCTTTAGCAAACTGAGCTAACTCAACACTCATATTTGCGATGAAAAATGGGAAGAAAGCAAATTCAACAGAGACCAGATGGGGGGAACCAATGAAAGGAAGGTGTTTAACAGTGGTGAGAGTATCGGCCCTTTGGAAATAACTCTTTCAAGGGGCATTGTCTTCATGCCATGCTACTGCATTTCCTTCATTCAGATAGTGACAATGACCAAAGTGACAACCCCTCTGTGAGTCCCATACATAATAATGAAGTTATCAGAGCGCTGTGACAACAGCGAGGATCTTAGTGGGACCCCTTGTGTTAAGGGGTGCTCAGTTTTGGACATGGAGGACAGGTGTTTACACATTTTCACCGTAATCAATCTTTTCAGTAGTGGTGGCTGTCTTTCTTTGACTGAACTCCAGGTTTGGTTCCCACCTTGTCTTCAGTGCTTGTCCAGATTATTTTCTTCTGCTGAACTAAGCAGGTTCAATAATGGATGAATGAGGCAGAAGGACCGCATGTTTCTGTTTACCCAAAGATAAGACAACTGCTAAATTCCCCCAGAGAACTTAAATATCGAGTTCAGTTAAAAGCAGCAATCGCAGGCCCTCCCGCACTTTTCTTTCATTTTTTTCTGGTATGCCCTCCTTTTTTTCCCCCTCCTGGCTACCCAGCTCACATTTCCTTGTGAATCTTTTAGCATTTCGATTCCTCCCTCTCCTTGACGCTTAGTAGACAAGGCTTGCTTTTTGTTTTATTTTTAGTAGTAAATATTTTGAACTTGTTCCACAGCGGCTGGCACTGCTGCTCCACAGCCTTGGGTGTGAGTTTTAGGCCTGGTCACTGCTACTGTGGAGTTTTCCATGTTCTCCCCACATCTTTGATGGTTTCCATTCCACATCACAAAGGCATGCCAGTTAAGTTAATAAGTGATTCTGTATTGACCTCCTTGTCTGTGCCCTCTGTTGCAGTGCCCTGCCCAAGATGAATGGACATTTTTCCATTGGTTGCTGGTGTAGGGCAGCACAGTGGTTAGCACCATTGCCTACTGACCCAGCATGCTGCTTAAGGTTTCCTCCTGCATCCCCAAAGAGTTCTTTCTGTTAGGCTAATCAGTGACTGGAAATCAGCACCTTTGATGGGCGTAAGTGAGCCCCACCACGGACTGGGCATGAGATGCTGCTGGGGTGAACTTGGCCCCCTCGACCCTGACTTGCATTAGGTGCGCTTTGCCTTGCCTTGTAATGTTACATGTTGGCGTTACAGCAAAAGCAGGCAGGCATGCAGTTTGGCTTCTCTGTTAGGAAACAGTGGACTGGAAGTGATACAGATTCGACTTTCTGGTAAGGAGCTGCAAGAAAAGAAAACAGAGGCAGCGTTATGGGGTATACCGTTAGATGTGGCATTGAAGACTGGTCCAAATATGGTAAGGTTTATTATTACAGTTTTATCTCAATACCTACGTTTTTTTTTTTTTTTTAAGGTGCGTTTGCACGTAATGCACGAAGCAGCTGTTGCGAAAGCCCCTGTTTGTCTGTCTGTCGTTCTTAGGTATACGCAAACTACGCCCCACCTCACAATTTTTTATATATTTTTTTGTTTTCGGGCTGTGGGCCTGGGTTCCCTGTCATGCCCCTGGCACTGCAACCACATGTGCCAGTCCCTCACGTCATGTGTCACGATGCCCTCCTCATCCTAAATGTTATCGTTCTATTCCGGACGTTTTATTAGAACACCTTCCTGAGCCCCCATACGAGGCCTGCACATTTGTGAACCGCATAGGGCCCCCAAACCGTTAAGAACGGAGTGTCTGCAAGAAACAACTCATCCCCCGTGGACCACTTTTGTTAAGATATGGCAAAGTTTACTCGTTAATGAAATTTTGTTGCGGTATCTTGAACACATCGCACCGGATGAAGTTTTAAAATGTCACCATTGAAAAGCATTAGGGAATTTGTGAGTCTTGAAAAGCAGAACCGTTTCTGCGTGACTTCAGCCAGGAATGAGTTAACCGTTTGGGTCTTATCTTGAGTGCGTTTCCTTGAACTTTTATGTTTTGTGTGTTTTCCTCTTCTACTCGTCTGACAGCCCCCGGGTGCCCAAAGCACGCGAGTCACATGCCGGACAGAGCGCGCATGCGCACACAGCTCACACGGCAGTGCCTTCTCCTGCTGCTTTACGTAAGTTAAATAATAGAGCAGAACAAAAAGCCACTTCTCTGGAAATACATGGAAGGAGAAAGCAGTGGAGTAAGCATATATAACTCCGACTTGATTGAATTGAATATTCTCTGCTGATTATTATTATAAAGAGCCGACGTTATCAATCTACAGCTAAACGGTGTTTGAACTAACTAATAACACGGGAAAGGCGCAGCTACCCTGAGTGATGTAAACACGGGAGGGGTTTAAAAATAGACATGGAGGTGGAGGGCTTCAGTGGCTTAAGCCCCTGATCTCTGGCTGCCAGCCGCTGATCTTTCAGTCTCAGATATCCACAAACAATCGCGCCAAGCTCCTGCCCTTGGAGTGCCACTCGTATTCCCGTTGTACAATACATAAGTGCCTCTCCAAGTTCTTACTTATTTATATAATTTCTAACAGATTACTGTGTTTTAACTAATATCAAGAGCTAGATTTTGCTTGCTTTTTTCCTTTCATAGGTTAATATTGATTCTGAATTTATGTCAGTATAGGTCATCCTGTATAAACAGCTACTTTTCATGTGCTAATTATTGGTGCTCTACTTTCAAAGTTGTTATCTTTAATAAAATTGAAGAACAATAAGTCTCAGACCCTCCACTACTAACACACATCAGTTGATGCCACGTCACTTGAATTGGACCCTGCTGTGTATGAAAGCCACCACAAGCCGATCTGCGCTCTGATTTTAACTCCATTGTAAAGTGCTGTTATTTACTGAAGTCTTGTCTGCTAACTCATCTCATTACCTTCCATTATCACTGCTACTTTTAAATACGACTCATTGTTACAAAACTATTCACTAAATATTCCGTTAGGTCAGATTATCTCGGGACATAACGTGAGCTGCCATAGCTATGCTGATGACACACAGCTGTACTTATCAATAGCGCCTGATGACCCCGACTCTCTTGATTCACTGACATAATGTCTCACTTGTGTTTCTGAGTGGATGAGTAGTAATTTTCACAGACTAAATAAAGAGAAAACAGAAATTTTAATGATTGGCAATAATGGCTATAATGAGATTATTAGAAATAAACTTGATTTAGGATTAAAAGTCAAGATGGAGGTAAAGAATTTAGGGGTGACTATTAAGTCTGACCAGGATTTTAAATCACATATTAATCAGATCACTAGGACAGCATTTTTCCACTTAAGAAATATAGCAAAAGTTAGACCTCTTATAACATTGCAAGATGCTGAGAAATTAATTCACACTTTTGTTTTCAGTCAGCTAGATTACTGTAACGCACTCCTCTCAGGATCACCCAAAAAAGACATAAATCGACTGCAACGAGTGCAGAATGCAGCTGCTAGAATCTTAACTAGGAAAAGAAAATCTGAGCAAGTCATTGATGTCACTACACTGTGTCGTTCAGAATTGACTTTAAAATACTGCTTATGGCTCTGCAGTGGTGTGGCGCCCTGCCCAGGGTTTGTTCACTGCCTTGCGCCCTGCGTTGGCTGGGATTGGCTCCAGCAGACCCCTGTGACCCTGTAGTTAGGATATAGCAGGTTGGATAATGGATGGATTGAAAAGGGGAGTATGGTTGCAAGAAAAGTGAGGACATCCTGGGGTGTGTTACAAACCTGTCAGTGACTGCAGTGGAGTGGTGGTGTGCCATGTTGTCCCACAGCACATCAAATATTGGAGCATTGGTCCTCACTTGCTCTCTGTCATCCCGTATAGTTCATCAAATTTAGGCACTCAGTGTTGTATGGGCCAATGACTGGTCTATACGACAACACACCATCATTTGACATCTACAGACATGTTAGCCCCTCTCTGGTCTACGACTAATGCCGTTGCTCTTTGCCCAATTCCTTGCTGGTGTGTTTTCACCCTGTTTAAACTCTTCCTCTTCCTGATGTTGTCTTGCTTGATCCACTTTTGCAAAAGAGGCCATTTCACCGATGGCATCATGTAGGCAATGTAGTGTAGTCATTAAAGCTTTGGACTGCAAACCCTCAGGTTGTGGGTTCAAATCCCACTGCTGATGCTTTGTGACCCTAAGCAAGTCACTTGACCTGCCTGTGCTCCAGTTGGAAAAACAGAAAGAAATGAAGCCAAATGACTCTCAGAGCTGTAAGTTGCTTTGGATAAAGGAGCCAGTCAATAAGTAAATGTGAGGAGATCAGCTGAGAGCAGAACACCTGGCTGCATTATTAGCTGACATAATGGGAACCAGCTGATTTTATTGTTTTTTATCTTTGGTGCATCATTCATTGTTATTCATATCATTGTTTTGATATAACAAAATATAATAATTAGGTTTTGACCGTGTTACTAACAGTTTTAAAAACAGTGTGTGAGCCTGTGTGCAAAATGGCCTCAAAATACATGAAGTTATCTTGGTGTGTTGTGACTGTCGCTACTGAAGGCATTTTGTATGAAAGCAATGAGAACGAATCCCCAGTTTAGCCCATTCTGACTGCTCTTATGCTAACTGTGTGAAGGCGTTGGAAAACGAGACTTTAGTACTGAAATAAGTCTGTTAACAACTGAAAAGAAATGGAAAGCTTGTACTTGTTTTAGTGCCCCATATACAGTATACTGTGTGTATAATAGTCATCCCTAACAACTGGAGCAAACCTACAGATAGACAGACAGATAGATAGATATGAAAGGCACTATATGATAGATAGATAGATAGATATGAAAGGCACTATATGATTAATAGACAGATAGATATGAAAGGCACTATATGATAGATAGATAGATAGGAAAGGCACTATATGATAGATAGATAGATATGTGAAAGGCACTATATGATAGATAGATAGGAAAGGCACTATATGATAGATAGATAGATATGTGTGAAAGGCACTATATGATAGATAGATATGAAAAGCACTATATGATAGATAGATAGCACTATATGATGATAAGATATGAAAGGCACTATGTGATAGATAGACAGATCGATCGATAGATAGATCGATAGATAGGCCTCATTTGCATTGCTGACGAGGAACCGACTCGCTGACTTCTCAACCCGTCATGCTGTGCAGGGCCAGCTGCCAGGCGGATGGAGAGTGGAGCCTCTCACGTGTTCGGGTGGCTGCTCTTCTATATTTCGTTATCAAAGCTTTTTCAGTTGTAAAACTGTAGATAGTGCTGATGAAGAAAGGCACTATAAAAATAATATGTAGAGCATGATGGAACCGACTCATGTCCAGCACTTAATAATAATAATAATGATTATTTACATTTATATAGCACTTTTCTCACTCGATAGATAGATAGATAGATATGAAAGGCACTATATAATAGATAGATAGATAGATAGATACTTTATTAATCCCAAGGGGAGATTCACATTGACAGGTCTGTCTCAGCAGCACTTGGCACAGGACAGAAAGACCTCAGCAGCCATACCACCTGCGCTTCAGAACAGGTCATCCACCTGAAGATAAGTATGTTCAGACCCCAGCAGTACTTGGAAGGGAGACCACCTAGGAAGAGCTTGGGTTGCTGCTGGAGGAGGTGTTGCTGAGGCCAAGAGGCGGTGCTTACCTTGTGGTCTGTGCATGAATCCCAATATCTCAAGGTAGTGACAGGGACACTGTGCTGTAAAAACTGACACTGTCCTTTGAATGAGATGTAGGATCGAGGTCCTGACTCTCTGTGGTCATAAAAGGCATCGTTCATAAACATTAGGGTGTATTCCGATGTCCAGGCTAAATTGGCCATCACGGCCCCGTCTGTCCTGGCCCCCTAATCATTTCCTATCTCTAATTGGCTATCCCTCTCACCCCATCATCTCACGTAACAGCTACTATGTGTTGAGCATACTGATTCAATAATGGCAGCCATTGCATCATCCATGTGGGTGCTACACATTGGTGGCGGTTGAAGTGGTTCCTCCGTATCTATGTAAAGCATTTTGAGTAACAAGAAAGTACTATATAAATGTAATTATTATTAGTATTTATTATTAAATTCCGGATAAGACGCCAAACATCAGGTCATGAATCTGCAGACAATCAGGAGATGCGGACCCTGCTGTGACTTGAACCCAGGTCCTTAGAGCTGGAAGCCTCTGCTGTGCCTTACATTTTAGCACAAGTCTATCCACAGAGTGTGCTTATTCAGTTTAGGGTCATGTGGAGGGTAAAGGCTACAAGTCTTTCATTTGCCTAATTAGCATTTAGAATGTCATTGGAGACTTTAAAGGCCTAAATCTTCCAAGCCCCGCCCTCTTTATTCACATGCAGGCAGACATCTCGTCACATTAGGGTGAAGTCCAAACGGTGAAGGCACTTGACTGCTGGAGATCTCCTTAAGGACGACGCCTGGCGTCTGCATCTTTCAAGCTGGCCTTGTCTGAACAGGAAAAGAGCGTTCAAGTTACTCATATTAAAAGCCTGCAGCCTTTTTATTTTTACCACACCGTGGTTGGCAGCGAGCCTCTGGCACCACCCTGGAGTCCTTGCTGTTTGTATACAGAGGATCAAAATGGAAACCCCTGTGTTTATCGCTCTAGTGTTTCCTAGACCGTCAGTGTCATCATGCTGCTTCTGTACATTTGAGCACCCGAGCGTCTGGGATTAATGCCTCCACAGCGCCAAGGCAGATACCCTTACAGTCATACTTGAAGGTTTGCGAGGTTTAAGTTTTTTTTTATATATCATAAAATGTACATTTAATTGAAGAAGGTTTATGGATGTGGTGAGAGAGGACATGCAGGTGATGGGTGTGACAGAAGAAGACAGGAAGATATGGAAAAAAATGATCTGCTATGGCAACTCCTAACGGGAGCAGCCGAAAGAAGAAGATGAAGAAGTTCTAATAGAGTTTGAGATTGTTTGTTTTTACACTTTAACAAATGTATATTTAATTAAAATGTCCTAATATACACCTTCTATATGCATTGGGATGTGTCATCACTGATGTTCCTGGGGTCCTCTTGTATTTCAGGTCTTTCAACATCATACATCCTCGCTCAGGGGGCTCAGCCGGGACAGATCAGATCACTTCAGTAGCCTCACATGGATCCTCTCTTCTGATCCATATCTTCCTTGTGGCTTTCTCCACTGTTTCTGTCACAGCTCTCATGGCCCTCCTCTTTGCAGTCCCCATTATCCCCAATCAAGATAACGACCTGCAAAGCTCCACTAACCCACACAGCTGCTAACCTGCCACTTCTCCATGAGCTCCTGTTAGTTTGCTTTCTTTCTTTTGTTTGCCTCTTCCATGTGTTCTTCCCAGAGAACTATGAGTTCCAGCACAACCAGCTGTTTGGTTGTCTCTGAAAAGATGACCATGTTTGGCCAGAGAGTTGTTTGTGTGGTGTGAATTTGAACAGCTTACCCAGATCTACTCTACCTTGTCCGTACTCCCTGCTGCCTCAGTCACACTGGCCAACTTGCTCGTTCTTCCTCCACATCTGCTTGGACTTCCTTCTGAAGAACATGGTGTCTTTCTTCACCTTGGGCCTTCCCTGCCCAGATCTTAGGAAAGAGGCCTAGAACAACTCTCCTCCTCGCCATAATTCCTTCCAGAACTTTCTGCCTGAAGCGGAATTCTGCCATCTCCACTGACTCTTCTGCTCTCTATTTCATCCCTATTTGTACTTCTACTCCAGCTGATGATACCTTTGGGTCTCTGGAATCCTTGTACTGAAGAGCTTCCCTTGTGCGGTGAATTTCTTACTTGCATGTACTAATTGACATGCTCTGTGCCATGATGAATATCAGAAGAACGTCAGCCCATCAGTTTGAGAGTTCAAGCTGGGCACACAGTGAATCTTTCAACAAGACAGCAACATTGAAGTCAGCCCACAAGAGAATGGTTCAAGAAGAAGAGGGGCCGTGACCTGACCTGAACGCCCTTGAAATTCAGCAGCTTTTTCATGCCAGGCATCCTTCAGACCTCACAGAGCTGGCCGAGTGTTATAAAGAGGCTTGGGAAGAGCTAAGACTAATTATAGGAGGCGAAAGTATGAAGTCCTAGTGGCCAGAGGGGAGGGGGTTTGCCATAAATTGTTGACCGAGAGGGTTCATTTACTTTTGCAACACCAACTCTGGTGTTTTGTTAAATATCTCAGTCTATGAGTTCCAATCTCATTTTATCTGAGAAAGCTATTTAGGATATTTATTCCATATATTTATATAATATCTTCTTAGAATTACAACTAACAACCACCTCCTTTTTTTAAAAGGACTGAATATGTGATGAAACTTGAAGTTCTTTGTAGGGTCACAAGTTGCCACGTCAGGAGCAAGGCAAGCATGACTCCTCAGTGGGATGAATGAATGAAAAAATCAACGGATGAATGAATAAACTCTGACGTAATACTCACAGTTCACTTTCTTTTATGTCCGATACATCCATCAGACTTTACTGTAATTTCCCAGCCTTGTGTTTCCTCTTGTAAACGTCCACTTCTAGGCAAGGCATGTAAAAGAGGAAGCAAACATTTCAGCTGTAAAGAAGACAAAAGAAATATAAAAACTTTTCAGAAAGTTACCAAAATAACTCCTGAATTTCCCTTCAATTATGTCAAAGAAGAGATAAACATAAACAACGGTGCCTTCCAAATCAAGTTGGCCAGTTATTACTGCGTAAGGCGCCTGACACGATGAAGCCAAGGGTCAGTGTTATTCATTCACTCATTCATTTACCAGATCTTCTTACTCCAATGGAGTTCTCTGGAAGCACTGCACCCAAGAAGGGAACCAACCCTGAGTGGTCTGCATGTCCATCATAACACACGCTATCAAACACCAGGCCACTTTAGAGCCATCAGTTAACCAGTTGGCAGGCAAAGTTCAAGAGTTTAACACACAGTGGTGGGTGCATCATCCTTTTGGAAATACTTAGACCTTCAAGCGCGTCACTTCCATTATTCAGGTGGGGCATCAAACAAAAAGACAATCCCTCTACACACGGTGCACGTGACAATGAACTTATCAGAATAGCATGGCTGAGGATCTCAGCTGGACCCTTTGTGTTAAAGGGTGCTCAGCTTTGGACATGGAGTTGGATGTACATCTTCAACGCATTCGTTCTCTTCATTAATGGCTGCTCTGATTCTTTGAATGAACTCTAGGTTTGTCAAAGTTCTCGTTTTCCACCCCAAGCAGGCCTGGTTTCTGCTTTGCACTTGATCCTGCCAGGATGATCTCCTGCCCCATGACCTGGAGATGGATTAGGTGGGATTAGCTGTCGATGCTTGACAGATCTGTGGTAAATGAGCAAGAAAGAAGACCCAAGTGATGCTGACTGCATTTCTCTGGATGCAATGGGTTCCAGGTGGGTACCAGCCCAGAACCTTCCCTTAGTCTCAAGGAGGCTAACCTTAGGGTCATTAAATGACCTAACTTAAACAGTTTTGAATAAAAACAACGCAGATTCTTCTTTTTCTTTCGGCTGCTCCTGTTAGGGGTTGCCACAACGGATCATCCTCTTCCATATCTTTCTGTCCTCATCATCTTGTTCTTTCACCCCCATCACCTGCATGTCTTCTCTCACCACATCCATAAACCTTCTCTTAGACCTTCCCCTTTTCCTCTTCCCTGTCAGCTCTATCCTTAGCATCCTTCTCCCAATATACCCAGCATCTCTCCTCTGCACATGTCCAAACCAGCACAATCTCACCTCTCTGACTTTGTCTCCCAACCGTCCAACTTGAACTGGCCCTCTAATGTCCTCATTTCTAATCCTATCCATCCTCGTCACACCCAATGCAAATCTTAGCATCTTTAACTCTGCCACCACCAGCTCTGTCTCCAGCTTTCTGGTCAGTGCCACCGTCTCCAACCCATATAACATAGCTGGTCTCACTACCGTCCTGTAGACCTTCCCTTCACTCTTGCTGATACCCATCTTTCACAGATATTTTCTGTCACTCTTCTCCACCCATTCCACCCTGCCTGCACTCTCTTCTTCACCTCTCTTCCTCAGTCCCCGTTACTCTGTACTGCTGATCCCAAGTATTTAAACTCATCCACCTTCGCCAACTCTACTCCCCTCATCCTCACCATTCCACTGACCTCCCTCTCATTCACACACATGTATTCTGTCTTGGTGGTCCTACTGACCTTCATTCCTCTCCTCTCCAGAGCATATCTCCACCTCTCCAGGGTCTCCTCAACCTGCTCCTTACTCTCGCTACAGATCAAAATGTCACCAGCAAACATCATAGTCCATGGGGACTCCTGTCTAATCTCGTCTGTCAACATGTCCATCACCATTGCAAATAAGAAAGGGCTCAGAATAAAAACAATGCAAACAATAACTAGAAATTGAACCCAGGTGAGGAAGCATGACTAACCACCATAGCACCATGCTGTTCATTAGTGAGTCGAAAACGTCCACATAGAATGTGTCACTTAGCCACCACAGTGCCCTCGGTAGAGAACAGTGTCCCAGTTATTCCATATATTACTGTAACTTACTGTCATTCAGTGCAGAGCGCCTTTGAGGTGTGGGAAGACACCACAAACAGAGTGGCAAAGTCCACAAGGACAGCAACTGGAGTTTGATTTGAACCCACGTTCCTAGAGTTTTTTGTAGCAAGCAGACTTCATTTTTTTGTAGCCCCTTACATGGTGAATAGTAGCTTCATCATTTCAGAATCAATCACCATACCCTCTGTAACAAACAAAATGGCTGCACACAGAAGCAATATGCCAGTGTGCAACAAAAACCAAAAGGGACGACAAGAATGCTAAATCAAGTAACCGGTTAGGTTTGGGTGGCCATTAGGCTTGTGACCTGCACTGAAGGCTCACCTTCTAAACGCCTCACCGTTACACAACGTCTCTCGTGATTTTCAGTTGCAAACATCGTTAACAGAATTTAAGCAAGTCATAGGCAGTTAGTTGGCGGTGTGCTCTCGTGGCCTCAACTCGTGTCATCTGACATCCCCAGAGTCTTTGTCCACCCAGTCCGTGACTCACCCTGACAAAATCAAGTAGGCTTAGTCAATGGCGGGGTGGGAATGGGGTGTATCTGGGTGAGCGACAGTTCAGAACCAATGAGTGCTCAGCCACAGCCACAATGCATTTAATGGCTAATGGCAATAATGGATACAATGAGGCTATTAGAAATAAACTGGATACACTAGGATTAAAAGTCAAGACGGAGGTAAAAAGCTTAGGGGTGATTGTTGACTGTAATCTGAATTTTAAATCACATATTAATCAGATCACTAGGACAGCATTTTTTCACTTAAGAAACATAACAAAAGTTAGACCTCTTATATCACTGAAAAATGCTGAGAAATTAGTTCACGCGTTTGTTTTCAGTCGACTAGATTACTGTAACGCACTCCTCTCAGGACTACCCAAAAAAGATATAAATCGTTTGCAACTAGTGCAGAATGCAGCTGCTAGAATCCTAACTAGGAAAAGAAAATCCGAGCACATCACCCCAGTTCTGATGTCACTACACTGGTTACCTGTGTCATTCAGGATTGACTTTAAAATTCTGCTTATGGTTTATAAAGCCTTAAATAATCTCGCCCCATCGTATATATCGGAATGTCTGACACCTTATATTCCAAATCGTAACCTCAGATCCTCAAATGAGTGTCTCCTTAGAATTCCAAAAGCTAAACTTAAAAGAAGTGGTGAGGCGGCCTTTTGCTGTTATGCACCTAAAATCTGGAATAGCCTGCCAATAGGAATTCGCCAGGCTGATACAGTGGAGAAGTTTAAAACACTGCTGAAAACACATTACTTTAACATGGCCTTCTCATAACTTCACTTTAATTTAATCCTGTTACTCCTATATGTTCAGTTCATCATAATAACTATTCATGGTGGCTCTAAAATTCGTACTGACCCCTACTCTCTCTTCTGTTTCTTTTTCCGGTTTCTTTGTGGTGGCGGCCTGCGCCACCACCACCTACTCAAAGCTTCATGATGCTGCAACATTGATGGACTGAAAGCCAGAAGTCTACGTGACCATCTTTATCAAGCCCTTCCGTGAGAACCCTAAATCCAAAGAGGACTGTTTCATTTATGTTAGGTAGATTGCCCAGAGGGGACTGGGCGGTCTCATGGTCTGGAATCCCTGCAGATTTTATTTTTTCTCCAGCCGTCTGGAGTTTTTTTTTGTTTTTTCTGTCCCCCGCCATTGAACCTGACTCTTATTCTATGTTAATTAATGTTGACTTATTTTATTTTCTTATTGTGTCTTTTATTTTTCTATTCTTCATTATGTAAAGCACTTTGAGCTACTGTTTGTATGAAAATGTGCCATATAAATAAATGTTGTTGTTGTAATGGACCTCAGAAACAGAAGCTTGCCTTTATGATATTTATGGTTTTCTGTACCACGGCAGAATGGAAAGGGCCGAGATGATGGCTGAACTCTTCGTAGCTGTAAAACATTTGTGCAGCTCCAGCTCTGACAGGCAGCTATCAAAAAAAAGAGGCGAGTTTTGGAATTGTCTCGTGATTTGACATGCATTGCGATTTGTAGTTCAAGTGACAAGATCAAGTTTGATTTCACCTTTGATTAGAAGTTGTATGATATGACATTAGCTTAGAGGAAGGTAACCAGAGGAGGTGGAAGAATGATGTCCTACAGTGTACCACCCACCCCTGAGATAGGCTGATGGTTGGTCTTTTTGAGGCCCCGTGATCAGCTCAACACAATGATCAGTTTAGACCAGATGGTGATGAGGGGCATTTGGAGGACAACTGCCACCTGGAGAAGAAACAGCAACACCTCACATTTAGAATCTAACAGCTTTGAGGTGACAATCCACAAAATCACGGACAGAACATGCAGACTGCATAACTTGAACACAAGACAGTGGGAGCATCAAGTAGCAGTGCTAACCATTGTGCGCCCAGGTGTTAGCTGCTCAGCGTGAGACTGGCATACAATCTATTTTAATAAAAGCATAAATGTATATGTTGTTGTGTCTCTGTCATTCCAAAGGACGGCACACCACAAACATCTTTAGTAATAAAATGCATTACATTGTTCGTTCCAACAGATGGTGCATCACAAACATTCACACTGCTTTTGCAAATCTCATAGTAAATGGTGTACTGTATAACAGAGATATACTGTATGCATTATAGTTGTCATTCCAACAGATGGTGCATCACAAAGATTTGTAGCAAGGCATTGTATTCCTATATGCATTACAAAAAAGATTTCAAAACATTAATGCTGAGGTCTTTGATGAGGTCATCTTAGATGGGTAGCACAGCTAGTTCTACAGACCTGTTAATTCTGCCCCAGGACTCTGCACTTGTTTGAAACAGGAGCATCACAATGCTGCTTACATTTCCACAAAATACAGTGAGCACATATAAGGTGGCTTTTTCAAATTCAGTGGCGTAAGGCGGGCAGCCTCATTGGTTTCTGAAGATCTGAAGCCAATTGTGATCCACGTAATGTCTGTCATGTCTGCTGTCTTTCTTTTTCATTTAAGTTACCGTGGCTGTCATTAAAGGACTTTTTGTATCTTTTCATTGGCTTATGCTGCATAGCCTTGGCTGGGTAAAGCTCATACTGAAAGTGCAAATGCAGGACGTTCATGTTTCACATCGACACACACACACACACCTACTGGAACACTGCAGGGCCAATAGAACTGCCGCCGGGAGCCTGAAATAGGCAGCACCCCCCATGAGGACAACCTCACAAACCTCAAAAAGCCTAGATATGTATGTAAGTAATTTAAGCGTGTGATGGAATATTTTAAAAAATGGCTTAAGAAGGCAATCGAAGGGTTGTTCTAAATATTTTAACAATAGATGAATTTACTGAGGGAAGCATTTTGCTTGTTTTATTAATCTGCTGGGGCAGTGCCCCACTGACTCTGAATGCACAAACATCACTGGTGGTCTCCATATGTGGTCCAGTTTTTGTCATTTCTTATTGATGTCCCCTAGCTTTCTAAGCAGGGTTACCATCCTGGACCAAATCTTCTGCCAGAGTGTTTAAAATACCCAGCCACCATCTTATGTCCACTTTTCACCTTTTTTTTGTACTTCAGAAGAGGTCATCCACCTGAAGCTAAGCATGTTCAGGACTGGCAAGTACTTGGATGGGAGACCATCTATCAAAACTTGGTTTGGTATGGGAAGAGGTGCTGGTGAGACCAGCTTGGGGCACTTACCCTGTAGCCTGAAAGTGACCCAGTGTAGTGAACAGGGACACTGGGAAAATGGTGCTGTCTTTCAGATAAGACATACAGTAAAACCGAGGTCCCGACTCTCTGTGCTCATAAATGATCTCTGGGTATCCTCCGTAAAGAGTAGGGTGTATCCTGATGCCCACCACAGCCTGGTCATTCTGGCCCCAAATCATCCTCTGTCTCTGATTGTCTCTCTCTCTTTCTCAGCACTTCACCACCTAACAGCTAATGTGTGGTGAACATACTGGTGCAGTAATGGCTGCCGTCCCATCATTTGGGTGGATACTGCACATTAGTGGTGGTTGAGGTGGCTTCCCACTTTGAGAATAAAAGCATGAAGGAAGTGTGGGATGGGATGAAGATCATCACTGGCTGCAGCTCGAAGCAGGGTGCCACCATCGAGAGAGACGTGGAGAGCAAACCAAATGAACAACTTCTTTAACAGGTTTGACAACCCTAACCCACTCTCACCTCGGAGTACTGCACCCTCCACCCATCCTTCTGCTGATACCAGCATAGGTGAGACATCCCCACCCACAATTACAGCAGCACAGGTGAGCAGAGAGCTGAGAAGACTTCATGCCAGCCAGTGGGTCCAGATGGAGTATAGCCACAACTGCTGAAGGCCTGTGCGTTGGAACTGGGGAGTCCTCTACAGCGCATCTTCAACCTGAGCCTGGAACAGGGGAGAGTCCCGAGGCTTTGGAAAACATCTTGCATCACCCCAGTCCCAAAGGTATCACGTCCTAGTGAGCTGAACGACTTCTGGCCTGTCCCTCTGATGTCACATGTGATGAAGACCATGGAGCGGCTGCTGCTTCACCACCTGAGGCCCAGGTCCGCCATGCCCTCGACCCTCTGCAGTTCGCATACCAGGAGAAGGTGAGAGCAGATGATACCATCATCTATATGCTACACCGATCCCTCTCCCACTTGGACAGAGGTAGTGGTGCAGTAAGAATTATGTTTCTGGACTTCTGTAGTGCCTTCAACACCATCCAACCTCTGCTCCTTAGAGACAAGCTGACTGAGATGGGAGTAGATTCATACCTGGTGGCATGGATCGTGGACTATCTTACAGACAGACTTCAGTATGTGCATCTCAGGAACTGCAGGTCTAACATTGTGGTCAGCAGCACAGGAGTGCCACAGGGGACTGGACTTTCTCAGGTCCTGTTCAGCCAACATACATCGGACTTCCAATACAACTCGGAGTCCTGCCATGTGCAAAAGTTCGCTGACGACACTGCTATGGTGGGCTGCATCAGGAGTGGGCAGCAGGAGGAGTATAGGAACCTAATCAAAGACTTTGTTAAACGGTGCGACTCAAACCATTTACATCTTAACACCAGCAAGACCAAGGAACTGATGGTGGATTTTAGGAGGCCTAGGCCCCTCATGGACCCCGTGACCATCAGAGGTGACTGTGCAGAGGGTGCAGACCTATAAATATCTGAGAGTGCAGCTGGATGATAAATTGGACTGGACTGCCAATACTGATGCTCTGCGCAAGAGAGGACAGAGCCGACTATACTTCCTTAGAAGGCTGGCGTCCTTCAACATCTGCAATAAGATGCTGCAGATGTTCTAACAGACGGTTGTGGTGAGCGCCCTCTTCTACACGGTGGTGTGCTGAGGAGGCAGCATAAAGAAGAGGGACGCCTCACACCTGGACAAACTGGTGAGGAAGGCAGGCTCTATTGTAGGCACGGAGCTGGACAGTTTGACATCCGTGGCAGAGCGACGGGCGCTGAGCAGGCTCCTGTCAATCATGGAGAATCCACTGCATCCACTGAACAGGATCATCTCCAGACAGAGGAGCAGCTTCAGCGACAGACTGCTGTCACCGTCCTGCTCCACTGACAGACTGAGGAGACTCCACACTATACGACTCTTCAGTTCCACCCGGGGGGGTAAACGTTAACATTATACAAAGTTATTATCTGTTTTACCTGCATTGTTATCACTCTTTAATTTAATATTGTTCTTTATCAGTACGCTGCTGCTGGAGGATGGGAATTTCCCCTTGGGATTAATAAAGTATCTATCTATCATATAGTGCCTTTCATATCTATCTACCTATGTATTATATAGTGCCTTTCATCTATCTATCTATCTATCTATCTAATCTATCTATCTATCTATCTATCTATCTATCTATCTATCTATCTATCTATCTAGTGAGAAAAGTGCTATATAAATGTAAATAATCATTACTATTATTATTAAGTGCTGGACATGAGTCGGTTCCATCATGCTCTACATGTTATTTTTATAGTGCCTTTCTTCATCAGCACTATCTACAGTTTTACAACTGAAAAAGCTTTGATAACGAAATATAGAAGAGCAGCCACCCGAACACGTGAGAGGCTCCACTCTCCATCCGCCTGGCAGCTGGCCCTGCACTGCATGACGGGTGAGAAGTCAGCGAGTCGGTTCCTCGTCAGCAATGCAAATGAGGCCGGCCTGATCCTGTCACTGCCAGGAACACATTTGCATTGCTTTAGAGTGAAGATTAGGCTGATATGACTCCATCCTTGCCGCTGCTCAGCCACCTCAACCCCTAAAGGCTTTGCTTTCTTTCCTCCTTGGTGGTTGTGGTGTTGCTTTGTAGGGGGGATTGGGAGGGGGGAGTTACAGTCACTGTATTTTTAAAACTCCATAGCCCACCATCAGTAGTGAGCCGTCTGCTGGGGATTTCTACCAGGGGTTTTAGTTCACAAGAACAGAGAACAAGTCGAGTGAGACACTTCCTGTTAGGTTACGCAAACATGCGGGCATCTGCTGCTCTGGCGGGTGGCTGTCTTTGTGAATGCTGAATTCTCCATCTGACACCTTCTTCTTGCCCTCCTCGCCTCCAGGAGATCTCAAGCCCAAACTGAGACCACCTGTTCTTCAAGGGGGTCTCCCCTTCCTTTACTATCTAGCTGGTCATTGTGGGACTCATAAACAGACACACGTCCTCAGGCATGCAAAGAAGGGGCCCCCCGAATCTACTGGGTGCGGGTGGCAGCTGGCCCCTCTGCCACATTTCCACACTGTCCAGGAGAGGGGTCTCTAGATCTCTTATCAGGTGCAGCTCATTGATTCCTAAACGCTCCACCAAGCCAGCCATGTATGAAGGACGAGAGCCTAATTCACGGTGGGGTGGACGAGCTGCTCTTTGACCCCATGCCACGTCGTTAATCTGCTGTGGGGGGTCTGCTAGCTCCATGCCTCGTTGTAATTTCTTCTCATGGAAACTTATGTAAGGGAAGTGGGCTGGGAGGGGCACTGATTGTTTGCTCCATGCCACGTTAATAAGCCTCTAGTCGTATGCAGGCTGAGGGTCCCTAAATCATCGTGCGGAAGGCTCCCTCCTTTGCCCTGTGTTTCTTAAAATCCCCCATGTACTGGGAAGGAGGTCCTAATTTAATGTGTGGTACTGCTAGCTCCTTTACCTTATGCCTTACTCTATCATCTTCAGTGGAGGGGTCTCTAACTTAAGGTGAGGGACTTCATTGAGCCCCTCTACTACAGTCTATTGTATGTTGTAAAATCTCCTCACATGTGCAGGGTAAGGGGTCTCTTTGCCTGATGCCTCATAAAATGTCCCTTGATGACTTCTAGCTCCTTTGCCCCATTCCACGATGTTCTCTAATTCTTTGGAAAAATCCCCTTGTAGCCATGAGTATGAGCAGGAGACCCTAACTCTCTGTCTGAGGACTATCTGGCACCTTTACTCCATGTCATCTTGAGTCATTGTGTGCAGGAGAACGTCAATAATGTCCCCCTTTTGCCCTTTGTCTCATTATTATGATGTCCCTGCAGGTCCCCGACTCACTATGAAGGTGGCTTCTTTGCATATTGTGCTCTCAGAGTTGTCACTAAGTTGCGGTTCAGGGACATTTCTCTCCTTTGCCCCATGCCTCATAAAATTTCCCCACCGCCAAGTTTGAAGCTGATCGGGGGACCCTTGTCCCGTACTTTGTGGTAAATGTTGACTCCTATACTGTAAATATGCAGTAGGTGGAGTATAAGCTCAAGGCTGCCGGTGCTGTCACCACCTACGGCCCACTTTATGATCTTAGGTTAGCCCCTGCTGGATGTCCATCTATGAAATATTCAAGCAGGTCTGATGATCACTACACAGTAGACGTTGTCTGTCTGTGGGACACTGCCAGCACACAAGTAACAGGATGCATGAGGTGGGCCCATTAGCCACAACTCTGCCGTCCAGGTTGCAGTCATCAGCGGGTTCCATGTCCCGACCTCTGGTTTGCTTGCTTTCTAACATCTTGGCAGTCCCCGCACCTAAAAATAACCATGAGACTGCTAATCAGAGTGACGACTCAGAGAACCTGACTTTGATGTGGTGCTTGGACTTCAGATGTTGTCGTAGAAAATGTAAAAACGTACCTACACTTCTCAGGATGTGGGGCTTCCACTCACATAAAAATCAGTTGACTTGTGTCTTGTTGAAGGCATTGTTGTGCATTCTAACATGCCCTCCCTGAATGCTCGAGCTGTGCCACCTCTGTCATCTTCATATGGAGAACCTTATCAAACCATTAGGTGGCTTGGAGTGTTATTACTTGAGAAGACGCCGCCCTGGAAGGGAGCAATAAACGTCATTCAGAGATAGTGATTGCTCCAGTCTTATCGTTAGAACAGCAGTGAGGAGGACAGGCCATTCATTGAAACCTAGATGTCCAAAATAACATCAACTTGACATTTGAAGGTCCCTACATCCCACTGTCCACCATGTATCTGGATGTATCTATGGCTCATTGTTCAAAGAAAACAGTGTTGTGCGAAATTTGCCCATATGATTCCAACCGTGTCAAGGATGGGGTTCACATTGATATTGCCACCCAAGGAGATGAATTCATTCAGACACTTAACCTGGCACAATTACAGAATTGGCTCAACACCCTGATGCTAGGAGCCAGCAGTGATGGCACATAGACATCCATTAATGTGTATAGCGCCTTGAGCATGGGAAAGACGCTATATAAATAAAATGTTTTATTCTTATTATTTATAGGTAGTGAGACCAGGTATGTTATATGGGTTGGTGACGGTGGCACTGACCAGAAAGCAGGAGACAACTGGAGGTGGCAGAGTTAAAGATGCTAAGATTTGCATTGGGCATGACGGGATTAGAAATGAGGACATTAGAGGGTCAGCTCAAGTTGGACAGTTGAGAGACAAAGTCAGAGAGGCGAGATTACGCTGATTTGGACATGTGGAGAGGAGAGATGAGGGGTATACTGGGAGAAGGATGCCAAGGATAGAGCTGCCAGGGAAGAGAAAGAGAAGGCGGCCTAAGAGAAAGTTTATGGATGTGATGAGGGTAACAGAACAAGATGACGAGGACTGAAAGATATGGAAGATGATCATCCGCTGTGGCAACCCCTAACGGGAGCAGCCGAAAGAAGACGACTCTTATTATTCATAGGGATCTTCTTGTCCATGTTCAAAGGCTTCACATATCCACTACTATTGTCCATTAGCTCTGCTCTTTACATTACTGTGCTCACATGCTGGCCTTGCACAATGACTGCAGTGTCCTGTGTGGTGGCCTTCTCCTTTCCTCTTGATTGTGAAGATTTTTCTCCCATTTTCCAACAACTTGTGCCTTAAATTGGCAACCCTGTTTGAGCGATAGGCCCTGAGCTGCTGCAACCCTGAGTCACATTTAGGGGGTTTCAACAATAGATGAATGTTTGAGTTACACTCATTTCCCACTGTGGGTTGTGAGCTTCCTTTGTTCCATGCCTCATTGTAAATTCCCCCCTCTTTGTTTCAACAGATTTCCCTTCTTCTGCTATATACTGGCCACCCTTTCACATACTGGTACCACCAAACACACACAAGGAACACCATAGGTGTCCTCTATTATTGATGACTGCCCAGCAAGCCGAGCCATCTTTTTCAATGAAACTCACTCTAAAAGTTACAAGGCTGTATCAACTACACTTGTATATGCGACTGAACAGAACAAATGTGCACAAAAAAAAAAAAAAAGCAGGATAAGAGAACTTCAGAATGCCTGGCACCTGCCCCACGTCACATCAAAAACTGAGATAAGCAGAGCCCTTTAAAGTGGAAATATACATCACCAGTATGATAGGACTTTGTAATTTGGGATAAAGAGAAGACAAACAGCCAGGGAGGTTGTGCAACTCTACTCACACACAAGTTTTTCCTTCCTGACTAATAGGGAAATTCACATAGGATGGTTCCGATCTTAAATGCAGCACAAGATTAAGAAGCGCAGGGACTTTTGCTGTTCATGTAACAACTGAACATTCCCACCCTTTCCGGAAATTCCAGCATGACCACACCAGAGCAACATCCTGCTTTAGGCAAATTCAGGAGTGATTTGTCTACACCAGGGTGTGATGTTCTATGCAAAATACTTCAAATTCTCGTCATCCAGACAACAGGCCAGTACAGCAGAAGTTGAGCTCCAATCTGCAGGGTTTCTTCAGAGAAATCAAATTAAAGACCTCAAAGCACTCCGCCACATTGCAAACAGGAACCCACATCCCCTAGATAAAGCTACACTGGGAAGGTGGGGTACAAAACACAAGCTGTTAAGAGTCTGGATGCATTATGGGTAACGCTCAGGCATCCACGATTTGTGTGCTGCTACTTAATGTTTTGAAGTCAGGAATGTCCAACTTAGAGAGGAGAGAAAAAAAAAAAAAAACCCCCACATGAAGTATTGGGGGGGGGGCAGTACTGATTTAGTCCCACAGGTTCTGACTGAGCATCTAAAATGGAGCCCACTTCACACCCACCAGCCATGATACCACCACTCAGAAAACCAAAGTGATCATTCAGTACTTTATTTCACTCTTGACACATCTCCAACACAAACACTAGGCATTTTAATAGTGTTAATTTAAAATGTCAGAAATAAAGTTTATTATACACAAGTCAAAAAGTTTCATTTTGTATAAAAAATAGTTCTGACTATACACAATATTTACAACAATGTACATTTTCCTCAATGGACAAATGATCCACTTGTGAAATCCAGGCACTTGTGAGAGTGTGTGAGAAGGCACAAGGCTTTGGTATCCAGAATGTCCTGGGACCCATGCCTTTGGTTCACGGATTCCCCCTATGACTTCCAGGCTCTGGAAACGGCACACTGTCCAGCAAGACCTTCGTCGTCGACAAACACGGGGCCAGCTCTGTGTCCCCCACGCGGCTCGCCCAATGACCTGGTGTCTGGGAACCTCCTGTTTAAATGTAGGAGTCCTGCCTTTTCTTGTAGTTGGCTTCCTGAAGTGCAGCGGAGAAGCCCAAGGTGTTGAGCAGCTTCTTCTCAGACAACCCCTAGCATCCAGCTAAGTGAATATCATCATACATCTGGAGGAATAAAAAGATGGAGAACAGAGTTAAGTTTGTTAGACACACAAAATGTCAAGTGTGTGTATGTGTGGGGGGGGCCTTGGGAAGTCAGCCCACTAATAACAGTGCCAAAGACTAGCCTGCCTACATACTTCTATATTAAGCAGTTAATCTGTGTGGGCTTGCATTGAGGGCAGGCTGTGGTTAGAGGAGTGGGCCCTGTAGCATGGTTTCAGCTACTCTGGGCACTCACTCAAACTGGGCCAAAGCAACTCCACATCGACCAGAACTGGAGGCTCTCATGGAGATCAAATAAACTCACAGGGGTTGGGGGCAGAACAGAACGAACAGGTTAGCATCTTAACTCACCTCGTCATTTTCAGAGTACAAGTCCTCCAATTCTGAATCGTCTGAATCTTCACTATCAGAGGTCAAATCTCGTAAATCTGGCCGTGTCAGACAAAACAAGAGCCGCTGGATGTCTTGGTTCTGTCGGCCGTGAGTCAAGTGGTAGGGGGAGTAGCCACCATAGGTCAGACTGTTCACATTGGCCCCGTTCAAGATGAGAAGGTCCACTAGCTGGTAGTTCTGCATGTCCACTGCTAAGTGCAAGGATGTTCGGCCATTGCACTGCTCCTGTTGGATGAATTAAGAGATGCGGTTACAATACAGCATAATAAAATCGGTATGGGGGGACATTATACATCAAGACTTCAGTGAGAGTGGGAGGACAAAACGGAAACGTACCTGAGCATTCACATCTGCTCCCAGTTTAATGAGGTCTTCCACCAAGTGGAGAAATCCAAAAAGTGTGGCCAGATGAAGACTTGTGTGACCTGTAAGGAGAATAAGGAGGAAAAAAAAGTTGAGTACACGCAGTGCAACTGACCAGTAACTACCTTAGTTCTGCACAACAACAACTCTAAATATCTACGCTGCAAGATTAACATGGTGAAAAGCTTACCGTTGTAGTTTACAGCACCGACGAGAGAAGACAGATGCTTGCCGCTAAACTGGGTGAGGACCCCAAAGCAGTTCTGGGAACCCTTGCTGCAGGCAATGTGAAGTGCAGTGTTTCCTGAATGATCGACAAGCAGGGGGTCACAGCCGGCTTTCAGCAACGAGGCGACGATGTCCGCTTGTTCGGTAATTACCGCCAAGTGAAGGGGAGTCTAAAAATATAAAAATACGCAAAAAGGTTAACTCTCCATTCCCAGTGTGCATTGCCACCTCAAGTGTCAACCATGCACAGAAGCCAAGAAAAGTCATGACAGCTCATCTTCTGCACTCATAACTTAAATGTCAGGTTTGGTGATTTAGTCGAGCAAACATGAGGCGTGTGAACAGAAGGATACACAAAATGTCCAGGGCTCCAGTGCCTATGTTTCAACTCTGTAAGGGCATCATGGGATACATAATGCTAATGTGGCACAAGCATGTGTGTACACACACTTATGGCCCAAAGTTTACAGCGTAAACAGCTGAACAGGACAACTGAAGCCCACCAGTTAAGATTATTAGTTATAATGTGTATACATATTTAAACCGATTCCAGTTCATCACAGAGCCAGAAAGTTGTGATGCTCAGCATCACGTGACACTAGTACTACTGCTACATGCTTGTGTATATTTAAATGCAGGCCACTGAAGGCATAAATGCATATGGTGGCATTTTGTAAATCCAAAATAATGTTGACATAATTGGCTAATCTGCAAAAAAACTTTGTATGTGCATCTTGTTAGTACAAGTAAAATTGACGATGAGTCTTTTCTGCTGTTGAAGCCCCTATATAGGAGCTTTATGAATACCAAAGGCTTACATTATAAACGTTTATTTTGTGAGCCTTATTAAAAAAAACTCAATCGTGGAATTTTAAACTCTTAACTAACCACTGCTAACAGAAGACAAAATGGATTTGGATTATAAATGGATCAACGGGATTCTACACAATATAATAATACATAATTGTTAACCGGCCCATTACACAATAAAAGGATTGATAAAACAAGGAGCACCCCATATCTCTTGATAATAAACACAAAATTGTATTAACCTGTCTTTGGTTGTTCTGGATGTTCAGGTAGGGATCACCACGCAATCTGTCGATGATCTGCAAAGCACAGCCCTTCTCTTCATGAATAACAGCCAAGTGGAGCAGCCTGTATGACAAAACAGAAAAAAAGGTCAGAAATCACTGAGAATGAGAGGGGGAAAAAAAAAATTCAAAAGGCGGGCATTTCGCAAGGCTGGAGTTTTCTGGCCGGTAATTTCCACCGAGACTCGCAGCCTCATTTGCGCTTGTTCAGCGCCTCTCGACTTTGGCGCCGCGCCAGGGACTTTCCAGATTGTGAAAAAAGATTTTTTTTTTTTCTGCTGAGCTGCGTGCCGCTCCGCCCCCCGCGCCGAGGACAGGCTGTTCCGTCCTTCTCTGCCTTTGTTTACCCAACTCAAAAAACTCCAAGTGAACACCCACTTCTCTTTTTTTTTTAATTGTTCGAGCTATTCATAAATGTTCAGCGAAAAAAAAATCCCCAACACTTTAAGTCGGCCTAGCCCCGACCACAGAAAAAAAAAAAAATCCGAATTCTAATTTTACATGCTGCTTTACTGCGGGCTTCAGCTTACGGTAAACAAGCAAAAAGTTGTGCATGTGCATCTCTGCAAGAAAATATCAAAAGCAAGCATCAACTACGACGCCAAAGTTCGCAAAGAAGGGACGGAAAATGCAACAAGGTCAGAGGCTCTGTGCTTTCATTTTGTTTTTAAATAACGAACGAGCGCCCCCACACACCGAACCCCGTTCAACTTACGTGTCTCCGTCCTCGGTGGTCTGCGTTTTCCAGGGCTCACTAGGGCGCTCCCGCTGGGGCTCCATACTCATGTCTTCCATTTCAGAAAGGATCTTCTGATATTCATCCTCTTTAAGAGAATCCAAACCACTGTCGAGCCTGTCTTCCGCATAATTCATTTGTTTCCCTGGTTTTAAATCCCGTTCCTCTGCCATGAAATAATCCCTTTGGTTGCTGTTCATTGCTGCAAAACCTGCCATTTTGGGAAAGGCGACTCTCAAGTTTCTTCAAATTGTTAAACCGCTACCGGAATCTCCTCCGTCCGCTTTAGTCCTCTGCGTACTGAATCAATGAAGCGCACGGCCTCCGAGCAGGCTGCTTTTATAAAGTGTCGAGGAGGGGCGGGGCTTACGGCTAGCTGGGAAATTCCAGTGACACATAAGAAGAAAGACTTAGGACTAATCAGGGGAACATCAGATGGGTTTTTCTGGGGCAAAAAATTCCCTGAAAGAGTAAAAATGAGAACCTGTAATTTCCTAGCCCTGGAGTACACTCCAGCCTTTCGGGAGCTGAACATTCCAAAAATGGCTAAAGAGCAGCACTACGATTATTTCATTTATACAATGTATGTTTATCATTGCTTTTGGATGACCAAGCTGCATTTTTCCTCTTTAAGCCTAAAACAGCAAAGGGAACTTTTATCGGTCTGCCTCTCTGAGTAGGTAGTGGGCACTTGCATGGGCTGCTTGTTAGTGACTGCATTGCCACCCTGCAAGTTAAAAGATTCTGCAAGAGCCCTGATCAGATCGGCTGCAGCCCCTGCTCCTTCAAAGCACAACACCCCTAACACCACATTATGATATATAGTGCCTTTCATAACAGAGCAGAGAGCATTGCATCACATGCCCTGTGCAAGTAAAGTGACTGCCCCCATGACTGGCACCCCCACTCCCCAGGTGCCATAGCTGTTCTTGTTTATTATTCTCAGCATTGGCTTTGCCATCTTTATATCATGCATCACATGCCCTGTGCAAGTAAGTGTCAGTGATATATAGTGCCTTTCATAAACGAGCAGAGGGCATTGCATCACATGCCTTGTGACTGGCATGACTGGCACCCCCTCCAGGTGCCATAGCTGTTCTTGTTTATTATTCTCAGCATTGGCTTTGCCATCTTTATACCATCCTGAGCCATGCAGTGTCAGCTACTAATACCACACTATGATATATAGTGCCTTTCATAATTGAGCAGAGGGCATTGCATCACATGCCTTGTGCAAGTAAAGTGACTGCCCCCATGACTGGCACCCCCTCCAGGTGCCATAGCTGTTCTTGTTTATTATTCTCAGCATTGGCCTTGCCATCTTTATATCATCCTGAGCCATGCAGTGTCAGCTACTAATACCACACTATGATATATAGTGCCTTTCATAAACGAGCAGAGGGCATTGCATCACATGCCTTGTGCAAGTCAAGTGACTGCCCCCATGACTGGCACCCCCTCCAGGTGCCATAGCTGTTCTTGTTTATTATTCTCAGCATTGGCTTTGCCATCTTTATACCATCCTGAGCCATGCAGTGTCACCAAGCCTCACTAGAAAGGCTGAAAAGAAGACCTGCTGCTCCAAACCACCGGCGTGTGCCCATCAAGCTACCCACGTTTGGTAAAGCTTCGAGCTCATTACTTGACACCCCATCCCCCACAAGAACATGGCGTGCTTCTACCGTACTTTCCTTCCTTGCTTCACAAAGCATCTGTGAAACCCAAGGAATGTCTTGAAAATTTCGCTTTATCTCTCTGAATCAGATTTGTACTGTAAACAGCCCCAGCCAGGTCGTGAGGAGGCTGGCGCATTTCACTGGGGCATTTCAATCCGAAGGGCCAGACGTGAGAAGGGAAATTCAGCTTTCAGATCCTCGTCAGTAACAGGAGGAAGCTCTGCACTGGAAACTTGTGCACTTTTGTTGGAAGCTTTAGGGATTTCTGAGTTTCCCTTTGGGACCCTCTGCTACCCCTTACTCACTTCCCAAACAGCCTGCGGGTGAGCAAAAGGAGGGGAGCCAGCAGAAGTAAGAGGAACGAGCCACCCCTGGAATCAGCTGCGTCACCCTGGGAGTTCTCAACCTGTCTGGAGTGCAGTGACTGGGCACAGCTGTGCTACATGACATAATTAAGTGACCAAAGGAGAACCAGGCAGTCCGCTGGCCCCCACCATTACTGCCTCACTCATGGCATATCTGGCTGTGACGCGTTGTTTACCACTGCTGTGCAGAAGTCCCATCCGGGTATCAAACACTTAACATTTCTGTTGACCATGCAGCACTTTTATATAGCACCTTTCATAGAGAGCACCATCACACGACAGCCTAAGGAGATTTACAGAGCACATTATGAAAATAAATCAAGTAATTAGTAATGCCAGTGCAGTGCCCACCCTGGACGGACCCACTGATAAGAGTGATCCCCTGTCCCCTCTCACATATACCCAGACTGGGCTCTGAAAGAAATTCAAACTGTATATGATGATAAGAGGGCCGCTCTGGCACCCATGCATGCCCAGAACAAATGTCAAACCATCCAAATGTGCACAGAGAGAGGCCTGAACTAATGGAGGACCCCAAGGTACAGGGTAATAATTCATTCATTACATTTATATAGCGCTTTTCTCAGTACTGAAAGCGCTATCCACACAGGGAGGAACCAGGAAGCAAACCCACAATCTTCCACAGCACTACCACTGCGCCAACTGTGAGGACGATCAAATGGCCAACAACAGCCCTGCTGCCTCTTTGCACTTCCCTCCCTGTCTGCCCGCTGGGTTGGCTCACTAACTCCTTTCCCCCTCACACTCTTGCCTTGTCATCCTCCCTCCAATGAGCACTCAAGTAATAAACCCGCTCCCCATGGTTCTGTTGGCATGGGCAGTCTGCATCTCCTTCAGTCCTGTACAACTCTGCCTGTCCTTGTCATAATTCAGTCTTCCACTGCCTGGCAGTGTCCCTAAATATAATGATAAGCTGTAGGCACATTTTCTGAACCCACTTTTCCATTAAAGGGTTGTTAGGACCCTCATCCTATTCTGGCAGCACTGTGCACAAGTACCAACCCTGGCTGGTATGCCACTCCTTTGCAGGTGAAACTCACTGAAAGGTGGACACACATAATGGCATAATTGTGAGTTGTCTATAAGACCTTCCAGCTGTTGAAGGAAACAGACATGGGCACAGAGAGGGCACAGCAAACTATCCAGGCTGGGAATTGAAAGCCAGGAGCGCCCCAGCACCATCGTGTCACCCTTGTGGATCCATCCAGGGTCAATGCCTGCCCTGCTGCTATGTTTGCTGTCCTTTCATATCCCAAGGATGTGCAGTATGGTGCAAGAGAGTGTGAGTGCACTTGTGAGGACTGGCATCCCATCTAGGCTTTTGCATGATGTCTCATCAAGAAGCTCTGACACCCAGAGGCCCTGCAATGGAATATGCAGATCTGCAAAATGAGTGAATGAATGGAGAGCAGCAGCGTTCAGAGGTATCCATTCATCCATCCATCCATCTGCTTCCCGAGTCCAGCTAGTTCAAGGTTGTGGAGAGCCAAAGCCCACCCTTGCCAACATTACGCCGATACAGTTCCCATGCATGTCTTCTGGGGGGAGAATGTGGGCAATCAATCAATCAATCAATTGCCCAGTCAATCAGCTAACCAGCCAGCCAATCAGTCAGCTTTTATCAGAATTCTCTTTTCTCCAATCACAACACACGTTCAGACTGCCGGCTGCCAGTGTTCAGGGGGTTTGCTAAATGGATGGATGGACAATGTACCTTGCATCTGCCATTCCAAGACGCTGTAGCTCTGCACACTTTTTGTTCTGAGGTTCCCATTTGTTGCCTGCATGTTCAAAGCCCACGATTTCAAAAACTGTGTTACTCACACTAATGCTCAACTCTGCAGCGCCACTCTTTGATACTTGATAGCAATTATTTGATTTTGTATTGCTTCCATTGTTGAACCCTTTCATGGTCACAACAAAATAGAAGCTGCTCTCAACATTGAGCAAAAGACACAAACCAAAGCTGGGCAGAAAGCCAGGTCACTCTCGTGCATAATGGCCCAGTTTGGATTGAAGAGTGAGCCTAACCTGCAAGTCTGTGGGCCATGGCAAGCACTCTGTAACTTAGCCTGCTGGCAGTGACTGCCATCCTGTCCAGAGGAGCTTCCAGCCTTGAGCCTCATGCTGCTGAGGTAGACTCCTATCTCCAGACCTGTGACTCCAGCAATGGACAAAAGTATAACATAACATCCTGAAAGCTGCATAATCCGATTTACTCAGGCAGCATTGGGTACGCAATGGAAACCAGCCCAGGACAGAACACCAGTCCATCACAGAACCCACTCACAGATGGCTCAATCTGCACTCACCAGTCATCCTAAGCAGCCATGGACTGGACATGCATTCATTGCAGAATGGACTCCCATACACATACCAACATGCACAGGGCCAATCTAGGTTCACCTCTCAGCCTAACCTGCACAGGACAAGATCCACCACACAACCCACTCACACACAGGGTCAATCTACAGTCAGCAATTGTCCTAACCAGACCAGGACTGGACACAAGTCCATCACAGAGTCCACCCAAACACACAGGATCAATCTCCGGTCACTGATCATCCTAACCATACCAGGACAGGACGCCACACCATCACAGGACCCACTCACATGCACGCACCCACCCACACAGGGTTAATGTACAGCCACCACTCATCCAAACCAGCCCATTAGTGGACATGAGTCCAACACAGAACACACTCTCACACACGCCAATGCACACAGGGTCAAGCTACATTCGCCTCTCAGCCTAACCATCCCAGGACTGGACATGAGTCCATCACAGAACGTACTCCCATGCACACACAGGGTCAATCTCCAGTCACCAATCGCCCTAAACAGCCAGGGACTGAAGACGAGTCCATCACAGAGCCCACTCACGTGCACATTCCCACACACACAGGCTCAATCTACTTTCATCTCTCAGTCTAACCTGCCCTGTGCAGGACACAAGTCGATATGCAGTCACCAATCGACCTAACTAACCCATGACTGGACACAAGTCCGTCACAGAGCCACCACCAGCCCCCAAGCAAAAACTCAGGGTAAATCTTTTGAAATTTGGTTGGCCATTGCTGACGCACAGCAACATTTCACCTGCACACGGTCCATCCAATTTTGCCCTCTGCTGTCCTGCAATGGAAGGAGAGGGTCTAGAACGTCAAAAGACTCTCCCCTGTCCATGCCTGTGGCAGTGCAAGTCGGGACACCCCACACAGCCACGCGTTCACTTAAAAGCAATGCAACGCAACGCAACGCGACAAACGAGTAGTAAAAAGGAATTTTATTCAAAGGTGTTTTTCTTGTAGCCTGGCGTGTTTCACTTTTTAATACAGCAAACAGAAATCGCTAATATAAAGAGATCGACATTTTCCAGATTTTCTCTGCGGTGAACAAGAGTACTTTCCCACCGGAGCGCCCCATGCAGCATATCTGTTGGGTATAAACGGCTGGGCAGGGCAGGGCCCGGAACAAAGTGTCCTGCTGCAGAAGGGAAACCAGAATCAGACAGCAAGAACCGGTCAGGCAGGGGAAGCACGGCTCCTCCTCTGAGAACGAGGTTTTCCCAAAGAAAAAAAAAAAAGTAATAAAGAAATAAATAAATAGAACACCGCCTGGCGGTGACTAAGTCTGGGTATTCGCCTTTTGCGTAACGCTTGGCGTATTGTTAGCGTGAAGCGGCTTCCTTTTGTAAACATAGCAACAGTAACCAGGCAGCGGGAAGGCGCGCCTAAACCGACCAGGGCTGCTGCCTTCTCGGGACCCCGAAGAGGAACGGGGACCCCCACGGGCGTTCGATTGACACCACAGCATGTAGGAAACGACTACCTCCGTGTCCGCCTGATCGAAGCCACGGGCTGACTTTTCAGTATGCAATCACGAGGCCAGGGGCTCAGGGTCACACTCTGCAGAGTGCAACAATGCAACAACTTATGAAGTTAATTAACTTCCTTTGACACTTTAGTAAATAGCCTTTGGGAGTTTGTTATAGTATATTGTGACCAGTAGGGGGGCTCCACCAAGCCCCAAATCCTGGACACAATCACACCCAACACAGTCACGTTTAAATATTGTCCCTTTTATTAATCACAGTACCTTGACAAACAGGTAAACACAGGTGAGCGAAATATGACAAACACAGAAGTATGTCACCTTCTCTCTCCTTCCACTCCATCCACCCATCCATTTTCCAACCCGTAGGAGAATTTTGTCCTCTGCCTCCCAACGCTGACTCTCCAGGTAAGGCAGAGCCGCCGCACCTTTTGAACCAGACTCGGGAGTATTTCCGATGCCAGGGCGTTGCCCATTGGAAGCACTTCTGGGTCAAGTGGAAGTCTACAATAGTGGGAACCATGAATCCCAATGGCAACCACTTATGGCACCCATGGAACCCGACAAGGCTGCTCCACTGCACTACAGTTCTCAGAATGCCCTACGGGTGTCTGTATGGATGCTGAACCCAAGGGATGCTGCCATCTAACGTATTGGAGGAGCAGATAGTCCAAGCTGATTGCCACCCTCTGGCTCTCCATTATGCTCACCTTCCAGCTGGGTAAGGATCTTTAAACACCAGTGAACCGACTTCTGCAATGGCATCTCCTGCCTGCCTGCTGACCGAGGTAGGATGGTCCTCACCTCCTCACCAGAAGTTGTCCTTTAAGAGGATGAATTAAACTGGAAGATCTGGGATTGGCTCCAGCAGACCCCCGTGACCCTGTAAGTTAGGATATAGCGGGTTGGATAATGGATGGATGGATCTGGGGGCCATAGAGTCTCGGTCACCAACAGGTCACAGGTTGGTCTGGAATACAACAGGGTCATTGGACCAGAGTGGATAGACAGGATTGTAGAGATTCAGGAGTCTAGTCTAGTCTGGTCTGATCTGGTCTGCTCTAAGGCCACTTAAATCTTTAAAGGTCAGCAATGGGATTTTGAATTCAGGCAACCAGCAAAGATGGCACAGAATGGCGTCTGTTAATTACATGAATAGGGTTAGCCTTCCAGTCACAGAAATCCCTTTTTAGCAATTTATCTATTCCGGGCTGTATTTTATATGGAGACTTTGATGTCCTGTGGTACACGGAGGCTACTGAGGTACATTTATTATCCAGTCTGACATTAACACACACCTTGTTTGACGTTAATAAGACAAAGCACCACCGACGACACCTTAGAACAGGGGCTGCCTGTGGGACGAGGATTAGTAGCTTAGCATTACATAACAAGACCACAACAATGGCTTTGTTTGAATTACACAGCAGAAAGCGTAGCACTTCAGGACATTATGGAATACAGAACTCATCCTACAGATCTTTTACTTTTCGTTAGACATTTTGTAATAAGGCTGCCCACAACTCCAGGAGTCTGGGTTCACCTCCCAGCCTGGTCTCTGTCAGTGTGGAGTTTGCATGTTCTCCCCATGTGTGGATGTTTTTGTGCAAGCTCTCCAGTTTCCCTTCCACATCTGTGCAAGTCAGTTCAGCTGCAGTGGAGACTCTCACTGGCTTGTTGTGAATGATTGTGGGGGTCTGTGCCCTGTGCTGGTCCAGTCCTGTCTTGTGCCCTTTCCTGCTGGCACAGACTTTCAAACCTGTATTGTGATAAGGGAGTACATGTAAAGGAATAATGCTGATGTTGCTTGTTCCCGGCTAACTTTTTAATACCGGGGTGTTAGTGACTGACATATTCACTGCAAAGCGAGGGCTTAATAAGAAACATGGGGTATAAACCAAAAAAATCAACAGTGCTACTTTTGCGTTGTACTCATTGAGCTCATGGTCCAGAAGTGAAGTGGTCATAGTGGTTCATCACGTGTTTTCCTCCTCAGGTAGCCTGTACTCCATTTTGTCTTTCTGTGCTAAACACAATGTATTACCATGTAGCCCTGTGGCCAGCCAGCGGGTTTCCAGTGCTACCAGTGTTGGCACTGCCGCTGTGTAAATATCCATCCGTGCATCGTCTGCCTTCCTATTCCTGATTCAGGGTTGAGGTGCACTGGAGCAGCATTGGGTGCAAGGCCAGAAAACAGTTTGGTCCAGGGAATCTTAGAACACAGTTCATCCGCTCCTCCTTTGTTTGTCTACCCTTACAAAGCCCACTTATTTCAAAATGACTTTCGTGAGGAAGCAGAGCCCCTCCTTGAAGTGTCAGGCAGAGGATACAAACAGCAGACCAAATGGCAGCCACCATCATTCATACCAGGCCCATTTGGAGATGCCAAAAATGTGTCTTTGGGTTGTGGTGGGAAATGGTCACACCTGGAGAAAGCAAATACAAGAACAGGAAAGGTGCAAACGCCATAAAGACAGTGGTGGGCTGAGGGACCGAACATGCGATCTATGAAGCTGTGAGGTAGCAGGCCATACCAGGGCCTTAGTGGTGGGATATGCTACCTCCCAGCTATTTGTTGTTGTCTTTATTTCTCAGTTTTGGTCACATGTCACCCAGCATCTGCACTGGTCAACTTGAATTCAAAAGTGCACTTTCCTACCTAGCTTCATGCCTGAAGTCCTGAATGAACTGAAAGACTCTCCAGCCTTGATACTTCACGTAGAATTTGATGAATTGCACTTCCTGACTATCAGAGACAGAGGCTGGACTTTGAGTCTCGCAGCCATCCTGCACCAGCAGTGGTCACCCCAAAGAGGCTTTTCCAGCTCCATCTTTGGGACAGACACCTAAACTGTCATGCCGGTTGCTGGTATATATACTGAAAACTGAAAAAATGGCAGAACACCATCCAGTCAACTGAGTTCAATGGCTTAGCTAAGCTGCCCGCTAATATCTCATGTTGGCTTTCCATCAAATGGTCTCAGCTTCTCCTGTGAGACTCCTTTTGATCCAGTTTTTCGAGAAGTGCTTCTTAGTTTCTCTCTTTATTTTCATGATGAGATCAATCATCTCCATAGTTTAGCCCTCTATTCTTGGATTACGAGAAGAGTCAATCTGCCTAGAAGCGATTGTGGAGTCACAACAGCAGATAACACCAGCAGCCATGCCACAGGTACTTCAGAACAAGGTAGTTGTAAATGCCACATGGGTTGGACGGGCATCCTGACCAAAAACAGGGATGGTTCTTTTCCTGGATGGGAGGCTCTGAGCATTCAGATAGGCATCCTGACCAGGAGAGAGGAAGGAGACAGACCTAGAAGAGATGGTCATATATAAAAGACGCCACAGGGGATACGTTATTCCTACAGGACATGGGATGAGAGCAGCCCTCCATATTGACTCCCACTTGGGAGCCAGCAGGGAATTCTGGGAGATGTAGTCTGGCAATGCAGCCCTGCTGGGGACCATGGATGCTGTAAAGGGGCTTTGTAGGGAGATGTGCTCCCTAATATATGGGACTTCCATGTGACCTGGAAGTACTTCCATCGGGCAGCAGCCCTGGCACAGGAAGTACTCCCGGGTCCTTAATAAAAAGGGACCAGGAGCATATATGACATACCGTTCAACTCGTCTTGATGTTTAGTGATGCAACTCCATCTGGAGTTCTCTCTAATTTTAACAAAAAAGCATTCACTTTTAGGACATTTGTGGACCATATTTTGTGCAAGAAATTGCACCCTTATAATAAAAAGTAAACCAATAGGTGTTTTTAGCAGAAACGACTGTAAGGACTTGAAGTTGTGCATACCATGTCAATCGACCCCAGGAGTTCAACCCCTAATGGGATACAAGGTTTCAAAGTTTCTCCTTTCCACAAAGCTTTGGTAAAATGGAAATCGTTGATATGGGTATGTGGAGTGTCGTTTTATACTATTTTGAAGTTGCTGTTCATGAACTTGATAATATTTTTGACATTTGATTATTTACTGGGGTGGCACGGTGGTGCAGTGGGTAGTGCTGCTGCCTTGCAGTTAGGAGACCTGGGTTTGCTTCCCTGCTTTCCCTCCCTGCGTGGAGTTTGCATGTTCTCCCCGTGTCTGCGTGGGTTTCCTCCCACAATCCAAAGACATGCAGGTTAGGTACATTGGCAATTCTAAATTGTCCTTAGTGTGTGCTTGGTGTTTGGGTGTGTGTGTGCGCATCCTATGGTGGGCTGGCTCCCTGCCTGGGGTTTGTTTCCTGCTTTGTGCCCTGTGTTGGCTGGGATTGGCTCCAGCAGACCTCCATGACACTGTAATTAGGATTGGATAATGGATGGATGGATTATTTACCGGTGATCCTAGCTCTCTCAAAGCCTCTCGTAGAAGGTTAAAAATAACAGATTTCAAACATAAGCATGTAGGGATCGTCGCAGACTATTTCAAGGTCAGTGATTACAAATATGATGTTATTTTTGATTTTTGATCCTTTCCTAGGGATTTCTTGTTCTCTGGACCTTTTTCTAGTGCTGCTTTGTTCTTTTTGTAGCCTGGAGACCAAAAATGCACACAGGACTCCAGATGAGACCTCACTACTGCTTTATAAAGCTTCAGCAGAACCTCCATGGACTTGTACTCCACACATCAAGGCGCTATATAACCAAACATTATGTTAGCCTTCTTAATAGAGGATGAACTGTAACAAATTAAGAATATGCCACTGATTTAAATATTTACATCGAAGCACACATTTTAATATTTTGAACATCTGACACAACTATTCTTGTTTACTATACACTTCTACCTCATGAAATACATCAGTATATTTCTTATGCGCTTATGCTAATTCAGAATTTATTTATTTATTTTTTTACCAATTGCTGAACTGTGCATTTCACAGGCGCACTCACAAAAGGATATTAGTCCATGAATTCTTCAGGAGTCACCTTGACGGAGAGCCGAACACATAACAGAGTTAAGAAAACAATAAACGTCCATGAGGACTGACTGCTGCTCTCACCTGACAACTGTTCTGCCACCAGAGGAAAAGACAGATATACAAAACAAAAGAGTTCTTCATTGGAAAAAAAACAAACAGGGGTCAAAACTAAATTGAACACAAAACAGAAAGTGAAGTTGAAATATGCGGCAGTATTTGTAAACGCTAAGGTCGTTGTAATCACAGAACAAGCACCACAAACCAAGCTGAAGCGTGACATCCACTAAACACCATCCCGTAGATCAGCGTTTCTCAACCATTAAGTATTTGCGACCCGAGTTTTCATAACAGTTTTAATCTAAGGTTTTTTTGAAAGGAGCCCACTAATACCAATTTGTTCTTTTTTAATTAATGATATATCATAGATGCATATTTCATTATACCTATTTAACTTTTATTGACATTTATCTAACTCTATATTTATTTTTCTCGTATCAGAATGTAGTTTAAGTTAATTAGTTTTGGTTTCAATAGATGTATTTTTCATATTTTTGATTCGTTTTCTTTTTTCACATTTTCACACCCCCCTTTTTGTTACTTCGCGCCCCCCTAGGAGGGCCCGGCCCACAGTCTGAGAACCACTGCTGTAGATGATGTCATGTGAGGTACGATTTCCAAATCCCCTAGAAATGATCTCTTGAGTCATAGCAGCCATCATTTATAATGGTGGCACCCATTAGAAAACTTGAGAACGTAATGACAAAAATAAAATAACAAATTCCAAAACCAAGAAGTAAAAAAATAAATACATAAAATTAAGTTCTACGTAATCAAAACCCAAACAAAAAAAAATCAAAAGTTCTAAAGAAAAAATGTATTTATTTAATGAAAACTTATATAAAGTGTCAACTTCATAATGACTATGTTTCAGGGCTTCTTCCCACATGTTGGGGCTACTTTTATGTGTGCCACCCTGTATCAGGCCAGCAGCTCTGTGCCTCGTTACATCAAAGGTCTCCTTGTCTTATGCCCTCCTCTCCTTTTTCTTGCACACTCACGATCCTGGCCTCTCTTGGTCAGCAAGCCTGACTTTGAGCCTGCGCCTCGTGATCAAAGCCGCCACAACTGGAATCGCACTCCCCAATAAATATACAAGGATCAAACTTGAAGACCTTGAAAGTGGCCGGCTAAGCTTTGCAATGCACAGTGGCGTCACTAGGGGCGGTGTGGAGGCCGCAGAGAGCATCGGGTGAGACAATCAGATACTGAAGACACTGAAATGACTACAGTGGTGCCTCGGTTTGCGAGCATAATTCGTTCTGGAAACATGCTTGTAATCCAAAGCACTCATATATCAAAGCAAATTTCCCCATAAGAAATAATGGAAGCTCAGATAATTTGTTCCACAACCCAAAAATATTCATATAAAAAGATTAATACAAAATATAAAGTAAAAATACATACGGTAAAACAAATGAACCTGCACTTTAACTTTGAAAAAGAATCGTGGCTGGTGTGAGGGAGACGAGAGATAGGAGAGGAGGAGGACGAGGAGCGGTATTGTGTAGGGCGACTTTAACTATAACTAATGCAATCTTTGCTATCTGTTAGCTCACTGGAATCTTTCTCGTTTTTTGCAACTTTAACAAGGAACTTATCCAATGACAGTTGCTTTTGCCTCCTTTTGAGGATTTTGTGGAAATGTGGCATTGTATTGTCGTTAAACCGATTCATCGCTCGCACACAAAATAAAAAAATGCTTTAACGCATACACGCATGGCCACAATGCTATAGTAAACAGTATATGCTCGTTCGGATGTTGGCTATACGAGTGAGGCACGCCGACTGAGGCCGAACATGGGAGACGATTGTCCATAATCCCGCAGCAACAGAGAGAGAAGAACCATCGGCTCAGTTGTGATCACGTGGTGCCCGGCAGACAAAACGTATACCTACTACCCGTATTGTAAGACCCTGCTCGTTTATCAAGTTAAAATTTATCAAACGTTTTTGCTCGTCTTGCAAAACACTCGCAGACCAAGTTACTGGCAATCCAAGGTTTTACTGTATCTGTAAAAGTGTTTGTCAGGCTGAAATCCCCTCCACCACTCGATGAAGCGATTGAGTGTCCTTGTGACATAAAGTGTGAGAATTACCACTCTGCGTTACACAGCCGGGAGTTTAATGTATGATCAACTCTCTGTTCAGCAGCTCTGTTCATCAAGTCACCCACAGGTCTATGGGGGGTCTTAATCCATCCTTGGTTACCACATTGAGTGACGCCAATCCTAGTGACACCACTGGCAATGCAGTAAAGCAAACTGTGAATATGCATCAGTAATGAAGGCCCTAACTAGGCAGGACCGGGTGCTAATTAAGACTGATTGATTGATCTCATCCACAGCCCTGAACCAGTTCGATACTGACTGAATGAATGATCTCTGGGTGATGTAGTAGCACATTATTGGGCTCAATTGCTAGCCCGATCGCTGTCTGTGCAGGCTCTCGTAACGTCTCTGTTAGTGTTTCTCTCAAACTCCAATGACATGCAGGCCCAGCTGCTTGGTAACTGTTAAACTGGCATGGTGTGGGGCGCTCTCTTATGCCCTTTGTTGCTCCATCTAGCGTTGGCTCCTGCTGTGTTCTTAGGATATGAGACAGTGAGCTGGAATTAGCAGATGAATGGATGGAGGAATGGATGGGCTGATGTCAACCTTCATAACAGTTCATAAACAGTGAAGAGACCCCATGACGTTTGTGAGTTGTTGAATTCCCGATATTAATGAGGTTGAGGGTTCCCATATTTGACTACTAAAATACTTCATTTTTAAATTTAGTCTAACTACTGTACTAACAGTAGTAAGAGTACTAACCCCTACCCTCTCTTCTGTTCTTTTTCCGGTTTTCTGTGGTGGCAACCTGCACCACCACCACCAGCTGATCAAAGCACCGTGATGTCCATACATCGATGGATTAAAGGCCAGAGGTCCACATGACCGTCATCATCATGTCCTTCCATTAAATACCCTGAAAACAATGAGGACTGATCATTTATGTTGGGTAGAATGCCTAGAGGGGGCTGGCTGGGTGGTCTCGTGGCCTTTGAACCCCTGCAGATTTTATTTTTTCTCCAGCCGTCTGGAGTTTTTTGGTTTTTTCTGTCCTCCCTGGCCATCGGACCTTACTTTTATTCTATGTTAATTAGTGTTCTCTGATTTTAATTCTTTTTTTTCTCTTTTCTTCATCATCTAAAGCACTTTGTGCCACATTATTTGTAAGAAAATGTGCTATAGAAGTAAATGTTGTTGTTTGTTTTTTTTTTTAAGTCAATCAGCAAAGAACTGACATTCTATTCTTGAGCAAATATAATAAATGTGTGGAATTAGCTCTCTCGGTATGGATTTGTGTGCAAGATCCTATCTGTAGAGTTTATGAAAATATTTTAATTTAAAAGGATACAAAAATGCTAATAAAAACAGTAGAAAATAGCCTAACACCTTGAGCCGCTACTATTCTGATGCTGTGTTGCTGGCCTTTGACGTGTGTTATCAGTTGTATTAACGGAGTACAGAAAAAGAAGGAAGATGTCATCGTCTGATGATGCAGAATGGCTGCTTGATCAGCCGCCAAAAACGACTGGGGTGTACTAATCCTGTGCTTTTTATTTGTAATGGCATTTCAAAGTGTCTTCATTACTACACTATCAACATGCTGGCCTATAACTCTGAAGCGGATTAAATGCGTCTGATAATTGATGGGCTAACCGGAATTTCCTTAGCAGCCAGTTATTAGAAGGCAGCAGCCCTGTTTCCTTTATAAAAACACGGCCCTGTGTCACAGTTATTATTACTTAAGGGAGTCTGTCATTTACGATTCCAAAAGGCGTTGTGGTTTAGGGTCTGAGGAGCCCTGCTAAAGTCTCGTTCAGTCAAGGCCACCGGTGTGGTCTCGTCGTGAAGGCGCTGGTGGTGAAACCACAAACTTGCAGGCTTAAATCTCACTAAACCTCATTAGAAGGAGCCTCTGGGTGTGGCGCCTTTCAAAGGTGCTATAATTAGGAAGTTGTCCCCACCTGGCTGCACGTTCACCTCTGCCTTAATGGCAGCACTCGATTCAACTTTAGTGACACACGGGATTTCCAGGAGAGGCGTGTTTGCCTGCTTGTCAATCTCTTATCGCTACCAGTGTTCTTTTGCGTGACTCATAAGTGTCACCTGGCTGAAACTCACAAAGTGCGTATGTCCTCCTTGATCGGTTTTTAATTTACCTTTACAGCAGAAGCACAACCTAATGCTGACAAGTCAGTTTCCAGTTCACTGCAGTCCTGCAAGGTTTTATTTCTGCTGAAGCCCAAATTGGGACCGCATGCTCTTTGCTGTGCTGCTGTCCTGTTCAAGCCTGGATGTACAATGCTCATTGTGCATGACACTGTTACAGAACCGAGAGTCATCGTGCAACAACGTCGGTATCTCCTCTTGGAGGCAAAATGAGCCAAGGTGGCACTGGAGGTAAAGAAATGAGAGTCATCAAGGATAGTTATAGCCCCTGGTCCAGTGCAGTTGTTTTGGAAAGACATCACCAGGTTAGTCAAGTCTTACATTTTGATGCCTATCCAATGGTGGATGGCACTCCTCGGATGACTGATGGGAGATAGATGTCTGGCCACTTTCGATAAGACTAAGGGCTATTGGCAAATTCTTTTGATGGAATTGGCACTTGGCAATATCTTGTTCCTCCTTTTGGGCATCATGTAGCCTGGTGGACAGACTGCCCCAGCTGAAAAACCAAATGGCAGATACGAGCTTCCTTAGGTGTGGTGGGCTACTATCATTGGTTTGCACCCTACTTCTCTGAAAGAGCTGTGCCTTTGACAAACTTGATAAGAAAGTGAGTTCCTGACATGGTGGCATAGAGAATGAGCTGAGTCGGCATTTCAGGACCTAAGGAAGGCCTTCATATTGGCACCTGTGCTCGTGTCTCTTAATTTCTCTTTTTCACTAAAGCTTCTGACGTAGGCCTAGGGGTGGTTTTAAGACAGATCGTCAACTGTGCCAAACACCCCATGATGTACCTTAGGCAGAATCTGTTGGATTATGGAAAAAAGGTTTGTTGCAGTTGAAGGTGAAGCCCTCGCCATCATCATTTTATTGTGACATCATTGCAGCAGCAAGTTGTAAACTGTTAGGACAGAGCAGAGTGGAATTTATCGAAGAGTAGAAGATGAAACATAGTCTGAATAGCAGGAGAGATCTCTCCTTCGTCAAAAAAAAAACACAATCCTAAATTTGAAGTCTTTTAATCCTCATCATTAATTTGTTCACCGGAAAATTAAAACACAAGCAAAATCTCATAATAGTCCAAAACCTGATGGCACAACACTGGCCTTTTATTGTTGTTGCAGTTATGCCTTGTAATGAGGCACAGGGTCTTTTTAATGAGAAAGGACTGGGAGAAGAGATGCAGTCAGGAAGACGTACCAAATTCACAACTTGGAGGCTGAATCGATGTTTTGCCAAACCCTAAATACTGAACCGAAAATCAAAAGAGTTAAACCAAAGGTAAGCTTTTTTATACTAGAAACACATAAAAAAAAATCACCAAACGAATTCCCTGAGGTAAAAAAAAACATACACTTTATCCACAAATAAGAAAAAAAAAACCACAGAAATTAATGAAAAGCATCCTTCATAACAGTTGTGACGCCGATGTTTAAGGTCTGATTTTCAACGAAGAAGCGACCACTCTGCAATATCAATATCAAAAATGAATTCAAGAGCTCTCAAAGCCATAATAACTGTTTAGGTTTTTCAAAACGACTATTCAAAAAGCAGATACAAAAAATGAATAACAGTACAAAATCATAACGTTAAGATGGTGATGCGTTATCATGAGCATTCAGGTTTTCTATGGAACTCTTTAATTTCTCAGGAAGCTAAGGAGAGCTGCTGGTTAATTTCTATAGCTGCACTTTAGAGAGCATTTTAACTAACTTCATGATGGCCTGCTGGTACAACAGCGGCACCAAGGCTGCTAAAGAAGCCCTGCAGCGGGTCGTAAAAACAGCAGAGGCCATTATTGGGACTGAACTGCCATCACTTGAACTCTCGTACAAGACTCGCTGTGTGAGAAGGGCTGAAAACATTCTCAAGGACAAAACTCATCCTGGAAATTCTTTGTTTGAGCTCCTCCCGTCAGGAAGACGCTTTAGGTCAATCCGTGGACGCACAAACGGACTAATAAATAGCTTTTTACCATCCGCCATAAACTTTCTGAACTCTGAATCTCCTCAGTCTGAGATCATTTTTAATTAAACATGTGCAATAAGCTATACTGGTAATGTGCAAGATACTAATGGAATACAATATAGAATATATAATGTACTATTCATGAACAGGTGCAATAACAGTTTATGCTGCTGTACTTTGAGCAATAATAATTTGCTCTGGTTACTTGATCACTTAACACTGTACACAACATATTTGGAATTATTTGACTTTTCTTTAAATGCACCTTGGGGCTCTCACAAAAAGTAATTTTGTTGTGTTACACAATGACAATAAAGTGCTTGAACTTGAACTTAATCGTAAACTTTAGTTATTTAAGGAAAGTTCCTTCAGGCAGCCAGGAATTTTGCTTTGTTTCTTTCTTATCGCAGCTCCACCTTGTGAGCTAACACTGATATCTGGGCCTTCTGGACTCCCTAATTTCGACCCTCACTCGTTCTCCCTCTCTCTCTCTCCCTCACTCTTTTTCTCTCTCTCTCTCTCTCTCTCCCTCTCTCTCTCACTCTTTTGCTCTCTCACTCTCTCCCTCTCTCTCTGTCTCTCTTTCTGTCTCTCTCTCTCTCTCTCTCTTTTGCTCTCTCACTCTCTCTCTCTCTCTGTCTCTCTTTCTGTCTCTTTTTGCTCTCTCACTCTTTTGCTCTCTCTCTCTCTCTCTCCCTCTCTCTCTCACTCTTTTGCTCTCTCACTCTCTCCCTCTCTCTCTGTCTCTCTTTCTGTCTTTCTCTCTCTCTCTCTCCCTCTCTCTTTTGCTCTCTCACTCTCTCTCTCTCTCTGTCTCTCTTTCTCTCTTTCTCTCTCTCTGTCTCTCTTTCTCTCCCGAGAAGAGAACAGGTGATTGTTCCTTGCTGTACAACATACTACACTGCAAGTCCTGTAAAGTCCATTACAATACTGTTTCTACTGGCTGTATACGTTTGTAAGGCCATTGTCACCTCAAGACCAAATGAGGGTGGAAGGACTGCTCTTTTCTCCCAACAACAAGAAGCACTCATTGTTGACATGATGCTTCAAAACAATGCTATCTGACTCCGTGAAATACAGCTGAGAGTGACTGAAGACAATGTCAACTTTGATGGAATCAGCACTGTGTCTCTGTCAACTACTGACCGTGTCCTCCAACGCAACAGACTTAGCGTGAAACAGGCATACAGAGCGCAACTTTGAGCGCAACTCTGCAAGAGTCAAAGATCTAAGATATCAAGATGTGCCACCAAGTGTAACCTACACACACGTTCAGCACTGATGCTTCCAGTCCAATCCTCCACTCAGAGGCCTGCTGTTACTGTAGGCTAGTAGTTACCGTACTGTGAACTCTATTGTAATGTACGTCAATCTGGAGTGCATATACTGTAAATACGCTATTGCAGAGGTCTGTCTTTTTGTATCACTTACTCTACTAAACTACTTCTCTGTTTCTGTGGAGAGTCCATGGAAAGGCCCCATGAATACATTTTCATAGATGAAGCAGGGTTCAATCTGGAGAAAAGGAGGCGGAGAGGCAGGCACACAATTGGTCAACGTGCCAACGTGAAAGTCCCTGTCGTGCATAGTGGCAATGTCACCCTTTGTGCAGCCATAAGTAACTGGGGGGTCTCCATCATCATGCAAACCTGAGGCCATATAACACTGAACATCTCCTTACATTTCTGGGTGGTCTACAGGATATTATGACTGCGCGTGAGCAGCTGGATCAGCAAGCAGTGCATCCTGTATATGTCATAGTTTGGGGCAATGTGAGCTTTCACCGTGCTGTCCAGATACATCCAACCAGCGCTTCATAAAGGCCATTTTATAGCCCCTTCCTGAATCCAATAGAGGAGTTCTTCTCTGCATGGCGGTGGAAGGTCTATGACCGTCAGACCTACAACAGAGAAACAGGCCTGTGATGATACAGCTGTGGGGTCTTGTCAAGGCTGGACTCGGCACACCACAGGGTTTTTCCCCATTGCCTGGCAAGGGAAAATATTACCTGTAACGTGGATGAAGTCCTCTGGCCGGACCCCGCACAAAGACATGATGTTGGAGAATGAATCTCAATTGACAGTAATGTGCTTGTCATTTAGTTTTTGTTCTATTTTTTGTTATGAAAGTGCTGAACGTAGATATCACTTTGTCTAAAATCATTTTTCACTAAATGCATTTACAATAAAGAAACATTCTTGGTTACCTCCATGCCCTGGATGCTGCGTCCTACATTATTTTATGGAGTGTCTAATGAATGCTCTGCGGTGAATATATTTATACTTGCTGTGTGTATGATCTGAACACATGGTTTGGTTTTGAACACAGGATGATTAGCTTTGAGGTGATAATGTGGTCTGTATAGGAAAGTCCGGAGTTTTGTGAATTGAGTTTGAATTTTTGGATTTGTGTTTAAGGTTTTGAGAAAATTAGTGGAGGTTTCAAGAAATGTGTTTTAGCAATTGGGGAAAAAACTTTAAGACACTTCATGTACAGTTTCACCTGTTGCTGGGAGTGATACAATGTAAAAAGATCTGGTTGATTAAGTCACGTGTCCACGGTCATGTATATGGCATGGAAGCTCAACCTGCATGTGATGGTCATTCCTGTCACTCCTTACTGAGTAACTTGGGGAAAGTACTGGCCAGAATTCAGTAAATGGAGTCAGTAAATTTGTGTGTCAAAAATAGCTTTCCATTCAACAGACAATAGGAAGTTGCTAACATTAAATGAGAAGAGGAAATTGCCAGTGCGCATTCAATATGTGTGTTCAGAGGCACTGCCACAGAGTGTGACCTCAACTCAGAAGATATGCTGGCTAATTCAGAGTCACATGGATATGAATTAACTGTCCTCTCTTATGCAGGTATTGTGAATATGGGAGAGTCACGGAGGTCCTCAAAGGAACAGTTCAGGATCTGCGAGGGGTTACGTCTAAATGGGCAGAGCACATACTGTAAATGGCTCACAGCGTCAGGTGACCTTTCATGAAGAAGAACAGCATTTCCTCCTTGGTTGTATTCAACAGGGAAAGCTTGACAGATCAAAGAATGCCATTCACAGGTACTACAGATGAAGAGATATAAACAAAATCAAAAATGAACCATTTACAAACATCTGCTTATCTCCCACAGAATGAGGACCTTGTGGTCTTAAATTTTCTCTTTCATCTTCTTTGCTTTCTGTGAGTTGCCCTTTTTTCAGTTGTTTTCCCCTCCTAGTCTGTTTTTAAAGACCTAAGCAGGTTGCCTCTTTTGAGGACCCCGGTCCTCTTAAACTCCACTTCTCGGTGTGGTTAAGAGGACCCCAATTGGCCATGGGGCCTTAACCTTTAATTTTTCTTGTGTAATGATTACTTTTTATCATTGTTGTCCTGTTCCTGCTCTGCACCCAATGCTTGCTAGGATTGTCTTCTGCTTCCACGTGGCCCAGCTCTGGATAAGCAAGTTAGGAAGATATGGGGATGGAATGATGATGTCACCGGGTGGCACAGTGGTAGCACTGCTGCCTCTCATTTAGGAGACCTGGGTTCACCTCCCGGGTCCTCCCTGCGTGGAGTTTGCATGTTCTCCCCTCGTCTGCGTGGGTTTCCTCACACAGTCCACAGACATGCTGGTTAGGTGGATTGGCAATTCTAAATTGGCCCTAGTGAGTGCTTGGTGTGTTTGTGTGTGTCCTGCGGTGGGTTGGCACCCTGCCCAGGATTGGTTCCTGCCTTGTGCCCAGTGTTGGCTGGGATTGGCTCCAGCAGACCCCCGTGACCCTGTGTTCGGATTCAGCGGGTTGGAAAATGGATGGATGGATGAATGATGATGTCACCAATCAGCCATTTTGGGTCTCTGTTTTGTTTGGTCTCCTCATCTTGCCTACTGCTGCTACAAGCTAACATATTTTTTGGGAGTCTTATTATTTCTGTTCAGTGCACAGGTTCCATACACAATTTTTTGTTTTTATTTGATTTTTGTATTGTATACTTTTTTATTGTTATCATCTGAAGGCTGGCGTCCTTCAACATCTGCAATAAGATGATACAGATGTTCTACCAGACAGTTGTGGCGAGCGCCCTCTTCTACGCGGTGGTGTGCTGGGGAGACAGCATAAAGAAGAGGGACGCGTCAAGCCTGGACAAACTGGTGAGGAAAGCAGGCTCTATTGTAGGCATGGAGCTGGACAGTTTGACATCCGTGGCAGAGCGACGGGCACTGAGCAGACTCCTGTCAATCATGGAGAATCTACTGCATCTACTGAACAGGATCATCTCCAGACAGAGGAGCAGCTTCAGAGACAGACTGCTGTCACCGTCCTGCTCCGCTGACAGACTGAGGAGACCCCACACTATGCGACTCTTCAATTCCACCTGGGGTAAAGCGTTAACATTATACAAAGTTATTGTCTGTTATACCTGCATTGTTATCACTCTTTAATTTAATATTGTTCTTTATCAGCTGCTGCTGCTGGATTATGTGAATTTCCCCTTGGGAGTAATAAAGTATCTATCTATCTATCTATCTATCTATCTATCTATCTATCTATCTATCTATCTATCTATCTATCTATCTATCTATCTATCTATCTTACCGTATCTTAAGAGGCTTTCTTGTGGACGCTATTTTGTATTTTTTCCAACTTCCCAACCAAATATGGGACCCACTTTCTTACAGAAGGTGTCAGATATTGAGGATACCAATTTGGACAAAGTTGACAAAAATGGGTCTGAAACCTGAGAAAATGTTGGGATAATAGAGGACAATCACCATTCCTGGTCAATCCCTATGGATCTTGTACTGTATGTTACGCGGATGAAACATTGCATTTCTGTCATACATTCTAAAAGCCTGACCAATCTTTTCAATATACTGCCTACTTCATAACAGCTGTAGACATGAAAATCAGCAAAGCACCATTTCTGGCCATAGACATAACACATGCTTCCCTTTGGGCTTCACAAAACGTTAGCAACATTTCTGCATTAGGTGGATAAGCAAATTGGGCATATATTGTAGAGATCTAAACTACATGACCACATAGTGAAGGATATGCGTAACATTTATTGGTAATTTTTGACATCCTAAAGGAAGTAGTTCTCCACATCAGCCTTTACAAATATTATTATTTGACTAACTGAAGCCAAATATTTAGGCTACATAATGGGAAATGACCCAGTCAACCCCATTAATTTCCAAAGTTTTAATCATACTTGAATGGCCCAAGCTGATGATTAGGAAACAGATGTAGGTTTTCCTGTAACAGAGTAGAATTTCCTCTACTTTGTCCATGATAGTCTGTCCTCTAACAGAATTTCTAGCGAAGCAAACACTGAAACAAATCCTCTAACCTATCCATTATAGCACTTAAAAAGACCCTTCATAATTCAGCAGGATATGTTGCACCTTACTGTCTTTCTCTGTTTTTCCTTCAGATAATCCTCATCCACATGAGAGAGGTGGCATTCTTTCCCAAGGAGGTCTTTAACAGTTCAAGCTTCAAGGGCCCAATGCCAGTCAAGAGGTGGTCAGCAATGGTGAGGAAACAGTTGCGAACTTTGCAATGAATGCCATAAAAGGAGTGCCATCCCTGTGGTCTGAGGCATTACTGAGCAATCCTTGGAGGTGCCGCATTTCTGCGTCTGGTAATAGGTGTTGACAAATTTGTGACCCTAATGATTTACATACCTGACTGTGACGATTACCTCTGTCAGCTTTTCTGTAAGCTGCACCAATGATTAAGGATAAATTCTGTCATACATTTTTCAAGAAAATGCCTGAGCCAGTCTTGTAGGGAGATTTCCTTCCTATGTGTTTATATGAAGTATACTTCCCTTTCGCATTTCTGTCCCCTTTCATAAAACACTAAGGTAGATTTTCTTTCCTGAAGGCTAGTGGGCTGAGCAGACTCCTGTGAATTTCAGTTTTCACTGACAATGAGTAATTAAAATGAGTTTAATTCAAAAATATGACATCTATCGCCTGCTGTTCTGTTTGCAGATATAAGTGACTCATCTCATTTCCGTTTTCAGAGCGAGGGGTGTCTATGGCACCCTGGTTGCACAGGTGAGGTCATCTGGCATTTTTCCAATACCTGATACAAAGATATTGCTGTGGAGTCAGCGGTTTCTTTCTCAAGGATCTAAATGAGGTAAATGAGCCTGTCGTTCACAGGATGACCCATCAAGCGTGACTCAGTAGTAGACATTTTATGGCAGCAACATCTGGAGTCTACACTGATGAAGAACAGTAATCACAATATTGGGAAGTGATGTCAGGAATTCCAGTTAGTGACATGGAGATTGTCAGGTTTCATCTTGGTTGAATACGTCTTCGTCTGGGGAGGCCCTCACAATCATGCCAAATCGTCTTGTTACAGATGGAACCTGGTAGGACAAAACTTTACATTTCCTTCTGTTCACAGGGTTTTTTATGCCCCACACCATCCTCATCTCCTGCAGCTGTACTGGACAGTGTTGGACTTTATTGTGTGTGTTAATTGTTTACTGAGCAGTGTCTATTGTTTCATTCAGTTAGTGTATGTAAATAATTATCGCCCTCAGGGAGGGCATTTGTGTATGCATTGTTTGTGTAATAATTATTCTTTTTCCTTCTTTATTTGTTGAAATTATACTTTATTATCTTTATTATACGTTTAATATTTATCAAGTTTATGAGTCACTTTCAGTGTCTCTGTATGTAATATTGTGTGTCAAGGCTGGATGTGTTCCTGGGGTCCCCATAATAAAATAAACAAATCACCATCATCGCATGGTGTGAATCTTAGAAACCGTTACACAATATTTACCAAAAACAGCTCCATTACCAAACAGTAAGACAATGCAAAAACAAGAATGAACAATCGAGAACCAGAAAATTCAAACAAAAATGGTAAAAAGACCTACAAAACTGAAATGGAGGAATAGGAGGGAAACACAAAAATGTAGTTGAACGAGAAAAGCAGGAATAGCTAGCTAATTTCACAGCAAAGAGACGAGGCAAGCAAGTGGTGTATACTGTATAGGACTTTCAATATAATGATACGGAAAAGGGCTGGAGTAAAATCACAGACAATAGAAATGACACGGATAGATAACCAATAAGGGAATGGGAATCCCCCACCCCCCCAAAAAACACTACAAAGCAACAGTGACCTTTTGTCTTCTTGATGATGTCTCCAGATCCTTCACATTCTTCAAGTAGCCCTGCTTGTGAATGCTGTGTTTTTATTGCTGGCATCCACCATCCTTGCACACCTAAAACCAGACACAGAAAAGAATGAGAAGGTGTATCCATGATCTGGGAGGAACACGGATTCACAGCGCATCACTTTTTCCACATTTTGTTATGTTACAGCCTTATTCCAAAATGGATTAAATTCATTTTTTTCCTCAGAATTCTACACACAACACCCCATAATGACAACATGAAAAAAATTTACTTGAGGTTTTTGCAAATTTATTAAAAATAAAAAACTGAGAAATCACATGTACATAAGTATTCACAGCCTTTGCTCAATACTTTGTCGATGCACCTTTGGCAGCAATTACAGCCTCAAGTCTTTTGAATATGATGCCACAAGCTTGGCACACCTATCCTTGGCCAGTTTGCCCATTCCTCTTTGCAGCACCTCTCAAGCTCCATCAGGTTGGATGGGAAGCGTCGGTGCACAGCCATTTTAAGATCTCTCCAGAGATGTTCAATCGGATTCAAGTCTGGGCTCTGGCTGGGCCACTCAAGGACATTCACAGAGTTGTCCTGAAGCCACTCCTTTGATATCTTGGCTGTGTGCTTAGGGTCGTTGTCCTGCTGAAAGATGAACCGTCGCCCCAGTCTGAGGTCAAGAGCGCTCTGGAGCAGGTTTTCATCCAGGATGTCTCTGTACATTGCTGCAGTCATCTTTCCCTTTATCCTGACTAGTCTCCCAGTTCCTGCCACTGAAAAACATCCCACAGCATGATGCTGCCACCACCATGCTTCACTGTAGGGATGGTATTGGCCTGGTGATGAGCGGTGCCTGGTTTCCTCCAAACGTGACGCCTGGCATTCACACCAAAGAGTTCAATCTTTGTCTCATCAGACCAGAGAATTTTGTTTCTCATGGTCTGAGAGTCCTTCAGGTGCCTTTTGGCAAACTCCAGGCAGGCTGCCATGTGCCTTTTACTAAGGAGTGGCTTCCGTCTGGCCACTCTACCATACAGGCCTGATTGGTGGATTGCTGCAGAGATGGTTGTCCTTCTGGAAGGTTCTCCTCTCTCCACAGAGGACCTCTGGAGCTCTGACAGAGTGACCATCGGGTTCTTGGTCACCTCCTGACTAAGGCCCTTCTCCCCCGATCACTCAGTTTAGATGGCCGGCCAGCTCTAGGAAGAGTCCTGGTGGTTTTGAACTTCTTCCACTTACGGATGATGGAGGCCACTGTGCTCATTGGGACCTTCAAAGCAGCAGAAATTTTCTGTAACCTTCCCCAGATTTGTGCCTGAGACAATCCTGTCACGGAGGTCTACAGACAATTCCTTTGACTTCATGCTTAGTTTGTGCTCTGACATGAACTGTCAACTGTGGGACCTTCTATAGACAGGTGTGTGCCTTTCCAAATCATGTCCAATCAACTGAATTTACCACAGGTGGACTCTAAATTGCAGAAACATCTCAAGGATGATCAGGGGAAACAGGATGCACCTGAGCTCAATTTTGAGCTTCATGGCAAAGGCTGTGAATACTTATGTACATGTGCTTTCTCATTTTTTATTTTAATAAATTTGCAAAAATCTCAAGTAAAATTTTTCACATTGTCATTATGGGGTGTTGTGTGTAGAATTCTGAGGAAAAAAATGAATTTAATCCATTTTGGAATGAGGCTGTAACATAACAAAATATAGAAAAAGTGATGCGCTGTGAATACTTTCCAGATGCACTGTATCCTGTGGCAAATATGGTGCAGATGATAAACACAAGACAGGATCAAAATGTGGGGTTGAACATGGCCTGGCCAGTTACCTCAATATTCAATCCATTTTCTAACCCGCTGAATCCAATACAGGGTCACGGGGTCTGCTGGAGCCAATCCCAGCCAACACAGGGCACAAGGCAGGAACCAATCCTGGGCAGGGTGCCAACCCACCGCAGGACACACACAAACACACCAAGCACACACTAGGGCCAATTTAGAATCGCCAATCCACCTAACCTGCATGTCTTTGGATTGTGGGAGGAAACCGGAGCGCCCGGAGGAAACCCACGAGACACGGGAGAACATGCAAACCCACGCAGGGAGGACCCGAAGCAACCCAGGTCTCCTAACTGCGAGGCAGCAGTTACCACTGCGCCACCGTGCGCCCTCTTTATTTCTTCAATTATATCTTTTTGTATTAAGGATATTTTCATGAGATTCAGTTACTGGGCATGGCTTGTGACGTTTTTGCATTCATCTGGCGACTCTTTAAGGTGGCACTGCAGAGACAACAGCATCCAAGATTCCTTTATGAATTTCTAAAATCTCATAAATGTCTACTAGTTACATGGGAAAGGAATTCAAGGTAGTCAATGTCTTCGGCAGGGGGTATTTTACAACTGGATTACACATTGGTTTTTGACATTTGATTTTTTTTTTTAATTTATTTATTTGTTCAGTCAGGATCTCATCTCTGGCTCAAGTATGTTTCTTTTTATTGAAATTTTTGTTTTCTTTTAACAAAAAAATATTTTGTATATTTTGTTATTGATGATGTTTGTGGTTTGGTTCATTCTGTGTTTTATTTATTAAATATTGTGCATTTTGCAAATGTATGTATTAGTTTTCTGCCCTGTTCTCTTTACGTGAGCCTTAGGGGGCAGGGCCACCTAATACTAAAGCTGGAAAGCGGCTCCTGCCACATTTAAGAAGAAACAGCCGTTCACGTGGCTGTTTTGCCATTGAGGTTTTGGTTTGCGCTATTCATTTTAGCTATGGATCTCCAGGTTTTGACTTCTGCTTCACCTTTTGTGTTAGATGTGTTTTGTGTTTGTTGTTCTTATTTTTGCTCCTGTCCTTGTGTTTTTGTGGAATAATTTTTTCAGTTCTCAATAAATCTTTAAATATTCAATATTATTTCTTCTGTTTTTAATTGTCCATGCTTTTTTTTCTGCCTCCCTTTCTAATATGTTAAACTGTTAAACCTTTACCTCATTTTGGGCCTGTCCAGGCCGAGAGCCTGCCTCTTGAGTTTGGATCCAGTTTTCCTATGCTGTTGGTATGGCTTGTGTTCTCAGCTTTATGAACCAGCAGGATCACAACGGTTTGCCCTTCAGTGCTCCATTTCTTGGTTATATAATTGGGATGAGCTTTTTCCCTGTTCTCCCTATTCTTTCCCTATTTCCAACACCCAGAAGTCTTTGGTCGGAATTGGATGTGGACTCACATCAGAACATCCTCCAGAGCATGGAGACCTGTGGTATCAGCCCAATTTCTATAGAAGATGTGGTCCTTTTCGAGTAGACAATGATGGCATGAGAATGTCTTGTGTGGGTCTTCTATTCTGCCATTGTTATATCTGGTTCACTTGGAGAGTTCTTGAGCTCCCACAAGCTTTGCTGCCGATGGTGTACTTGATCCCACATATTGAGAATACTGAGAGTGAAACAGCACCTCAGCTCTTCTGCACACTTGTTAAAGATGTTACCCACAATAGTGTATAGTCAATTAGGAGAATCTCCACTTGTATAACACCCCACCCAATCTGTAGCAGACTAGGAAGTACAGTGAGGCTCAGAGTGACTTGTTGGACGTTATCGATATGTTGTGCTACTCATGTCCTGTAACTGTGAGCCTCCAAGGAGGTGTCTATATTTGGGCTGATTTTGCTGGGAGTTTGGTTTAATTTGTGCAAAGATGTAAACATACAGAAGGAGACAAACACCCCCTAGAGACACAACGGCACCAATGAGCTGAGAGGCAGCAGACGTACACTGTACTTGTACCAGCAGGCCCAATGCTTGGCACAGCCTTGTAGCCATACCAGTTTTATTGTGTTTACGGACAGAGCTGGATCAAAATCAAAATCATGACAAGAGAGCACTCGACAACAAATTAGATAAAGATTAACACAAGATGATTTGTTTTACACGTGAAGATTGCACGGTTTAACTGCCAACCCCAGAATGACACTCAGAGACATGAAACGGATTTGTTGGATGGAATTTGGTTTTCAGGTAGGAATAGAGGCATGTGAAAACACATAAAGGGAACGCAAACAAGACAAAGCCACTCCAGGTCCTGACCAGACTCTACAGATCTATACTGTCTAACCTTCCTCTTCCTAGATAGATACTTTATTAATCCCAAGGGGAAATTCCCATACTCCAGCAGCAGCAGCATACTGATAAAGAACAATATTAAATAAAAGAGTGATAACAATGCAGGTATAACAGACAATAACTTTGTATAATGTTAACGTTTACCCCCCCAGGTGTAAGAGTCGCATAGTGTGGGGTCTCCTCAGTCTGTCAGTGGAGCAGGACGGTGACAGCAGTCTGTCGCTGAAGCTGCTCCTCTGTCTGGAGATGATCCTGTTCAGTGGATGCAGTGGATTCTCCATGATTAACATTAACCTGCTCAGCGCCCGTCGCTCTGCCACAGATGTCAAACTGTTCAGCTCCATGCCTACAATAGAGCCTGCCTTCCTCACCAGTTTGTCCAGGCATGAGGCGTCCCTCTTCTTTATGCTGCCTCTCCAGCACACCACCGCGTAGAAGAAGGCGCTCACCACAACCGTCTGGTAGAACATCTGCAGCATCTTATTGCAGATGTTGAAAGATGCCAACCTTCTAAGGAAGTATAGTCGGCTCTGTCCTCTCTTGTACAGGGCATCAGTGTTGGCAGTCCAGTCCAATTAATCATCCAGCTGCACTCCCAGGTATTTATAGGTCTGCACCCTCTGCACAGTCACCTCTGATGATCACGGGGTCCATGAGGGGCCTGGTCCTCCTAAAATCCACCACCAGCTCCTTGGTCTTGCTGGTGTTCAGGTGTAGGTGGTTTGAGTTGCACCATTTAACAAAGTCCTTGATTAGGTTCCTGTACTCCTCCTCCTGTCCACTCCTGATGCAGCCCACAATAGCAGTGTCATCAGCGTGTGGCATGACTCCGAGTCGTATTGGAAGTCTGATGTATGTTGGCTGAACAGGACCGGAGAAGCACAGTCCCCTGTGGCGCTCCTGTGATGCTGACCACATTGTCAGACCTGCAGTTCCCGAAACACACATATAGAGGTCTGTCAGTAAGATAGTCCACGATCCATGCCACCAGGTATGAATCTGCTCCCATCTCTGTCCTCCTCCTCCTCTTCTCCCTGACAGCACCCACCTCCTTGCCAGGTGAACCCTGGCCCCCACTCCACTTCAATCTTCTCTGACAGAACCTCTGCTGAGTGTCCCAGCATTTCAGGTTCATCCAGATTCTCTTAACGACTCCATTTCAGGAGCTCCCCCTGGTGGTCCCCAGTGTTATTACATCTCCAGCCAGCCCCAGCTGCTTAAAGACAGGGTCCTGCATGTCATAAATCTTGATTACATTGTTAATTTTGTTATCTTCATAAACACATTTTTCTCTAAAACCTCGTATGTTTTCTGAATCCTGATGATTCTAGTTTTGCTTTCATTTTTTATACTTTTAATTTCACATATTTTTGGCTTAGCATAATGCCATCTTACTTTTTACGTGGGTGCAACCATATTCTGTTCCTGTTACTCAGATGCAATCGTGAACTGATAACAACACAACAATGGAGGTTTGACGTCTTTGGCATGGCGGCTTTTAAGCTGGTGTCACAGCTCAGATATTGTCCAAGATGATGAATAAGAAACAGAAACTTTTATGTTTGATGTGTTAGATTTTTTAGCTTTTTGACCCAGTTTTTGAGACTCATTGACATTTGACTTAGTATTGGGTTCAGATATACAAGTCTGGTTTTGACACGCAGTCGTCCTCTGGTTTGTAATTTCACCTCCTACACGTGGTTGCAATGCTCCACTGCTACTCTCTGGTTCAACAGATGGCTGGGCCTTCAACTCCTGTGTAATAACTTTCAGGGTAAATGCTTCAGAAAATCCCACCAAATAGGATGAAGATCTCTTTATGATGCGTCTTGACGTCCAGGAGTCACACAGTCCACTGACAACAGCTCTTGAAACTGCAATCGATTTGCTCACCGACAGACTCTCAGCTGAGCGCCATTTTTTACATCCTAATTACAGCTGATATCACTGCTGACCGAGTAGCCTTTTGTCGTACATTAGACATCCGCGCGGTGCAACAGTCCGACTCTTTCAAATGACGCGTGCGTGTTTTCTGCTATCATAAAGCTCTTCTTGCATTATAATTAGCCCTGCAAAAAGACTAGCGCCAGTGTAGGCCTGGTTCGAGCCTTGCATTTCATGCTGTTGTGATTAGTACAGGCCTCTCTATGACCTTAAATTCGATTTAACAGGCTTGGGAATGTTTTTAGTGTAGTATGATTATTTATCGCTGCGGCCTCACAGTAAGGAGACCCGGGTTCACTTCCCAGGTCCTCTTTGTGTGGAGTTTGCATGTTCTCCCCGTGTCTATGTGGGTTTCCTCCCACAGTCCAAAGACATGCAGGTTAGGTGCATTGGCGATCCTAAATTGTCCCTGGTGTGTGCTTGGTGTGTGGGTGTGTGTGCCCTGCGGTGGGCTGGCACCCTGCCCGGGGTTTGTTTCCTGGCTGGGACTGGCTCCAGCAGACCCCCATGACCCAGTAGTTAGGACATAGTGAGTTAGATAATGGATGGATGGATGGATGGATGATTATTTATTTTTGACATCATTTGGTAATTTTACACGGGACAGGGTGACACCACCAACTCACAGATGCAGAGACCCCAGACTGAATCCCACACCCTATTGTTGTCTGTATGGAATCTACACGTTCTGCAAGGCTTTTCCTCAGATCCTACTGTGTTCCTTACACATGCAGATTGGATTAACTGGTGATTCCAAAGTGTCCCTGTGTGGATGTGGATGTGCATGTGAATGTGATAAACCGGCGTCCTGTCCACACAATAAACCGCCATAATTAAATGGCAACTGTAAGAGCAGACAGAGGTCCTCTCGTTTCTGATACACGTTTTTCACGTTTAGTTTGCCACTGTTTGATGCTCAGAAGTGTTTCCAGTGCTGCCTGGAGGACAGCAGCTCCCTCGTGACCCCAAACTGAATTACCCGAGTTTGAGAATGTTGGGCTGCTAGCTTAGTGGCTGTACTTAGTGGTGTGTGCTCAGTGACGAACACCCCACAAAAATAATTCAAAGTGAACTGACCTCGGTTAGATCCAGAGGAGCTTTGGTGTGTGATCCTATTGACAGCTGTGATGGGCAGCGTAAGATACAGAAGAGTAAAAATTCAGCTTTACACTCTTAATATCAGAACTGGAAGCAATGAGAGTTGTGATCATGGTGCTTTTAATAGAATCCTGATTCTCCTTTGTGAGCTACTTGAGTTTAAGCTAGTGAGACTCTCAAGTCCCCTGCATTGTGCCAACTGTTTGACTCATCTTTCTCTGATTCTGTGGATGACGCAAGTAAACGAAGTCAACGTCCAGCATTACAGAAATGTTTTAGAATCCTGCAGTGTCTGATTCACTGAAATAGTCTGCGCTCCCCACCTGCTTCAAAAAGATGACAATACCACATGAGCCTGTACCAAGGAAAATAAAAGTGGGCTGCCTTAATGACAACAGGCAAGAGACACTCCCTGCCACTGTGGTGAACTGCTTTGACAGGCTGGGAATATTCCAGATGGCCATGACCACCTCCAGTTTAGACATCGACACAAATGGTCCACAAGGGATACCACGTCTCTTGCACTTCACACCATCCTGACACATCTGGATAACAAAAACTCTTATGTTAGGGTGCTGTTTAGAGATTACAGCTCAGCATTTAACACAGTTGTACCAGCAAAGCTGACCACCAACCTCCTCAGTCCACCCTCTGCAACTGAGTCTTGGACTTCCTAACCCACAGACTCCCGGCATGTGTGGCTCATTTAACCCTGCGGTGCCAGCAAAGCTGATTATGATGCACCTTCTCGTGGGTCTTAGTTCCCCTCTCTACAAATGAATTCTGGACTTCCCAACTGACTGACCCCAGCGTCACTTTGTCACTTGTGATGTTCTTCTCTGTTTCTCTTGTCTTCATCTGGACTTCTCTAGCGCCTTCAACACCATCCAACCTCTGCTCCTCAGGGACAAACTGACAGAGATGGGAGTAGAATCATACCTGGTGGCATGGATCGTGGACTATCTTACAGACAGACCTCAATATGTGCGTCTCGGGAACTGCAGGTCTGACATTGTGGTCAGCAACACAGGAGACGCCGCAGGGGACTGTACTTTCTCCGGTCCTGTTCAGCCAACATACATCAGACTTCCAATACCACTCGGAGTCCTGCCACGTGGAAAAATGGTAAACGTTAATATTATACAAAATTATTGTCTGCCTGTTATACCTTCATTGTTATCACTCTTTCATTTAATATTGATCTTTATCAGTATGCTGCTGCTGGAGTATGGGAATTTTCCCTTGGGATTAATAAAGTATCTATCTATCTATCTATCTATCTATCTATCTATCTATCTATCTATCTATCTATCTATCATATAGTGCCTTTCATATCTATCTATCTATCTATCTATCTATCTATCTATCTATCTATCTATCTATCTATCTATCTACTGTCAGGGATGACAGGGGCAACGACCCAGCTGGGACGCCTTGAGGGACCGGAAGAGGGTCAATGCCCACCCTGGATCACGTGGGGGCTGCCTTCCTGGTTGCTTTGGGGACCACGGGTAGAAGGCTTGGAAGCCCAACCCTGTAGGGACCTGTCATCACCAACAGGGGGCGCCGCAATGCCTTGGGGATCCTGGTGTGGTGGAAGTGCTGGGTGGAGGAAGAGAAGGGACACCTGGAGAGCTTCTGGGAGGACAGCCGGCATTTCCGCCACACTGGGGCGTGTCCAGGGAGGAATGCCGGGACACACCTGGAGCTCATCCGGGATGATATAAAAGGGGCCGTCTCCCTTCATTCGGGGCTGGAGTCGGGTGGAAGCAGGACAAGGCAGGAGAGAGAGTGGAGGCGGCCCGAAGGAAGGCATTGTGTGGCCAGGACTGTGTGGGGGTTTGTGTGCACTGAATTACTGTAAATATTGTTGTAAATAAATGTGTGGTGGTGGAAAACAACATGTCCGCCTGTCTGTGTCCGGGCCGCGTCCACTCTATCTATCTATCTATCTATCTATCTATCTATCTATCTATCTATCTATCTATCTATCTATCTATCTATCTATCTATCTATCTATCTATCTATCATCTTTTTATATCATTTCTGTTTAGTGTTTGAGCGAATGGCTTTGATATGCTGGCAACTCAAAGTCCTCCATTATGATGAATGCCTGACTGGAAGTGGACCAATCAACACTGGCAACTGCAGGAATTCAAGATTTAGTAGGAGACAGAGAGGAGAGCCAGGATGTGGCACGTGGGCAGCAACACGACCAAGTTGTGTGAATTGTCTGAGTCTTGGGGTTATTGCTATGCCTTATGTTTAGTTTTTGTATAGTTAATAATTTTGTCATTTCCATGCTTTTCTGTTTCTGTATTTATTTTCTTTCATGTAAGAGTTTTTTAGTTGAAAGTTTTCTGTAATTATGTAACATTTAACTATTGAGTTTCTCTGTGTAACTCTTTTATGTCATATGTATTTTATCGGTGGTACCCGAGGAGGCAGGGCCACCCTGACATCATCAGAAGTGGCACATTGTTGTTGTGAAACGGTTACTTGTAAGTATTGTTTTTTTTCTTTTCTTGCTGGATTGCTATTTTTTCTGTTAGTTCTGCTCTGTTTTTAGGATTCTTATTGTGTATTGGGTGTTATTTGCTCTTTTGCGTATTTCTTGTTTCTTTACTATTTTGTGTGAAATAAACCCTTCTTTTTAAAGATTAATTTGCTTGGTTTGTCTCTTCAAGTTGAAGGTTTTTACTTTTTCTGTTTCCTTGGGAGCAGTGGCGTAGGTAGGGGGGGACAAGGGGGGACATCTGTCCCTGGGCGCAGCATCCAGGGGTCGCCAAATTGATGTTACGAAATTTTAGAATTAAATGTTTTCCATTCTTAAATGCACTAAAAAGTAAATAAAAAACATTTGCATACTCAGTCCATCACTCCATCAGTATGAGGATATCTTTTTCCTGTGTTTTTTGTCTCTTTCTGATTTCGAAGCACGTATTAGTTCAATATACCCAACAGACAATAATTTATCCCCCCCACTACTCTAACATGCTTAACTCCCACCCAGAAACATTTTTGACGTTATTAAACAGGTCGCGCGACTGACATGAGGCATTAGTGTATCATTGTCTAAGTTGTTGCAAACGCCATTTCTGTGTGCCAAGTGATTTGTGTTTATGTGTTTGATAGAAAATTGATTGGGTTGTGGTGAAGTATTCTAGTAGATGGCTGCAAAAGTCTAGACATTTCCCATCATATTTTCATATGAATAAATTGTAAGTGATGCAGTTTTTATAAATATATAATTATTTTGCTTTATAATTTGCTATATACTTTCTTTAAAATCACTTTTAAATGCAGAATACAAATTTTTTCTTATAAAAACTAATGACGGATTTAGATTTTAAAGAACACGAGGTGGCGTTATCATTTTCGGAGACTTATATGAAATTTGTTTCTTAAAATACTATTATTTTAAAAACATTTTTTAAAATTTTCTTTCCCTTCCCCATTGCATTTTGGCAAACAGGAGGGGGAGCGAAATCTTCAGTTGTCCCCGGGCGCTGAAAACCCTAGCTACGCCTCTGCTTGGGAGACGTCACAGATATTTCAGAACTGTTAAAGGCTTTTTGAAACAGTTTCCCCATGTTTGAGCCTGGTTAGATAGTATAGTTGGGGTTGACTGGGTTACACAGGACAGTGGGGATCCTGGTCTGCTCTGCTGCTTATTTGAAGGCCTCACACTCCACATCATAGCACTGAGGAAGATCTGCCAGGGGAACCCAAGGCTATCACAATTGATCGGGTACCGGGAGCAGATCTGTCTGGGCCTGCCAGTAAGGGGGCTCTCACAATCATCTCTTCCACCTCAACTATTACGCTATTGGGTTGGACTGAACATGTGAAGGTTTGTCATCTTAATGTAATTGGTGATTTTATTGTGTGACTTGTTAAGTATATATTAGTATGTATGTGGGGTTGCATTGCAATACAGGGGTGTGTAAATATAGTAAGTCTGCTGACTTTTAATGAAATATTTGTTTTAATCATTTATGTACATTTTATAGTTCTTGACGTGTTGAGTGCCATCAGCCTTATGGAGGTAATGCTAGTAGATACTGTAGATAGATAGATAGATAGATAGATAGATAGATAGATAGATAGATAGATAGATAGATAGATAGATAGATAGATAGATAGATAGATATGAAAGGCACTATATAATAGATAGATAGATAGATAGATAGATAGATAGATAGATAGATAGATAGATAGATAGATAGATAGATAGATAGATAGATAGATAGATAGATACTTTATTAATCCCAAGGGGAAATTCACATAATCCAGCAGCAGTATACTAATACAAAAAAAAGAAAAACAATATTAAATTAAATTAAAGAGTAATAAAAATGAATGGAAAAACAGACAATAACTTTGAATAATGTTAACGTTTACGCCCCTGGCTGGAATTGAAGAGTCGCATAGTGTGGGGTCTCCTCAGTCTGTCAGTGAGCAGGACGGTGACAGCAGTCTGTCGCTGAAGCTGCTCCTCTGCCTGGAGATGATCCTGTTCAGTGGATGCAGTTGATCCTCCATGATTGACAGGAGTCTGCTCAGCCTGCCGCCTGCCATGGATGTCAAACTGTCCAACTTTACTCCTACAATAGAGTCTGCCTTCCTTACCAGTTTGTCCAGGCGTGAGGCATCCATCTTCTTTATGTTGCCTCCCCAGCACACCACCGTGTAGAAGAGGGCCGCAACAACCATCTGATTGAACATCTGCAGCATCTTATTGCAGATGTTAAAGGACACCAACCTTCTCAGAAAGTATATTCTGCTCTAACCTTTCATGCACAGTGCATCAGTATTGACAGTCCAGTCCAATTTATCATCCAGCTGCACTCCCAGGTATTTATAAGTCTGTACCCTCTGCACACAGTCACCTCTGATGATCACAGGGTCCATGAGGGGCCTGGGGCTCCTAAAATCCACTACAAGTTCCTTGGTCTTGCTGGTGTTCAGGTGTAAGTGGTTTGAGATGCACCAGTTAACATTTAGCTTCCTGTACTCCTCCTCCTGCCCACTCCTGATGCAGCCCATGATAGCAGTGTCATCAGCGAACTTTTGCACATGGCAGGACTCCGAGTCGTATTGGAAGTCCGATGTATACAGCTCTTCAGGGGTGAGATTTATATAACTTGTGTACGCAGCCTCCCACACAAAAATCTTGAATTATAAAAGAAAACTTGATGTGAGGCCTCGGGTAGATTTACTGCAACTCATCCGTATGCAACATGTCAGAGAAACTGTGAAATGACGACACCCTCAATCAAATAGGGAAATGCAGTCAAACCAGGTAAATAACGACTCGCATGTATAATAATTCATATCACTGAGCCATTATTGGAATGTGTGATCTGACAAGCATTACACCTCAAAAGTGATGAATACGACATACAGACTCTGTTTTAGTTTTAAGAGGGCCAATGCTACGTATTTGCACTGAAGAACTTTTTACATTTTTCATCAATTTAAATCAGCTACCTGTTTTCATTTCCCAGGATTAGAAACCAAAGAGCAGTAAAACACACTCGCTGTGTGGAGAAAGCTATAAATCTCGTACTCTATAGCCTACTTGTAGTGTAACGGTTTGACCCAGTGTGGCATGTTTGGCAGTGCTTGAAAATGATGGCCCGATATAAAAGGCATGAATGTTTTGGGACTGCCAGGAGTTTTTTTTTTGCCATGATGATGGCTGGCTTATGAGCTGCTTTTGGCTCCCAAGAGCCATTCTGCTTTCCTAATGTAATTGAGGCATTTGACCAAATTTAATTTGCAATAATGGCAACCAACGAGAATGAAGCTGCTTTTTATTAATCGTGAGCAGTGACATTCCATTAACACACAAGTCATCTAGGATACCAAGATGAGATTGTCAAACCTCAAGGCTCAGTGGCCTGGATCAACCCATGATTCAATTACTTTGAGGTAAAGTCGTGTTTATCAGATGCCTTGCTGAAGGTGCTGTAGCTGATGGCTGGCTTGTTGATAGCATGACTAGCTGAACCCCCAGTGCTTCATACGGGCTACGGTGTGACACTGAGGGTTCTGCTCCTGGCTCCTGTCTCCAGTTTGGGAGCTCTGGAATCTGACACCGTCGGTAATGTAACCGGATGAGCTGGACGGTGAAGACATCAACAACGAAGCAAGGGGATGGTGCAAAATGTGCTTTTATTTAAAAACATCAAAAAAAAGTGTTCAAATAAATAGTGCAGTGTCGCAAAGTTCAATAAATAAACAATCCATTAAAAACAAGTGAAGGTTAAAATCCAATAAATAAATCCAGTTAAAAATGGGGATAAAACAATGGCTGGAAGCATTCCTTTTAAAAACAAAGCCTGGTGCCTTCTTTCTACTGGCGACTCCCCTGCTTCTCCCATCCAGGCTATGCACCAGGGGAGTCACCCTACCTGCAGCTGACCTTCTCTGCCTTCTGCTGGTCTGTTCGCCTTTCTGATCCCTGGGCTCCACCAGACCGTGACTTAGGCTCCCCAGCGACCACAGCGCTCACGCTGGGGCTTTCACTTCCCAAGTCTCCGACTCCTGCTACCTTCTCGGCCTTATCCCAACAATCTCCTGGTCACTCCTGCTCCACACAAGCGCTCAGCAGGAGCGACCACTACCATCGGTCCCCAGGTGCCAGCCAAACACCCTGCTAGGGCTCACTGCCCAGTTGCCTTCTTTCTTACAGTGAGCCCGCTCATTCGCTCGCTCCCTCATGCATGGGCTCCTTTGCTTCCTGCTGCCTTCTTCTCCCTTAACCTCCGTTCACTTTTTCTTTTCCTCTTTTTCCCTCTATATATAATGGGGGTTCAGGTGTGGCGTTTAGCAGCTCCCAGCATCAGCTCACTTGTGCACTTAAGTGAGGACCGCCCACATCATGAAGTGCCCGGTACCACTCCGGCCACACTACCACGCCCCCTCTATAACCCGTCAGTGTGGCGATTGTCTTTTTAAAAACTGGCCTTTCATCTGAGCTGTGGACGCGCTATACCACATATGGTTGTTATGTGTGCCAACTGAAAGTGACTCCCTGCTAAGACGCTGGCACCTTATGCCTTTCCCTGACCCCAGTCTTCAGTGCCACGCAGAATGCACCACAGAACTCCTCAAATGCAGGTGTCAATGTCCAGGTGTGTCAGGAGGGAGGCCAATGAAGGTGTGCAGCATTGTGATTGCATATGCATGAGGCTGATTAGCATAGTCCATATACAGTCAAATGACAAAGCCTGGGAACCCTTCTTAATTCTTTGGATTTTTGTTTCTCATTGGCTGAGCTTTCAAAGTAGCAACTTCCTTTTAATATACGACATGCCTTATGGAAACAGTAGGATTTCAGCAGTGACATTAAGTTTATTGGATTAACAGAAAATATGGAATATGCATCATAACAAAACTAGACAGGTGCATAAGTTTGGGCACCCCAACAGAGATATGACATCAATAATTAGTTGAGCCTCCTTCTGCCAGTCTAACAGCCTCTAGACGCTGTCCTCCTATAGTCTTTGATGAGTGTCTGGATTCTGGATGGAGGTATTTCTGACTATTCTTCCATACAAAAGCTCAGCTCAGTTCAATTTGATGGACAGCCTGCTTCAAATCATCCCATAGATTTTCGATGATATTTAAGTCAGGGGACTGTGACTGCCATTCCAGAACATTGTACTTCTCCCTCTGCATGAATGCCTTTGTAGATTTTGAACTGTGTTTTGGGTCATTGTCTTGTTGGAATATCCAACCCCTGCGTAACTTCAACTTTGTGACTGATGCTTGAACATTATCCTGAAGAATTTGTTGATATTGGGTTGAATTCATCTGACCCTCGACTTTAACAAGGGCCCCAGTCCCTGAACTAGCCACACAGCCCCACAGCATGATGGGACCTCCACCAAATTTGACAGCAGGTAGCAGGTGTTTTTCTTGGAATGCGATGTTCTTCTTCCGCCATGCAAAGTGCTTTTTGTTCTGACCAAATAACTCAATTTTGTCTCATCAGTCCAAAGCACTTTGTTCCAAAATGAATCTGGCTTGTCTAAATGAGCATTGGCATACAACAAGCGACTCTGTTTGTGGCGTGAGTGCAGAAAGGGCTTCTTTCTCATCACCCTGCCATACAGATGTTCTTTGTGCAAATTGCTGAATTGTAGAAATGTACAGATACACCATCTGCAGTGAGATGTTCTTGCAGGTCTTTGGAGGTGATCTGTGGGTTGTCTGTAACCATTCTCACAATCCTGCTCATATGTCGCTCCTGTATTTTTCTTGGCCTGCCAGACCTGCTGGTTTAACAGCAACTGTGCCTGTGGCCTTCCATTTCCTGATTCCATTCCTTACAGTTGAAACTGACAGTTTAAACCTCTGAGATGGCTTTTTGTAGCCTTCCCCTAAACCAGGAGACTCAACAATCTTTGTTTTCAGATCTTTGAGAGTTGCTTTGAGGATCCCATGCTGTCTGTCACTCTTCAGAGGAGAGTCAAAGGAAGGAAGCACAACTTGCAATTGACCACCTTAAATACCTTTTACCACTCATGATTGGACACTCCTGTCTATGAAGTTCAAGGCTTAACAAGCTAATCCAACCAATTTGGTGTCAAGTAATCATCATTGAGCAGTGACGGGCATTCAAATCAGCAAAATTACAAGGGGACCCACATTTTTGCACAGCCAGTTTTTCACATTTGACTTAATTTCATACAACTAAATACTGCGTCACTAAAAATCTTTGTTCGGAAAACACCGCAGTACTCAGACGTTCATGGAAATGAAAGACATACCACTGTTATCTTTTTTGTTGAAAGGAGAGGAAATTATTATGCAGGCCGAGAGCGGTTCCCAAACTTTTTCAAATGACTGCATGGTTGTTCCAGGGTGTCAACCACGTGGAGCTCGAGGCTCATTCACATACACATATTTACAAGACGGATGTGATTTATAAAGGTAAATTGTGTAGAATTGGGTGCATGCCAGGTTATATAAATGTGATTTTTTTCCTGCATTTTGGTGTACACATACAGTATTTTCATGACTGAATCCACACAAAGTTCTTTAAATGAGACCCCAGGTATTTTAGCTGTATCCTCCATGCTGACCCTCAACATGGACACTCCATGGGGTGGTGGGCTGAGCCCCCTTCCTGTATTTTGTGCTCATTTCTGACTGTGTGGCCAGACACAGCCCCAAATCCATTAATTAAATCTTCTGATGACACTGCCATCATAGGCCTGATCACAAACAATGACAAGACTGTCAGAATCCAAGTGTCATTATGTTAATTTTTTTGGGTCATGGTGGTTTGCACTTTCCCGGTGTTTTGTTATTTATCTGGTGCTTCTTCAGTATGGAAACCTTCTGATGTGCTTTGTGCATTTTTGAGCTGTTATTGATTTATTTTTCATCGTTATGGCCTTGCTCATGTTTTTTATTACAATGGTGTTGGTGCCATCTATGTGACCAGGCAGTGCATTATGTCAACAGGCTGATCTGTTAAATTTCAACAGTGACCCAGCAACTGTGCCTTAATCATAGATGTTACATACACAAGATGAAAGAGAAAGACGGAAAGAAGACTATGATAGAAACAAATAGGAAAAGGAAGAGATCTTAGGGATTACAAACGCCTCTGCAAGGGTTTGGGACATTTAGAAATCAGAAAGGGAAAAATAAAAAAAGAAAAAGGGTGTAAGGTTTAAAGTGCTGCTGAGGAGAATCTCTCCTTTTGTAAGAGAAAGAATTCACAGCCACAGACATTCAGGTGTATCGTCTACTTCAATGTCAGACCCTTCAAATCAGAAGATAGAACATGTTTTCTGACCCACCTACACTCACAATAGAGGCTTACAGAGGAGAGGCCCGACTGTTGAGTCCATCGTAATGGGACAACATTTTCACCCTTAAGGTCAGCAAAACCAAGGAGCTGGTCGTTGACTACAGGAACTAGAAGGAAGATATCAGCATTGCAGGCGATCCCATGGAGTGGTTGAGCAGGTTTAAGCTGTCGGAGTGGCCATTAGTGATGACCTAAAGTGGTTCTCATCAAGAAGGCTCACTTAGATGTCTGAAGAAAGCCTGGGTGTCTTCATCCAGTGCCTGAAGTGGAGACACATAAATGCCAGTATGTAGATATATGTAACATTAGATCGGGGTACCAATGTGTCGGACTTTTGAGCCTGCAGATATACAGTACATGATACTAGCCAAACACTTCAAGCCCTGTCTCCATCTAAACTCACCACCTCACTGGCTACCCAGAGCCGAAGGACACTATAGAGGATGGTGAAATCACCAAGAAATATCACTGACATACAGCTTCACATATCACACGAGGCCTTAGAACAGCAAACAGCCCTGTGGTGTTATGGGTCCACAGCTCGTTGAGAAAAGGCCATTCATTTTAAATAAATAATCACCGCAACCGAGGCGGCTTCGTGAGGGGGGCAATGTTGTAGCGAGCCGCGGGGCAGTCGTCGATGTGGCGTTTCGCCGTGTGCACAGGTGAGGAACTGCCCACATTCGTGATTGCTCCCGTGGCTAATGCTACAGCTGTGATGGCCCCTCACGTTTTAAAAAGAAGCGCGAGTCGGTTGTGGGGGTGTAAAAAAAAAAAGGAGATGAGGAAAGAGGACGGAGGTTACAGGGAGCGAGGAAGCAGGCGGTGCGTGAGTGTCGTGAGCGCGCGATCGAGCGGTCGTGGGCAGCTGCGAGAAAGCTGGGTGTTAGGCCGACACCCAGGCGTTTGAGTTGAGGTTGCTCCCGCTGAGTGACCAGGTAGCGGGAGTGCCTAGAGGAAAGTGACGAGCCGCAGAAGGCCGCGGAAAGGCAGCGGAAGTCGGGAGGCTTGGTGGTGGAGTCCCCAATGTGTGCGTCCTGGCTATTGGGGTAATCAAGTCTCGGGGACTGGGATGAGTGCCATACCGGAGCCAGGGATCGGGAGGTCTCCAGTCTGGCGTGTGTTGTAGGAGGGCAGCTGCAGAAAGCGTCTTGCCTGCTGCTTGGCCCAAACGGGATAAGCAGGTGAGGCGCTAATAGACGATGCACTGGATTTGTTGTTTTAAAGAACTGCTTCCTAGAGAAGATTTTAACCTCTGGTTTTTAAAGGATTGTTTTTTCTATTGGTTTTAACCTCCATCTTTTATTGGATTATTTATTGAAAAAATAACTGCACTATTTATTGGAACACTGTTTTGTTTTGGTGGACAGTTTTTAAATAAAAGCACTGTTGCACCTTTTGTATACCTTCCCCTTGCTCAGTAATTTGCCTCCATTGACTAGCTCACTCGGTTTCATTATCGACGGTGTTGGGTTCAAGGGTTCCCAAACAGCCAAGGGAGCGTGGAGCCAGAACCCACATCGTCACAAGCCCGCGCAGACAGAATCCAGCCTTCCCTCTTCCATTCAGGACTATTAGCACCTGGGAGAAGTTGTTATCCACAGGTGATAAGGCCACTTAACAGCCCCTCATAGTGACAGCTGTGTGAGTGTTTCTTGTATCTCTGCTTCAACATTTCACGTATTGTGTCGTGTTGTATTCATTCTTGCTTTCTTTGGACTACTGTAACTAGTCTGTTGCAGACACACAAGTAAGTGCTATGACTGGGAGACCCTAAGCACGTTAATGCCCAAAAGCATTTCCGAAAAATGCCCACTAGTGGGCTTGATACAAAAAAAGGGCCACGTAGAATCATTATTAAAATGAAACATTTATTCTTCACAAAAATGCTCTTCAATAACTCACCAGGAACGGTGGAGGACCCTCTGGATTTATAGTGCGGAGAGAAGTTCCTGGAGGTCATGGGCGGGTGGCCCCACCTCTTGGTGGGCCACCCACAAAAACAAAGGCATAGGAAACAAAGCAGACAATAAACAAAAGTGACATTAATATACCTCCACCAAAAAAAGACATCAAACAAGACAGAGATGTAACAGTATGACCTTCATTATATTTTGCACACATGATAATACACTTCAGCTTAAACTTAAAGGCGTGAACAGTGAGTTTTTATCTATTTAGCCTTCCCATAGCCAAGAAGACCTGAACGTCAGCTAAAGTGTCACAGAGGACTTGATGTTTTTGCAGTTGTTAATGTCAGATTCTCTGTCTCTGGAACACCGAGTACATTGTCCTCTTCAGCAGAGTACCAACTACATTGTCTTAGCATCAAAGCCACTCTTGTCTCTTAATTAAAATTACTCTTTGATGGAACGGCAAGTCTTTTTTTCCTAGGATAATGAAATCCATCCATCATTAAACTCCGCTCACCTCGTTCAGGGTCACAGTCACATCTAGGCTGGACTTCAGTCCTTAGAACACACACTTACTCCTCCACTCACTTCTTCTGTGCCAGTTTAGACTCTGTGCGGCACTCCATCCTCCAGCACCGCCTTGGTATTGGCGAGGTCTTCTTTTTATGAACGCTGGGGCAGAAGAGACTGGGTCAGGGAAGGATTGAAGTGTGGTGACACATCTCTGGGTGGGACTTGAAGGAGTTCTGGAATTGAAAGAGTTGGTGTAGACCTCTCATCAGACCCCATAGGTTGCTCATGCAGCCCAAAAATTTGAAAGTGCCCTCTTTGGGACCAAAAAGAAAATTTGAAACACACAGAAAAAGAAATCCAGGCAGATCTCAGGAGAACATGCATCAAGCTTGAAAGGGCCGGGGCCTAATTCTCACCATACCTTTTGACATTTGTCAGACTAAGTCTTCAGTCCTCGAGTTCTGGTGATCACATACTACCTTAGCCTCATCTTGTTTTTAACTGGGCCTTCTGCTGTGGTGGCCCATTCCCTTTAAGGCCTGAGGTGTTGTGTGTTCAGAGGTGGTCTTCTGCACACCCCTGCTCTAAGTAGCTGCTCTTGGAGTATTTGGGGTTTTTCTGAAAGCCTAAATGAGTCCAGCCATTCTCCTTTGTTCTTTCTCATTAACACTGGCTGTTGTTTCACTGTATGCTCTAAAAGTCTGAACAGCGTGAAAGCAGCTGGAAACCACCACAGCTGGCACTGACAGCACGGTGGTCAAAGTCATCCAGACCAGACATTGTGCCCATACTAATATTTGGTTAAACAACAAGTAAACCATCTCAGCAGGTCTGCTTGCCACATGATGGGCTGTTTGTGCTAATGAGCAGGTGGCGTAGCCAATGAGTGTGTTCATATATTGAGCCGTTGTGTCATTGGTCAACAAAAAACCACACATTTGTCAGGCCACAGTGAATAAAAAGCTCTCCAGGTCCAAGTAAATGAATTAAAAACAAATAACAGAAAATGACCTTCCCAGAAAGTATGCATCTGCTCTGCTGTGACACCCAAATGTCTGTAGAAGTCACAAAAGTAGTCAGCGTTTGCTGGCTACAAATACACTACACCGCATAGATTGAATCATCTCTAGAAAATCCAAAAATTGTCAAGAACAGCTTGACAGAGCAATTTTGACCTCAAATCCAGGAAAAAGTACCAATCAGGAGAAAAATTACAAGGCAGAAAGCCCTGGAAATTCCAATCTAAGGAAATGATGCAAACATCAGACTTGACTTCAGATTTCATAAGACACCTTTCTGTAGGTCAGCTCTTCTCTACAGAATTGGCTTCATTCAGCCAAATTGGACGATGAACTGCCCATTTAAGGTACCACCACAACATCTCAATGGGGTTCAAGTCAGGACAGTTTCTCCACAGGCTGATCTCCTGTTACTGGAGGTGTTTGACTGCAGTTGTTGTTGCTAAAAGTTGCACAACCAATTATTAGGCTGGAGGGGACTACTTTTAGGTGTTGATGATTTGTTTTCCTTCAATAAATCAAATGATCATTTAAAAACTGTGTATTGTATTTACTCAGGTTATCTTTTCTATTATATTAAATTTGTTTGGAGATCAGAAACAATTAAGTGTAATGAAATAGCAAAGAAAGGAGGCAAATACCTTTTCACAGCTCTGTAAATACTTAGTGTTTGTTGCTATCTGCTCTGCTTCTGCTTCCTGTTAGTGGAGCTTAAAGAGGCAGGGCTGCTGGTCCCAGCAGTATTTAAGCCGAAGCAATCAGCCGCTTTGGCATTGCGTGTCTTACGGTTCAGCCAGGGTTCAAATTTCTGTTTTATGTCTGTTTTTGTTCATTTTTGATTCATTAGTTTATCCTCATATTGTTACTTATGTACTACTGGCTGTGCTGTAAAAAGCCTGGGTTCCAAAAAGCCATCGATTCTGACACTTCAATCAGTCAATCGCATCGGTTATGCATTAGCGGCTAAGTGAGGTTCTCGTTCCTCGGAGGTTTCATTTTGCAGACAGGCTCGCCTCTGTTGTTTATCAGTGGCTAAGCGAGTTTCTCTCTCCTCGGAGGTTTCATTTTGCTGATGTGCTCACCTCGCTTGTGTATTAGAGGCTAAGCGAGTTTCTCTTTGGTGAGAGAGTCTCCTTCTTCGAGCTTCATGCTGCAGCTTTGCACTTCTGGGCCAGACAGACAGACAGACACACTTCCACGTAAAGACGTTTATATATAGTGTTACTATGAAGGCCGAGAGAGCACAGAGTCCTTTGCGGTTCATTGAATGGTTGTGTTGGTGAGTCTTTGTAATTATTACTTACTACTGCTATGCTCAGTTTTGGACTTTGCCTTCTGGATTTGTGCTTTTGGGACTCAGAGCATTTTTGAAAATCTAATCTTTTATTTCATAAAGAATTTTGACAGCCCTTTATGTTTTACATGCGAAAGGCTGACAGATCCTTCCCCTTCGGGGGCTTTTTTTGCTACAGTTTGTGGGACTGCTGTGCTGAGGAAGTCTTCAGTTCATGACACTGTGTCTTTGTGTTAGATTTCCATTTGTGATTTTCCCCTCTTTTTTATAACTGAATTTACTGGCCTTGATCCCCGCTTATTCTTTCAATTAGTGTCTTCCATTTAGAGAATTATTGGAATTGTTTTCTTTAGGTTTTGCCTCCTGCCTTTATTTTTGTAATCCTTTTGAATCCTTCAATAATTCTTTCAATAGTATTCAGACCCGAGGTTTTACGGTTTTCCTCTCTTCATTTTGTGGGGATGTTGAACTTGAATTTTTTTAAAACCTGAGCCCCATTTTTAGGCTTGTGCAGGTATAAGGCCTGCACTTTGAGTTTAGGACTAGTCTGCCTGAGGTGTGATCTATTCACTCATTTCAGAACCTGTGGTGCGGGCTGCTCTGGCTTTGTCTGCTTGTTATTTGAGGCCTGCACCCATTTTCAGATTTTTATATGACAGGATAATTGCAGGGGAGTCATCAAAAATGAAACAATTTCTTGAGCAATTGAATTCTAAGGATTAAGCAGATTGACACCTTAGTGTCCTTAAGGTTTGTTTGCTCGTCTCTGTCTGCTCTCATCTGACTACTGACTGCTCTACTTGATTTCCTAATCCATTTCGATTCTGCTTCTGTTTTAATTAAAACAGACTTGAAATAAAAGCCACTCCTGCTTTGTAGTAATGGATCTGGCATCCCTGTCCGGTGCTGGTATGTCTGCCCCCTGGTGTCCAGGAGGAGCATCTGCTGCTATTGCCCTGTATGGTCCAGCTGTGGCTTTGTAAACGCCGTGGGGTGCCTGCTGTAAGATTGTGTTTAGGGATGGAGTGAGAGCAATTCTGACTTTGGTTTGTAGTGTTTTTCATTTTTTGTACATTTGGCCTTTTTTGCCCCACCTCCTCTGTCTCGTTTATAGTTCTGTCGTGATCCCACCAGCAATTGATTGGGGTCCTGTGGTGTGACTGAAGAGCTCCATGTAGTCCACCAGAGTGCCACAGCTCCTTGGCTGGGCCCTTCAGCTCCCTTGGGTGTTTCTGACCTGCTCCTCTTTGCACATTTGGTTTGGCGCTTTAGCCATTTTTGATTTTTTGAAATTAGCTCTCTCTTTCTGGCTAGAGTATATTTTCTTAAACTGTGGGTTATGAGTTGTTTGGCTTTATTTGATTTTTAGAATTGTATTCAATGGACAATGGTCACGTGTGGCTTGTGGAGTGTCTAGCGATGGATTGCTGTGGGCAGTTCATACAGGGAAGGGAATGACGGTCAGCAGCAATTCTCCAAGAAGGACCACCCTCCACCTCAGGGTGGCAGTGATTTGGGGTTTTTGAAGATACAAAGAAAGCAAAAAAGGATTGTGAGAAACAAAAATTTAAGGAAACACTGAGCTACTGGATTTAACCTTGTGTGTCTCCACAGTGCCATTTCTCTTTTGTTCTTCCATCCATCCATTATCCAACCTGCTATGTCCTAATTTCAGGGTCACGGGGGTCTGCTGGAGCCAATCCCAGCCAACACAGGGCGCAAGGCAGGAACAGACCCCAGGCAGGGCACACACACACACACATGGGACAATTTAGGATCGCCAATGCACCTTACCAGCATGTCTTTGGACTGTGGGAGGAAACCGGAGCACCAGGAGGAAACCCACGCAGACACGGGGAGAACATAAAAAACTCCACACAGGGAGGACCCGGGAAGCGAACCTGGGTCTCCTAACTGCGAGACAGCAACACCACCTCTGCGCCACCGTGCTGCCCTCATTTGTTCTAGACTGCCAATACTGATGCTCTGTGTAAGAGAGGACAGAGACGACTATACTTCCTTATAAGGTTGGCATCCTTCAACATCTGCAATAAGATGCTGCGGATGTTCTATCAGATGGTTGTGGCGCCCTCTTCTACGTGGTGGTGTGCTGGGGAGGCAGCATAAAGAAGAAGGACGCCTCACGCCTGGACAAACTGGTGAGGAAGGCAGGCTCTATTGTAGGCACGGAGCTGGACAGTTTGACATCCGTGGTGGAGCGACGGGCGCTGAGCAGACTCCTGTCAATCATGGAGAATCCACTGCATCCACTGAACAGGATCATCTCCAGACAGAGGAGCAGATTCAGCGACAGACTGCTGTCACCGTCCTGCTCACTGACAGACTGAGGAGACCCCACACTATACGACTCTTCAGTTCCACCTGGGGGGGTAAACGTTAACATTATACAAAGTTATTGTCTGTTATACCTGCATTTTTATTATTCTTTAATTTAATTTTTGTTTGTTTTTTGTATCAGTATGCCGCTGCTGGTTTATGTGAATTTCCCCTTGGGATTAATAAAGTATCTATCTATCTATCTATCTATCTATCTATCTATCTATCTATCTATCTATCTATCTATCTATCTATTATATAGTGCTTTTCTATCTATCTATCTATCTATCTATCTATCTATCTATCTATCTATCTATCTATCTATCTATCTATCTATCTATCTATCTATCTAATAGTTTTGAATTTAGTTTTGTTTCTAGGAATTTAATTCTTTCAAAATCTGGAAATTTTTTGTATTCTTTGGAAACCTTTTGCTTTGAGTGGCTTCCCGTTAGCTTTGTGGGCTTCACCTATTTAGACCTTAGCCCTTTTTTTAAGTATTTAGGCCTTTGCCCCTTTAGAGAATTTGAAATCCAGGACAGTTTCACAAGAGAGCAATTCAACAAATCAAAAGGGGCAACGCAAGTCGGAGTCAATAAAAAGGAAAGTATTTAGTTATGCAGAACACTAAGTAAGACTGTAGCATTGTTCAAAATATAACATAAGCTGTGACTGACAGATTCCTTAACTTGTAAAGAACAAATGACACCATGACATCACACACCACACTTAACACACGTGTGTTCACCAAATGGCGTTGAGGATGGTAACTAATCGAGTCAAGTGGGGCGCCATTAAGTAAATCTTGATACTCACAACCTCAGCCCAGACCGGGTCCCAACTACGTCGCTGTAGGACACTAGTCAGTGTGCTTGTGTTCTTCTACATTTGGGGCACAGGCAGGTTGAGGATGACAATGAGTCAGATAGCAGAGCCATTAAGCCACCCAGTGTAATGACTGGACCACTCATTTCATTTTTTTTTTTACACGATTTTCTTTGTTATTTGGAGAGACTTGATACGTATTTTGGAGTTGTTTTTTGATGCAGATTGTGAATTTTTCATTAGTTTTTCAATCACAAGCTCGCCATAGTTTTGGTTTCTTCACTTTTTTTATTTCATTTGCACTGTTATTGCTGCTATTCTGCCTAATTACAATCGTCGTCATTTTTGTTCACCTGTTGTTAGGATGGCCCCGTTTTTCCAGGGGTGCACCGTCAGATGTCCTGACCTTTGACTAATTACTCAACTGGTTTAAAGCTTGCTCAGAAGGTTCACTTTTAAATCCCAGTTTGCCGATTTCAAAACCCTTCTTGTCATTTTTTTTCAAAGGTTTTCTCTGTTTTCGACTAGATGCTAGCATTTTTGACTGTATTTTTATCTTAAATACTGTATTAGCTCTGGTAACAGTGCGGCTGGGATCCTAGTGTTTCTTACTCTTTGTCGCTTCAGACTGCGTCTTTTCTCCAGGTAACTTTTCTAATAGCTCTTGCTAGTTTTATTAGCAGAATACACTGCAGGACAAATATTGACCCACTCTGGGGCAGTCGGGCACAAACTTGGGTAACCATCTAAGAATCAGAGTGCTTCATGGTGGGATCAGGGCAAACTGTGAACACAACGATTGTTCAGGTGCATCATGGGAGAGTGGCAAAGCTAAATATGGAAAAAGAGTTGGACCAGCATCCCCCTTACTACTTTTTTTAAAAAAAAATACTTGAAAAAATTCAGAGCCCATTGAAAATAAGAATCCCTGGTGCTTCAAGTGCATTCGAAACTATAAGCGTGCGCTGGAGACTGATGGAGCGTTCATGGCATAGAAAAAGAAAGAAATTGTTAAAGAAGTTGTTATATCAGAAATAGTGGTTGTCACAGGAGGCTGGGGGACAGACCCAGCCGGGACGCCTGGAAGGACCGGGAGGTGGCCTATACGTCCTCCGGGCCACAAGGGGGCAAACGCCCTGGATCTGGAGAGGACCACGGGAAAGAAACAAGGAGGTTCAAGCCCATTGGGGCCCGTGGCCACTGCCAGGGGGCGCCCCGAGCCTCATTGAACCCGGGAAACATTCACTTCCACCACACCCGGGAAGTTGGAGAAAGATTCTTCCAGGGATGTCTGGAGTGCTTGCAAGAGCAGCACTTCTGCCACACCAGGAAGTGCTGCCGGAAGAGTGTCATCAGGCACCTGGAGCACATCCGGGTGGGAATAAAAGGGGCCGGCTTCCTACAATCGGGGAGCTAGAGTCAGGAGTGGGAGCAGGACGAAGCTCACGTGGAGAGAGGAAAGACGTGTGCTTTTATAAAGATGTGGTCTCAGTCTGGTGGTGTCCGGGCGTATCTCACACGGTTCACACATGTATAATGCTTAACTACTTTTTTATTAATATCCCCACCAACAACAAATACTTCCATTTTCCTCCTAAAGCCCCCCCAACATCTGCTCCTGCCCAGACATCACAGAAGCCCCAGCGACTTGCCCCCATGTCACGCCAATGTGCTGCTCACAGTTAAAAGTAACAGACTTCAGAACCGCGTCTTGTCATTAAATAAAACGCCACACATGTTAAAGCACCTCTTAATGTTCATTCACCAGAGAACGGGTCATAAGTAGCCAACAGCAATCGGAGGGCATCTTCTACCAGACAACATTTGTAACAAATAAAATAAGTGTGCACACATGTCTGTATCTTCACTTGCCTGCACTGGGCTCTCGTGTCTCTGTCAGCTGCGTCCACACCCGTCCACCTTACTGAATGGATCACGTTGAAATAGCAAACACTGATAAGAGGCAGTCACCTGAGTTATTCACAATCTGATTTTCATGGGGCTCTGTATTTTTCACTACAATGGCAACGCTGTCTGCCAAGGGATTTATCGCAAAACTGTAGCAACCAGTACATTTTGTGCATTTTGTACAACATTCAGACTTTCCGAAGTGCAATTTCGATGCATACATGTAAATCAACACAACAAGTGCTATGGAAAGCAACTCTTCTATGCCTGCAAGGCCATCTTAAATAGATAGATAGATAGATAGGAAAAGCACTATATAATAAATAGCTAGATAGATATGAAAGGCACTATATAAGATAGATTGATAGATGTGAAAGGCACTATATAATAGAGATAGATAGATAGATAGATAGATAGATATAGAAAGGCACTATATAAGATAGATAGATAGATGTGAAAGGCACTATATAATAGAGATAGATAGATAGATAGATAGATAGATAGATAGAAAGATAGATAGATAGATAGATGTGAAAGGCACTATATAGATAAGATAGATAGATAGATGTGAAAGGCACTATATAATAGAGATAGATAGATAGATAGATAGATAGATAGATAGACTATATAAGATAGATAGATAGATGTGAAAGGCACTATATAAGATAGATAGATAGATGTGAAAGGCACTATATAATAGAGATAGATAGATAGATAGATATGAATATATAGAGATAGATAGATAGATAGATAGATAGATAGATAGATAGAGATGATAGGATAGATAGATAGATAGATAGATAGATAGATAGATAGATAGATAGAAAGGCACTATATAAGATAGATTGATAGATGTGAAAGGCACTATATAATAGATAGATAGATATTTTTATTTTTTTTATTTTTAAAATTACCTTTATTATGAACATTAACAATATAAACAGTCAAAAGACAAACAAGTCCAATATTCAAGATACAACATAAAGGTATATATCAGACAACCACCACTACTCCCCCTTTACACTCCTCCTACTCTGCACATAAATAATATAATCAAAAAGTTAATAATTCAATTGTATATCAAAGATAGATAGATAGATAGATAGATAGATAGATAGATAGATAGATAGATAGATAGATAGATAGATAGACCGTATGCCTGCTGTGTTGGAATGTGATTTTCATCCATGAAGTGTGACCAATCAGGGAATGCAACATTGTAATGAATAGTGCCAATAAGGGAAGGGCAACGTAATAAGCATGAACAAATCAGAGTACGATTGAGTCAGTCTTTCTTTACATCCATCCACACTGAAACACCATGCTGCCATTTTTTAAAAGTATCCAGTGTTACTGAAGAATTCATTTTCATCGGCTGGAAATGCTGGGGTGATGTGGGCAATGTGTGAAAATGATAACAAATGTCTGGTCTGCACTTTCAAATGAAAATGTTATAGTGTGGGTAGGGCCTAAGGAAATTCCCCCTTTAATCCATGGCTCCTTGGCCAAGCATTATAAGGCAGCTGGTCATGACGCCATCTTATTCTCGGGTTGCAGGATCAGGCAGTGCCGATAGCAACCAGAAGGCACACCTGAGTCTGTCCTGTGCCAAGTACCCCCTCAGTACCAGCTTCCTTATACAGTCACCTCAGGCAGTAAAGATTAACCTTTCATTTCTTTCCTTGAATTACTCACATAATCGGCTAAATGAACATGGTAGTGCTGACGTACTTCTGCTGAAATCTCGGCCAGCTCAGTCACTTCGTTGTCCGTATTGCAGTTGTGACTTTTGTTTAGTGGTGAGAATGTCTGAGAAAAACAAGTTTCAGTTTCAGCATTGAGGTAGCACCTGTTGTGTACAAGGTGTTGTGTTTTTGTGTACAAGGTACTTAGTTTTCATGCATTTCCCTCGAGATCTAAATGGATCGTCACTATCCAGAGAGAGAGCTTCACAGTCAGTCCCCAAATCCGAGTTTGTAGACGGCATTTTAAAAAAGAGGATTTTCACAAGCCAGGGTCTGAGACAGGGGAGCAACTGTTGAAGAAGGAAGCAGTTACTGCATTGTTTCTCTGTTCTGCTTTCAAGACCGGGGGTTTGGGTGAGGAGAAAGCAACTGATGACACACCAGGTTAGGAGGTCTAGGACTACAATAACATCGAGGACCATGACAACACTTCAACTCCATATCCAGCAGTTGTCGACTGGGACCGTTCTTAGGCATAAGCAAACTAGGCGACTGCCTAGGGCCCCCACTGCCAAGGCACTTTTTTTGAACCAAGTAGCCTACAACTTACAGGTCCATATATTTCAGAAGTGCACATTTTCTCTGGTGATGAAATTATCAATATGGTTACACGCGAGCAAAGAGGAAACAGTGACGACGACAGGCAGAATCGAGGTGACGGAGTGGTGGATGGGGCTCCGTCTGCGTAACAAATCGATCACGCTATAAACAGCGGACACCGGGAAGATAAAAACCATTCCACAAAGCGACTCGACAGTGGGTGGTTTGCTCCTCTATAATTATACATGTAGGCTATCTTTTCTGTCGAAAAAGGAAAAGAGGTAGTGGGACATAAATCTCTCATCTGAGGTCCATTTTGCAACTTCACAATTCAGTTTTATCCTCAGCTCCTGGACCCCCACCTTCCGGGACCCCCTACCTACGCTCCATGCCTAGGGCCCCCAAAAATCCAAGAACGGCCCTGTGTCGACCTAGTGCTTGATGAAGACAAGTCTCTCAGAGAGGAGATCCTGCAGCTAAGGAAGCAAACTGAGACCCTTATAATGAGGCAGCGGTTTAGCATTCACCATTTTGCTGGCTCAGACAGAGACATTCGTTTTTTTACAAGGTAAGATGTCGAGCAGACTCATCTTATTATGTATTAAGCTTACATGCATATTCACCTGTCCCTGAATAACGTTTAAAGACTCATCATTGAAATACTGTTTTTTAAAGACGTCTGATCTAATCACATATTTGTCCCATGTAAGTTCATAGTAGACACAAGTTTTTAATACGTGCGGATCTTACCTTCGTGATTGTGAATGTAGCTTAAAACATATAGTTTGAAACCTTTCTACTTTTTAGCTCCTGACGTTTGGCAAAATGTTTGAATAATGCGACTTACGTCGTTTACCATAAGTCTGGGCACGTCTTGAAGTGATTGGGTGAAAAATGCCATAGCTAGTCTGTTTTGATATCAGTGCTGGAAGTGAAGAAGTTGGCTTGACGCGGAATGTCGAAGAGAGTCACCACTTCCTGATCAGGCTTTGGTACCTCATAGGACATCTAAACACCGCAACACATGAACAGATCTCCAGCCAGCCTCCATCATGGCGAGTCATGCTCATCTGTGCATTTCAGGATTTCCCGGCCAGCTCGCTGCACGTCTCTTATCTTGTCGGCCATCCACAGGGTGTTTAGCCAGAATAGAATCTGAAAGAACACGCGTCTCAGGCTGAGTCAGGAGGCAGACACGAGTATCGTGCTGTGTGGTTACACAATCAGGGTGTGCAGCCATTGAGACGGGTTTTTGGTAAGGTGATCCATCACAGTGTGAGCTGGCATGGGAACAAACACTCATGCTGGTGTACAGCGGGGCCCTCATGTCTATTGGGGGGTTTAGATTCGTTTCATTTGAACACAATGGCGCTCTGAAGAGGTCTACTGATAGTGCAGGCTGACTCAGTGACTCCTCAAGTCTCAGAGGGGACTTTCATAAGTGGAGTCACATAACCTGATAGACAAGAAATCACAAAAAAGTTAAACTAAACACAGCAGACCGCCTGTACTCAACCACCCACCCTAAGACCTGGACAACATGTCTGCTCACTGGGGTGGTCTCTCAATGACAACTGCCCTTCTACCTCTATTAGCCCACCAACCATGTTAAGTTGAAAGAAATTAGGAAGGAGGTTTGCAAGCAAGGTAGAGAGAAACCTGCACTGGCAGATGCATCATGCATTGTCCCTGTGTGGAAAGAAGGTCACCAGCAGGAGGCAGTGACGTGTATGTAGTACACAGAACCCAATGGGCAGTCATGGAATATGGTCAGAAAATGGAAGAAGTGCCCGTTTGGAAAGAATGTAGAGACCACAGCTGCATATTACGGAGGACATGCCCCCAGTGTAGTTTCGAGCACAGAGTCTTGGGTTTGAATCTGACTCATTTACTACCGTGTTTCCCCGAAAATAAGACAGGGTCTTATATTCATTTTTTCTCCAAAAGATGCACTAGGGATTATTTTCAGGGGATGTCTTATATTTATTTATTCATGTACAACAATATACTGTACATTTATCCAAATACTGTCATGTCATCTTCTTCTGGAATATCGTCATAACTCTCCACATTCAAACCCTGAATTTCTTGCTACTCCAGCCGCTATTAGGATCCTCCAGGATCGTTTGATGAATGGTTCGATGCGGTGAAGCAAAATGCCGACATACAAATGCATTCATGGTGCTTTTATATTCAAGCGTCGCATACTCCCCAAAGTAACGACACGATACATTTTAAAAGTCTCACATGCCATGTTCTTTTTTTTTTTGCGCCTTTACAATAGCATCAGAATGTACGGCAGCTTATTTGAGCCACAGAGAAAAAAAATAAGGACGTAATGAAAATGCCTATTTTGTGATTGAAGTGAAAATTTCAGGCTTTAACCTTGTAGTTTACTTTATCATTAAAGCAGACCGTCGTAAACGTCATCTTAAAACCGACGCAGTTGTTAAATCGCTATGCGCTTCTAAGGATTCCTCCTGCACTGACAGCAGCATCGCCCCACAGAACATTACATTTATGATATTCCAGCTCTCTGCACATTTAGAATTCTTAGATTTATATCTGATATCACTTTCATGATGAAATGCATTAAAATATTTATGTTACATTTTACAGATAAATTGTTAACTTTGTTTTGTTCTCTCCCACCTGGACAGAGGCAGTGGTGCTGTAAGAATTATGTTTCTGGACTTCTCTAGCGCCTTCAACACCATCCAACCTCTGCTCCTTAGGGACAAGCTGACTGAGATGCGAGTAGATTCACACCTTGTGGCATGGATTGTGGACTATCTTACAGACAGACCTCAATATGTGCGTCTTGGGAACTGCAGGTCTGACATTGTGTGCAGCAATACAGGGGTGCCGCAGGGGACTGTACTTTCTCCGGTCCTGTTCAATCTATATACATCAGACTTCCAATATGACTCGGAGTCCTGCCACGTGCAAAAGTTTGCTGATGACACTGCTATTGTGGGCTGCATCAGGAGTGGGCAGGAGGAGGCGTACAGGAAGCTAATCAAAGACTTTGTTAAATGGTGCGACTCAAACCACTTACACCTGAACACCAGCAAGACCAAGGAGCTGGTGGTGGATTTTAGGAGGCCCAGGCCCCTCATGGACCCTGTGATCATCAGAGGTGACTGTGCAGAGGGTGCGGACCTTTAAATATCTGGGAGTGCAGCTGGATGATAAACTGGACTGGACTGCCAATACTGATGCTCTATGTAAGAAAGGTCAGAGCAGAATATACTTTCTGAGAAGGTTGGCATCCTTCAACATCTGCAATAAGATGCTGTAGATGTTCTACCAGATGGTTGTGGCGAGTGCCCTCTTCTACGCAGTGGTGTGCTGGGGTGGCAGCATAAAGATGAAAGACGCCTCACGCCTGGACAAACTTGTTAAGAAGGCAGGCTCTATTGTAGGATTAAAGTTGGACAGTTTAACATCTGTGGCAGAGCGACGGGCACTAAGCAAACTCCTGTCAATCATGAAGAATCCACTGAACAGTGTCATCTCCAGGCAGAGGAGTAGCTTCAGTGACAGACTTTTGTCACCGTCCTGCTCCACTGACAGACTGAGGAGATCGTTCCTCCCCCACACTATGCGACTCTTCAATTCCACCCGGGGGAGTAAATGCGAACATTAATTTTATTTTAATTCTTTTCATTTTTATTACTATTTAATTTAATATTGTTTCTTTGTATCAGTATACTGCTGCTGGATTATGTGAATTTCCCCTTGGGATTAATAAAGTATCTATCTATCTATCTATCTAAATAATGAATACTGCTAATAGTTACACATATGGGATGGCACGGTTGCAGAGCGGTAGCGCTGCTGTCTCTCAGGGAGTCACGTCCCTTGTGTTCCCTGCCTGGAGTTTGCTTGTTTCCACAGTGTGCTCAGTTTTCCATCCAAAGACATGAAGGTATGGGGATTTGGTGAAGCTACAATGATGCCAAGTGTATGAGTGTGCTTGTGTTCACCTTGCGATTAGCCGATGCCTCATTCAGGGATTTTGTTTCTGTGTTGAGCCGATGCTGCTGGAATGGGCACATCCCCGAATTGATGGGTGTAATCATTAAACATCTTTTTCAGAGATATTGTGGCAAGGTGTCCTCGGAATTTAACAGATGTTTCGGGGACACACGTCGCATCTCATGACGTATAAACCTGGCCTTAGGCGCCTTACTTTTCAGCTGACAATCTTGACTAGGGTTTATTTTTGGGGTAGGGCTTATACTACAGAGCAGCCTGAAAATCATGCTAGGGCTTATTTTTGGAGTAGGTCTTATTTGATGATATATTGGATGCTTCATATTCTCCCAAGGCATAGGACTTTAAACCCCAGAGATGAAGATTCAGTCCTTTGCTGTGACTTTCGAGTGGGCCACCTAAACAAGGCAGATACACGATGGTAAAATCTGCTGATGGCAGATGTTCATAGGGTCCTTATAATCATCAAATAACCTATAAGAAAAACAAAGAGGAGCTGGAGTTCAGGATCTCTGGGACCACCACAGGGAGCTATGAGGACTGTCAAGAGGCTTTAATGGCTGCTCTCCACCCATGGGGACTGGCAAAAATGGGTTTTATAAAGTGGCACCTTGAGCAGGGTAAGAGGATAGTCACACCTCAACTCTAGTAGACACAGGGATGGTCAGGTCTAGACAGACAATGGGCTTTCATTGCTTATTTTGCTACTTTACAGTTCCTCTGTACAACCCCATCCCCCCTTTTTAAGCTACTACTAGATGCCTGCTTTAACCCTTTGGCATCATTTTGGTTTTGAGGGCTCTACGATAGTTCCACCTGTTTGTTCACAACATTTACATAACCCAGATTGCCATATCACCATAAATGGGTGCGTCCATCTGCTTGGATGTCCTTCTAAATGGAATTTCATTCACTGCAGTTGCTCAAGTTGACTGTAAGTGGCAAACCTCTTGGATGTAAGTGCTGGTGTGTGTCTAAGATAGGGCCTTCCCTTGTCCCTGTCAAAGACCCTTGAAGGCTGGATGGCTGATTACTTTGAGGAGTGGGAAGTGAAGGGGGAGGGCTAGCAGAGTTTATAGCACATATTCCATTAGGCAGGACTGGAGGAGAAGGAAAAGGTGGCAGCTGAAGAGGATGAGCCACTGACGGTGTCAGTAGGGACAACTGCTGAAGATGCTGAGACCTACATGTCGGTGTGCCTGAAAGTCAAAAGAGAAAATCATCTTGCATCATCTCTCTGACGCAGCGGGGCCTCCCCGTCACCACAGTCCCACATGCATATTCAGATCATTTGAATGGGCGAATTCACACGTCTGTTTCACAAATACGTTTGCTCATTTCTTTCAGCAGACTGCTTGTCCCACGTGAATGTCATGTAATTCCCCAAAGATCATATTAAAGATAATCTCCAGGGCTGCAAATTGGCAATGTGATTGTGATCGCTATAATGTGCATGCTATGAGGCACTATATGAAGAAACTTGTATGTGTGTGTTTGTGTTTTTGCCCTGTTCAGGGATTGTACCTGCCTTGCACCCGATGCTTGATGGGATGTGATCATACTGTGACGCCCTACGCCCCTCTCCTGAGTAGGAAGGTGGATGGATGGATAATTTAGAAGAACACATCAGCATTAGGGAAGCCAGAATATGGAACAGGATATCTGGGAAGAGTTTATTCATTGCATTGCTGATAACTGATGTCAATTGATACATATAAAATGTGACACCTTCCAGTATCCAATGTCACCATTTTATACCCTTGAGTTTTTACGTCATTTATGGTCAAAGCGGTGTCCTCTGCAGGGTAAACTCCTGCCTTGAATTCAAACACAGCAAATTCATTTGCCATAACATCCTTGCCAAGTAAAATATTACAAAGTGCCATACAATAATAAAAAAAACAAAAACTGATGGCAGAGTTTTGTTAATGTTTAATGGGGCTTATGCTGCCCACAGATCTGGTGTTCTAGATTCAAATACACTTGATTTTCACATTTGCCTGCCACCCTCCTACCACCACCTTGGCTATGTCATGTTTCTATCTTACACCCTCAAAGACGTTCCAGTTGAGTTAATCGATGGTTACAGGGCAGCCCAGTGAGTGTGCACCCCATCCCAGCTTGACTGCTGCCTTCTGCCCCGATGCTGCCAGGATAGGCTCCTGCTCTGCTGGCCAACATTAAGCTGGTCCGAGAATGTTTGTTATCTTATGTCGTGTTCTTTTTGTGCATTATAAGCACTATATGACATAGAGATTGACTGGCCGAGTTATTCTTGAGGCCTGGGGTTTCCTTTTTGTTTTTATTTGGCACTTTCCCTAATCTACAAGTGTCTTCCAGATTGTGTCTTTCCTTGAAGTTTTTAGTACAGAGATTTGTTTGGACACTAGGGGTCTTAAGGCTGAGTGAGATGCCTCCTGCTGGAGAGTCAGACTCAGGGTAACATGTAATGATCTGCTTTGCAGTGTTAGGCCCAAGTAACTTCGTTTACCATAAGTCTGGGCACGTCTTGAAGCAACTGTGTAAAAAATGCCATAGCTAGTCTGTTTTGATATCAGTGCTGGAAGTGAAGAAGTTGGCTTGACGCGGAATGTCGAAGAGAGTTTTTTTCAGACAGCACTTCCTGAACAGGCTTTGGTACCTCATAGGACATCTAAACACCGCAACACATGAACAGATCTCCAGCCAGCCTCCATCACGGCGAGTCATGCTCATCTGTGCATTTCAGGATTTCCCAGCCAGCTCGCTGCACGTCTCTTATCTTGTTGGCCATCCACAGGGTGTTTTGTCCATCTGCTGGACAAAATAACAACACCTTGCACCATGAATATTTCTATGTGTTCTGCCAGGTTATGAAAACTCATTAATATTAATGAGTGGGGAGGAGCCTTCAAGTAAAACATAATGGCATGTATGTAAATGAGAAGCTGTAAAGTCAGTTTTAGAGCAAACTGAAACTGAACTGTTAGTTGGCTCAAGCGATAGTGCTGGCACTGTGAACTGGGCACCAGAAGTTGACACAGATAGTGAAAGCGATGCATACGACACTGATCGACTGAATTGCCACAACAAACCTGGTGACTTCGGTCACGTAGTGCTGCAGTGGGATACCGCTGTCTTTGTGGCAAAAAAGCGATCAAATGGAAAGACAAGACATTAGCCCCCTAAGCACTGTTCACAATGTGGCAACAGTCAATGTTTGTGTCACTAAGCCTTGCCCAGTCATAGCCTACAATAACACAAGGGGCATATTGACCAGGCGAATCAGGCACTGCAAGCAACTGAAAAAAACATAAGAACAGTGCACAGGGAAACCCACTTCTGCCATCCCGATGGTGACGTCGGGCTGTGCATTGGGGACATTTTTAAAACATGTCACATGAAGGATGAGCTCTAAATCTGCATCACTACAGCAATGGACACTCCACGTACCTTTCCTGCTGTATTTATGACGATGTTTTTGTATTTACATGTTTCTGTTACACGTGATAACATTTTTATCTTGTTGCGCAAATTGAAGATTTTTAATTTGAGTTTCACGGGGTAAACATAACGATAAGGAGGTTACCTCGCAGTGCTGTAGTGCCTTTGCAGGTGAGACCCTCCGGTGACAGCCACAGGGACACCACGAGTAATCATCTTGATGTCAAACTTTCCTGACGGTTTTGCAGGTCTTCCAGTGGTCTCGGGCCCACCTTCTGCAGACTTCAACATGGCAGATAAAAGCCCTAATGGAAACCTCTGTTTGTGACATCTGAGTGTCACTTCATGATAAAAGACACTTGTCATGTCTCAGCCTTCCATTTCCTTTTATCTCACAGAAAACAGGAGCCTCATCAGGAAACAAACACAGGTTGGGGTGGCAGTCCAGTGCGGGGCACACAGCACACTCACCCAGGGCTCAGGGGAGAGTCCATTTAGCTTGTGGGGTGTCAAAGAAAACTGGACACAACTGGGATTTGAACCCAGGACACAGGACATTGACGCTAGAGAGAAGGCTCAAACCTCATCTGGGAAGAAAGAGATTCTAAAAAGATTAGACTTGGGGTAGCATGGACACGGCCAGCTCTCAGTGTTCAGACCCGGGTTGAAGTCCCGTCTTGTGTGCAGCCTGTTTGTGTTCTCCCTGTGCTGATGTGCCAACTCCGTTTGCCAGCTTGGACACTACCAGCTCACAGTGTTCAGTCTTTGGTTCAGGTCCCACCTCCTGTGCAGCACATACATGTTCTCCTTCTGTTCATTTAGTAACTCCATTTGCCAGCGCTGGCACAGCCAGCTCTCAGTATTCAGTCCTTGGTTCAAGTCTTACCACCTGTGTAGCCTGTACATGTTCCTCCTGTGTTCTCTGATATCTCCAATTGCCAGGCTGGGCACTTACAGCTCTCAGTATTCAGACCCTGGTTTAAGATCCAGTTGGCATTCTTTCCTGTGTGGCGTGTGTTTGTTCTCCCTGTTTCGATGTGCCCACTCCATTTTTCCACCGGCAGCCCAAAACCACTGCTGCTTTGCCTGTTGTGGTGATGGGCTGGGGTCTCCCCATGGCCCGTCCCTGTCTTGTGTTGATTGCAGTTGTGATGATGGATGAGTGGATGAGGGACAAGTGTCACTAAAACATCTGCCGATGAAAAACTAGGCAAATGATGGACTGATGGATCTTTGGCATCCCAAAAACAAAAAGGTCCAGACCAAGGGGGAAAGGTGCAGACAGATCTAATTGAGACAGGGGTCCTCACCTCGACAGAAAACGGAGACACAAAACTATGGTGACTAGGCAATCTTGGAGGGTCTGCTTCCCAGTAAGTGCAGCTTTATCCTTTAAAGACTGGTAGGCTTCAGGCTCGGCATACAGTATGGCTGGCAGCGCGAATAGTTGGGGTCAAAAGCCCTCTAGTTTTACATTTTGGGATCCATTTGTGTATGTCCAGGAGTGCAGTGCTTTAAAACTTAAACATTTCAGTTTTATTTTAATTTTTCTTCTGTAATTGATCCCCTTCTGTTGGGTATTGCCATGACGGTCTCTCAAGGCTGGCAGCCACTTTGCAGACCAGGAAACGGGCTGAGTGCCACTCAAATCACAAGTCTTAAACTGCTTAACCCATCTTCAGGGCCATGGACAGCAGGCGTCAGCCCTATAGGACCACCCCAACCTCAAGGACATCAAGCGTCCATTGCAGGGCCCACTCAGACACACACCCATGTCAGGCCAAAGTAGAGTTGCAACTTTGAGTTGTGTGAGGGGCGGAGATGAGGTCAGGTTCATCCAGAGTGTCTAATGATCTGAGACTTGAACCCAGGACTCTACAGCTGGGAGGATGGAGAACTAACCACTACACCACCATGCCACTCATCCCACTCTGTAGGTGAAAGAGTCAGAAGAGCTGGAGGGTGAAAAAGACATGGAGTGGGTGCAAATTCATCAAAGGACGTGGACATGTTAGAGCCCTCTGTCAGCCCCCATTGAATGTCTTTTGGAAGAAATGTGACGAATGCAGAAGCTGCACACCAGTAGTGACCTGTTGAGACCCATCATGACTTTCACAAGGCTCAGTGAACGGCTGGCAACAGCTCTGGCGCTTTAGAATGGTTGGTGGGTACTGGCAGTCGAATTGTGGCTGTTGCTGCCCTCTAGTGGCCCAACAGAGGCAAAAACATTTTTATGTTTGTCAAAGTTCTTTGAGACATTGTAACATGCCGGCTCTGTAAGACCATCTACATGTTAGTAGGTTATATAAAGTAAACTCTGAAACTAAACGTTATAATTGTAAAGTAAACTCTATAATAGATAAATGAGGAGCTGAAAAAAAATGTTGGAGAGGCAAGAAACAAACATCTGAGTAGAAGGAATATAAGAAAATAAAAACAATAGTGATAAGTGGAGGGCATATGAGACCAGCCAGCCATTTTCTACATCCTGAGCATGTTCACAGTTAAGCTGGAGCCCACCCAGAAGTCATAGAGTGCAAAGGCTGGAAGAATTCCTGGATGGGGCACCAGTCGATCACAGGGTGAACACACACACACACACACACACACACAGTTTAGATATTAGAAAAGTGAAAATGCAGTTAGAGAGAAACATTGAAGATAAGTGAAAGATGACCCAAAGGGTTTCTTTCAGCATTTTAGTAGGAACAGAATGGTCAAGGAGGAGGTGAAGTGTATAACAAACACTGAGGGTCTAAGTCAGGGGTGCCCAATACGTCGATCGCGATCGACCGGTAGATCACAAAGGTAGTGCAGGTAGATCACGTTGCATTCAAAAAATTTGTTTTAAACGTTAGTCTATCATATATCCTCCCTATGGCATTTGCCACTTGATTGACATACAGGGCGGCCAGTCTGAGATCTCCTTTCTTCAAACACACTTGTCATCCCGCACACACGATCAAACGCGCGAGCTACTGCAAAACTCCGGCTGTGATCTAGTTAGCCTTCCAATTTATATCGACGAAAGAAGATTACAAAAGAACTTATTCCAACTAGGGAGCTACCGCCCCCAAAAGGAACAGTTGTTAGTCGGGATGCTGTTAACCAAGTCATGGCTGCATTCTAAACTTGCATTTTATTGAAGTTTTCACATGTGAAGAAGTCAATAACCTCCAGTAGTAAAAGGGACTACCAAGGAGGTCCTGAAGGGTTTGGAAATGGTAGAGGGAGAAGTGCTGCTTGGATTAAACAGGCTGAAATCATACAAGTCACCAGCACCAGATAATACTTAACCTTTACTGCTTAAAGACGTTAATCCTTGAGGCCTATTTAAAAAAATAAATCTGCACACTTGGGAAATGTCAAACTGGAAGTTGGAAAATGTAATCCCAGTATATAAAAATTGTGATTGGGGTAATCCAAGTAGCTACAGTCGTGCTTGAAAGTTTGTGAACCCTTTAGACTTTTCTATATTTCTGCATACATATGACCTGAAACATCATCAGATTTTCACTCAAGTCCTAAAAGTAGATAAAGAGAAACCAGTTAAACAAATGAGACAAAAATATTCTACTTGGTCATTTATTTATTAAGGAAAATGATCGAATATTACATATTTGTGAGTGGCAAAAGTATGTGAACCTTTGCTTTCAGTATCTGCTGTGACCCCCAATAACTGCAAATAAACGTTTCCGGTAACTTCTGATCATTCCTGCACACCGGCTTGGAGGAATTTGAGCCCATTCACCGTACAGAACAGCTTCAACTCTGGGATGTTGGTGGGTTTCCTCACATGAACTGCTCCCTTCAGGTCCTTCCACAACATGTCGATTGGATTAAGGTCAGGACTTTGACTTGGCCATTCCAAAACATTCACTTTATTCTTCTTTAACCATTCTTTGGTAGAACGACTTGTGTGCTTAGGGTCGTTGTCTTGCTGCATGACCCACCTTCTCTTGAGATTCAGTTCATGGACAGATGTCCTGACATTTTCCTTTAGAATTCTCTGATATAATTCAGAATTCATTGTTCCATCAATGAAGGCAAGCCGTCCTGCCCCAGATGCAGCAAAACAGGCCCAAACCATGATACTACCACCACCATGTTTCACAGATGGGATAAGGTTCTTATGCTGGAATGCAGTGTTTTCCTTTCTCCAAACATAACGCTTTTCATTTAAACCAAAAAGTTCTACTTTGGTCTCATCACATCCGTCCACAAAACATTCTTCCAATAGTCTTCTGGTTTGTCCACGTGATCTTCAGTAAACTGCAGACAAGCAGCAATTTTTTTTTGGAGAGCAGTGGCTTTCTCCTTGCAACCTTGCCATGCACACCATTGTTGTTCAGTGTTCTCCTGATGGTGGACTCATGAACATGAACATTAGCCAATGTGAGAGAGGCCTTCAGTTGGGGTCCTTTGTGACCTCGCTGACTATTACACGCCTTGCTCTTGGAGTGATCTTTGTTGGTCGACCACTCCTGAGGAGGGTAACAATGGTCTTGAATTTCCTCCATTTGTACACAATCTGTCTGACTGTGGATTGGTGGAGTCCAAACTCTTTAGAGATGGTTTTGTAACCTTTTCCAGCCTGATGAGCATCAACAACTCTTTTTGTGAGGTCCTCAGAAATCTCCTTTGTTCGTGCCATGATACACTTCCACAAACACGTGTTGTGAAGGGCAGACTTTGATAGATCCTGCTCTTTAAATAACTCAGGGTGCCCACTCACACCTGATTGGCATCGCATTGATTGAAGACACCAGACTCGAATTTCACCTTCAAACTAACTGATCATCCGTGAGGTTCACATACTTTTATCACTCACAAATATGTAATATTCGATCATTTTCCTAAATAAATAAATGATCAAGTATAATATTTTTGTCTCATTTGTTTAACTGGCGGGCGGCACGGTGGCGCAGTGGTAGCGCTGCTGCCTCGCAGTTAGGAGACCCGGTTCGCTCCCGGGTCCTCCCTGCGTGGAGTTTGCATGTTCTCCCCGTGTCTGCGTGGGTTTCCTCCCACATTCCAAAGACATGCAGGTTGGGTGGATTGGCGATTCTAAATTGGTGTGTGGGTGTGTTTGTGTGTGTCCTGTGGTGGGTTGGCACCCTGCCCAGGATTGGTTCCTGCCTTGTGCCCTGTGTTGGCTGGGATTGGCTCCAGCAGACCCCCCTGACCCTGTATTCGGATTCAGCGGGTTAGAAAATGGATGGATGGATGTTTAACTGGCTTCTCTTTATCTACTTTTAGGACTTGAGTGAACATCTGATGATGTTTTAGGTCATATTTATGCAGAAATATAGAAAATTCTATTGGGTTCACAAACTTTCAAGCACAGCTGTATAGGCCAGTAAGCTTAACATGCATCAGAGATAAATTAATAGGAAGAAGGAAAAGCTGAGCATCAGATGTCTAGAGTTAGTGAAGAGCTAACATGGGTTCAAATGGAGGAAGTCGTGTTTCACTAATTTAACTGGAATTCTATGAAGAGGCAGCAAAAGCTCAGATCAGATCAGAGAGGCTCGTATGATATCGTTTATTTAGATGTTTAAAATATACCACATGAAAAGCTACTGATCAAACTAAAACAAAGTGGGAATTTAAGGGCAGTGTGTAGGTGGGTACAGAATTGTCTCGGACACAGGAAGCAATGGGCTATGGTCTGAGGGACTCTATCAGAACTGGGATCCATCAGAGGTCAGGGTAATATGCATAAAGGATTGTTTTATGTTGTATTTTTGTCAACTGTTCTGAGGACAAGTAAGAATTTCGTTGTACTGAAAACACACTCTAATCAACTTGAAAAAAGTCAGATCTGATTATACAATGAAATGTCTGAAGCTTGGAAGTACACCTCATGAGAAAGACCTTTAGAGTCGTAGTGGACTCATCACTCTCCAAGCCCAAGCTGAGTGAAGAATCCATTAAGAAAGTAACAGGATGTTACTTGTAGCAGGACTATGAAAACTGAATGAACATTCTCTTTTTTCTTCTTTCCGGTCATCACCTCAATATTGCACAAGAACTTAAGGTGTTTGTGAAAGCTATGCAGGCACTAGAGGAGACAGCTAAGCTTGAAGGTCCCCACTGGATAAGACTTTCCATCTGCCCAGAGTTAGCAATAAGGTAGCCATGACAATAAAGGAAATAATACTGCATTCTACTTTTGATAATGTGTAGTGTTTAGTATAAAGTTTGGTCTGATGGCCAAAAAGCAGTGAGATTTTTTTTTTCTTAAATGGTTGCTACTAACAGAAGATCTGGAGACACGGGAACAAGAAGGCAGCCATTAGGGCTAATGAAGAAAACAAAGACAAACTGTACCCAGGAAGTAATTTAAGGAAAGAGAAGTCGAGATCACCATTACAAATAGCTCTAGCTGCTGAATGACCAAGCTTGAGGGAGTCTGCCATGTGAACAGCCCAGTTCTCTACGACAAGACTGAGAAATACTGTATAACGCGATCCTAAGGAAGTTACATTCATCTGAATAGCACAGTCAAGAGCCTTTAATTTGCAGCAATAAGCATACAGATAAATGATAATGAACATCTCTCTATTATATAAAAAAATCCTGCGACGAGATTTTTTTGAAGAGACTCTTTTCAAGTCCCGCGAGATGAGACTTTGGCCATGAGATGTTTTCAAGTCCCGCCCTCCTCTCAACCATCTTCAGCCACACCCACGGACCTCTCATTCGTGTGAATGCTTTTGTCAGACACAGTTCCTGCTCTCTCAGCTCGTTTTCTTCACTTTAAGTTCCCAATTAAAGAAGACGTATTATGTCCAAACCTTATTGAAGAATTTCATCACGAAGGGTTATCAACAGAAAAAATGAGTACACGGCAATCCTAGCAGCAAGAAATGAATTAACGCCAAAAATGTTGATCGGTTACATGGCATATTGGTTAAATGTGTATCAATAGACTATGATGAAGCAGTTGGTGGTGATCGTACGGAAGATGAAAAGATCAACTTACAATATCACGAAGAATATCTACAACCTTTAACAACGTCTGGCCTTCCACCAGCCAAATTACTGTATAAAGAAGGGTGTATCCAATAAAGGTGATGTAGTAAATCTTCGGGGGATAACATTAGGCACCAAAGGAGATCTTGATATGCCATTCGTATTAAAACGTTAACAGTATCCCGTTAGAATGGCTTTTGCAAAGACAATTAACAAATCTCAGGGACAAACATTCAAAAAAGTCATTTTATTTAAAAAAGAGAAAGAAAAGAAATTCACTCACGGGCAGTTATACGTTGTGTTGTCACGATGAAAGTCCAAACACAGAATCAAAATTCAATGTGATACTGACGAAAATTTAATTCAAAATATTGTTTTTACTGAAGTTTTACAGTAAAAGTGTAAGTTTAAATAGTATCTGCGTGTTGATTTCAAAGCCAAACAGAACAAAATTGTATTACGCAAGGAATAACTCTAACGCAACATGAAACATAATTTACTTTCAAATTATTACGTTTTACTATTTTTTACTATGGTTAATTACTCGCTGTAATGTAAAATAGTTCTATTATGCATATGTAACAGTTCTCATGAAAATAACAATCTGTTTAAATTGTACATCGCATCCCCATACGCAAATGACAGAACCGCAACGAGGGTAGCACGTAGCGCAGGAGTTTGCGAGTGAAGTGAGCAGCGGACACAGCCCCCTAGTATCTCATAATGTCTAAAGGTCCCAAAATAGTTAAACAGATTAAAAACCTTTGGCCCACATTCTTAAGAGAAACTTCTTATTTCTAAATTCTTATTGATAATTAATGATCTCGTCACTGTCTAGGTCATGCGCTGGCTACAAATGGTACTCGTAGGTAAGCAGGCAGGCACACGTGATAAATTCATACTAAAAAGTTTTTCCCAAACACCTCCTAGAAGATGGAGGAAGGATTCTGGGGCTTCCTAAGGCTTGATTGTTCTTGGTGGGTCAAACTCAGCCTTGTTAATCTGCTGCCCATTGTCTGATATCAAGTTAACCGCTCCTAAAACAATGGTGATAGACATCATCAGACTGCATTCAATTGTTCCTTTTTTTCTTCTTCTTTGGATATTTATTTTGTGTACAGCAGAAAACCTGGGTAGCTTGTTCAGGAGGGTGGGAATCCATCTGGAAAAGCAGTCACTAATAGTGCACACTGTCACTTTGCTATAAATGGACTGCATGAGTGTGCTTGTTTGTGTCAGCGTCGTGGATGGTTTGAATACATTTTCTGTTCTAATTGACTCCTCTGTGTTTTGGGACTTTCGTAAACAGGGAGAGGGGTCGATGACTGATTGAGTTTGATACTGTCGAACCTTCCGAACATCATTCATCTTCCTAATTGCTGGTGAAGTGTAGCCGTCAAACCTTTTAAAGTCTGAGTGTTACAATATAGTGCTCAGATGTGTGGAGTACAAGTCCCAGGAGGTTATGCTTGAGCATTATAATGCACTAGTGAGGACTCACCTGGAGTATCATGTGCAGTTTTGATCTCCATATTACAGAAAAAGACATAACAGAACAAGAGAAAGTCCAGAGAAGAGCAGCTATTCTGATTCCAGGGCTGAGAGATATGAGCGATGGTGTGGTATAGCGGGTCCACAGCTCACTGAGTAAAGGCCATTTTTAAATAAATAATCACCGCGCTCGCGGCTTAGCGAGGAGTCGTTGGGCCATAGTGAGCTGCGGTGCGATCCGTAGGGTATGGGCGTTTCTCACCTAGTGCACAGGTGAGGAACTGCCCACATTCGTGATTGTCCCATGGCTAATGGGGCAGCTGCTGTGGCCCTCATCATTTAAAAAGAAGTGCGAGTCGGTTTTGTGGGTAAAAATGGAAAAAAGATCGAGATCAGAGAGAAAGGATGAAAAAAAAAAGATCGAGATCAAAAAAGAGAGGAGAAAAGAGAGAGAGGAAAAGAGGACGGAGGTTACAGGGAGCGAGGAAGCAGGCGGTGCGTGCGTGGTGGTGAGCGCGCGATCGAGCGCTCGAGGGCAGCTGTGAGGAAGTTGGGTGTAAGGCCGTCACCCGGGTGTTTGAGTGGATGTTGCTCCCGCTGAGTGACCATGTAGCGGGAGTGACCTGGTGAAAGCGATGAGCCGCAGAAGGCCGCAGAAAGGCAGCGGAAGTCGGGAGGCTTGGTGGTGGAGTCCCCAATGTGTGCGTCCTGGCCATTGGGGTAATCAAGTCTCGGGGACTGGGATGAGAGCCAAACCGAAGCCAGGGATCGGGAGGTCTCCAGTCTCGAGTGTGTAGAGGAGGGCAGCTGCAGAGAGCGTCTTGCCTGCTGCTAAGCCCAAACGGGATAAGCAGGTGAGACGCTAACAGAAAAGAAGCACCGAGCTTGTTTGTTGTTTTTAAGACTGCTTCCATGAGAAGATTTTAACCTCTGGTTTTTAAGGATTGTTTTTTTCTATTTATTGGTTTTACCTCCATGTTCTTTTAATGGATTATTTATTTATTTAAAGAACTTTGAGAACTGCACTATTTATTTGAACACCTGTTTTGTTGACTGTTTTAAATAAAAGCACTATTCACTTTTTGCACCACCCCTTGCTCAAGTGTTTATTTGCCTCCATTGACTTGCTCACTCGGTTACGTTATCGACGGTGTTGGGTTCAAGTGCTTCCAAACATCAGAAGGGAGTGTGGAGCCAGAACCCGCATCGTCACAGATGGGGAGACATTGAAGGAGTTGAACATTATCAGTTTAAGCAAAAAGGAGATTAATGGGTGATGTGACTGAACTGTTTAGAATTATGAAGGGAATTAGTACAGTAGATCACAGTGAACAGAACAAATCAAATTTCGAATGCCATGATTGTCTTCATATAAATTATGGCTTGCCTGCAAATAGAATTGAAATGGCTCAGTAATGTGACGTCAGAAATGAGCTGGTAGTCTGCGAATTTACACACTAGAGCAGCGGTTCTCAATCTGTGAGGCAGGCACCCCTAGGGGGGCGCAAAGTAAGAAAAAGGGGGAGGCGAAGATGTGAAAAAAAGAAAACAAGAATCGAAAATATGAAAAATACATCTATTGAAACCAAAACAAATGAACTTAAACTACATTCTGATACTAGAAAAATAAATATAGAGTTAGATAAATGTCGATAAAAGTTAAGTAGGTATAATGAAATATGCATTAATGATATATCATTAATTAAAAGAGAACAAATTGGTATTAGTGGGCTCCTTTCAAGAAAACGTTAGGGGGGCGCGATTAAAACTGTTATGAAAACTCGGGTCACAAATACGTAAAGGTTGAGGAACACTGCACGAGAGGACTACATCAGGACTGAGACCCTGTCATAATGTCGGGACCCAAAATAAAATCGTGAACATGGGATGTTTTCACTAACTGGCAGTCAGAACTGAAGTTGCAGGACAAATGTGGGATGACAAAGTGTCTATGATGCTCAATAAAACTCTACAAAAATTTCACTGCTTTAAAGAACAAGTACAGTGGAAACTCGGTTCATGTCGGGACCCAAAATAAAACTCGGTTTACAGAACTGAAGTTGCAGGACCAAAGTTCTGGAACGAATTATGGTCGTGAACCGAGGTTCCACTGTAAATTGTGAAAAGTCTGCCTGGCTTACATATTAAAAATCTAATCCCATAGGAGTTATTGTTATGACATTTTTTTTTACAAATTTCAGATATTCATAGCATATTGAGAAAATGGGCTGTCCAGTATGACGACAGAAGATTTCCATCTGTTGATTCCACGGCTCTTTTATCTCAGATGACTTTCTCATGGGCAGGGGAATAGCTTGACAGTAGAGCAGTGGCACCAAGTGCCACATGATGATACTGAAAAGAGAAACAGAATAGAAGCAGTTTATAAATATTGTGATACTTACATTTATGTAAAAATGACTAGCAAATAGAGTTGCAGTATGCACAGCTAATCGGCAGCTCTAGTCAAGGTATTCTAAACTGAAGCTGTGAGTCTTCAACATGGATTTAAAAGCTGAGACTGAAGGGGACATCTTTTATAGTAGCAGGTAGACCAGTCCATAGCTGTAACTAAAAGTTCAGCCTCCCACTTTTGTTTTGTTAATCCTTGCAATCTTCAGCAGATTGGCATCTTGAGCCCTCAAAGCACTCAGGTTTAGGAGTACTGATACGTTCAGATAAGTAGTCAGGGCCTTGGCCTTTCAAAGATTTATATGTAAGAAGGAGAATTTTCAAATCTGCCCTAAACGTTACTGAAAGTCAGTGTAGGGACTTAAGAACTGGAGTTATGTACTTGTATTTTCTACTTTTTATAATGATTTTTGTAGCTTAATCTTGAATTAAGTGAAAGCTGTATAAAGAATGAGTTGAACAACCAATGAACACCACCTTACAGTAGTCCGTCTTACTAGAAATGAACACACAAATTAATTGTCCAGTATTTGTAAGCTGCAAAAGCGGGTTTCAGGTAGTGTTGCAGAGTCTGCTTTGAGAGACATTGGGGTGTCAAAGTTAATGATTTAGTTGTGTGATAATCCAGTACAACTAATATTTATACTGTGGACACTAGAGGGCACTGTTGCTCCTCAAACCCAACACACAGGCACTGAGAACACGTTAAAAGCACCAAGAGCTTATTTATTTTTGTAAATTCTTCACAAGGTTTTCCAGCTTCACTGCCACTAGTTAATACACAATACAGCACAACGCAATTCTTTCTTTCTAACTCTCTCTTTTTTCCTCCTCAGCTTCTCCCAGCAAGCTTTGTCCACCATCCACCCGACTTTGGCACTTCAACTGGGTTTATGGTGATTCCTTTTATATTGGCCAACCTAGGCTGAGATAAAGAATTCCAAGTCCTATATTGCCCTGTGGGAATCCAGGGCACCGCTGTAATACTGGGGAGCTGCCATCTAGTGTCTCGGGGGAGGCAGTGCCCTAAACAAGCTGCCTCCCCCCATCCTTCCATATCTTGGGTTGAGCTGCTCGCCAACTCTTATACAGCGCATCTTCAACCTGAGCCTGGAACAGGAGAGAGTCCCGAGGCTTTGGAAAACATCTTGCATCACCCCAGTCCCAAAGGTATCACGTCCTAGTGAGCTGAATGACTTCCGGCCTGTCACTCTGAGATCACATGTGATGAAGACCATGGAGTGGCTGCTGCTTCACCACCTGAGGCCCAGGTCCGCCACACCCTCGACCCTCCGCAGTTTGCATACCAGGAGAAGGTGGGAGCGGAGGATGCCATCATCTATGTGCTACACCGATCCCTCTCCCACTTGGACAGAGGCAGTGGTGCTGTAAGAATTATGTTTCTGGACTTCTCTAGCACCTTCAACACCATCCAACCTCTGCTCCTTAGGGACAAGCTGACAGAGATGGGAGTAGACTCATACCTGGTGCCATGGATCGTGGACTATCTTACAGACAGACCTCAGTATGTGTGTCTCGGGAACTGCAGGTCTGACATTGTGGTCAGCAACACAGGAGCGCCCCAGGGGACTGGACTTTCTCCGGTCCTGTTCAGCCAACATACATCAGACTTCCAATACGACTCAGAGTCCTGCCACGTACAAAAGTTTGCTGATGACACTGCTATGGTGGGCTGCATCAGGAGTGGGCAAGAGGAGGAGTATAGGAAGCTAATTAAAGACTTTGTTAAATGGTGCAACTCAAACCACCTACACCCGAACACCAGTAAAACCAAGGAGCTGGTGGTGGATTTAGGAGGCCCAGGCTCCCCATGGACCCCGTGATCATCAGAGGCGACTGTGTGCAGAGGATGCAGACCTATAAATATCTGGGAGTGCAGCTGGATGACAAATTGGACTGGACTGCCAATACTGATGCTCTTTGTAAGAAAGGTCAGAGCTGACTATACTTCCTTAGAAGGCTGGCATCCTTCAACATCTGCAATAAGATGCTGCAGATGTTCTAACAGATGGTTGTGGCGAGCACCCTCTTCTACACGGTGGTGTGCTGGGGAGGCAACATAAAGATGAAGGACACCTCATGCCTGGACAAACTGGTGAGGAAGGCAGGCTCTATTGTAGGCACGGAACTGGACAGTTTGACATCCGTGGCAGAGCAATGGGCGCTGAGCAGACTCCTGCCAATCATGGAGAATCCACTGCATCCACTGAACAGGATCATCTCCAGGCAGAGGAGTAATTTCAGTGACAGACTGCTGTCACCATCCTGCTCCATGACAGACTGAGGAGACCCCACACTATGCGACTCTTCAATTCCAGCCAGGGGGGGTAAACGCTAACATTATACCAAGTTATTGTCTGTTATACCTGCATTGTTATCACTCTTTAATTTAATATTGTTTTTTTATCAGTATGCTGCTGCTGGAGTATGGGAATTTCCCCTTGGCATTAATAAAGCGTCTATCTATCTATCTATTATATGGTGCCTTTCCTATCTATCTATCTATCTATCTATCTATTATATAGTGCCTTTCACATCTATCTATCTATCTATCTATCTATCTATCTATCTATCTAATACCAACCAAGTTCAAAAGTGACAGAATATTATTGTAATCACCATCACTTGCCAGTAAACAACACTTCCATTTTTTCAGGGTTCAAATACAAGCAGGCACCATCCATCCATTTGAAGAATTGTAGAGTTTGCTGATGTCGTGTTCCAGGCTGGTGTCTTGTATTCGAGAGCTGCGTTGCTGTTCAGCAGCAGTTGAATAGACGTCTGTCTGGTTGTTTGACCAGCCAACTTAGGTTTTCTAATAAAAGAGAAGGAGTGATTGGTGCCAGGGAGATTTCTGAGATGTTGCTGTGTCCTGGATCCTACAAGAAACAGACAGGCAGAGCAAAATCTCAGAAACAACAAAAAAATCGCTTTCTCCTCCTTCACCTCAGGGCCGACCAAGAGAAGAGAAGGAATTGTAATGGGACTGAACTTGAGCTCCCATCCTGCATTAAGAAATGAAAGGTACTTGAATGAAGGAGCACAAGTGGAAGGGCTGTCTAAGAAAAAGAATGTGACCAGGAGAGAGGTGGGAGCAGTTAGAAAATGGCCGGCCTGTTGATTAGCACTGCCCCTCCCCTTAAAGAGCAATGCCTAGATGGCCAGGAATGAACACTCAATGTCCTTCAGTGGGCACACCCTCTGCTTGTACTACAGTATGTGGAATTCTCCTAAATAAGGTGCCATTTGCTGAAAGCTTCTGGAAGTCATTTCTTTCATCCCCACCATCTTGCCTGGTCTTCTTCAAGAGAGTGAATATGGCACCAGACACTTCCTGAATGAATACATATATTATCATACTATTACCCTCAGATTATCCTTACTTGCTTTCTTGTAGGGCTTACTGTATGTGTATTTCCCAGGGATAAGCAAACTCATCAGGTTGTCACCGGTTTGGTCTACTCTCACACTTTAAGATTAACACACAAATACATAGATACACACATACGCACAGACCCTAACCTCTTAAGTGTCGTATGAATGACGTTGGCACAGCCTGTCATTCCCTAGCACTTTATGACTTATCATTGGCACAAACAAACGTACAATGTCTTAGATACCTGTTAATCTCAGACCTAAATAATACTTTCATCTCCAAGAATATATTTAAACTGTTCCTCTATTGGATGGAGCTCCTCAGCTTGATAAACCCCACAGATCAGAGAGTATGGCAACTTCCGACTGCTCCAGGTGCTCTTCATATTTACTTTATTACTTCAATTGCTCTAGATGTAAAGACAAAGTCTAGAAATTTAAAAGCAAAATGGTATTTATTAAAGAATAATAATACCAGTAGAAGACAGTATATAAGAAAACATAGATAGCAAAGTCTGGAAATACAGTGTATGGTCTTTAGAAAAACCTTACGATGAAGGTCAAGGATTAGAAGTTGTCCTGGAATAGCTTTTGATTTAGCAATCCATGCTGTTCATAAAATGCTTTCGCTGATGTTCAGATGAAATGGTCACACGTGTCTTGGTCTCGTCTTCTGACGTCGCCTTCGGAGGGAGGTGGCTGGCCTTTTATAGCCGTTTTAAGGCCAGTATTCTCTTTCTTAACACCAGCAAAATGTAAGAAATGATTATTGACACACAGACGGAGAGAAGACAGCACCCACCACCATACATTGGAGAGACTGAAGTGGCCACATTTAAATTTCTTGGCATTAACATCTCTGAGGATCTCACTTGTACCTACCAAGTCACAGACCTGGCGGGGTAAAGCCCGGCAGTGTTTGTATTTTCTGAGAAGCCTGAGGAAGTTCGGCATGCCAAGCACTATCCTCAACGACATCTACAGATCCACAAGTGAGAGAATCCCCACCTACTCCATCACAGACTGGTTTGGGAACCGTACAGCACATGACCACAAGGCTCTAGAATGGGTGGTTAAATTGGCACAAAATATCATTGGAACAGAACTCTAGTGCAGGATTCTCAGGAGGGCCCATAACATTATTAGGGGCAGGGCAGCATCGGACATGGAGTCCAGTTCTTCAGCCCTGTTGGGTGCCGTGGGTGGTGTCAGGGGGATATTACGGCGACGTTAACCCGGAAGTACTTAGGAGTCAGGAGGACGGAAACCCGCAGTACTTCAGGACAACTGAAGAAGACGTTTGACCTGGAGATGGAATACTTCTCGGTCAGAGACTTTAAAAGGACTGTGGGAAACCCCAGAAGATCGAGCCGGAGTTGGGTGGTAGAGGACGGAGCTGCTGGGAGTGGAGGATTGTGTGTGATTATTGTTATTGTATTGCTTATTGATTAATTGAGAATTGTGGAGAGTGCGGTGCTTTGTACACTATTATAGAAGAAAATTATTAAAAAATCTTCTTTTGCTTTTACACGTGTGTCTGGGATGTCTGTCTGGTGGGTTCAACGGTGCGACAGGGCCTCTTGCGTCCACACGCTATAGGAAGATAGCAGCTAGAACATCAAGACTAAAAGACAGTTTTCTCCCTTATGCCATCAGGCTTACAAATAGAACCCGTCCACTGCCGCTCCCCTCAACATAGTGTAACTGCAGACCACAGTACCTATGAGATGAGTCATGTAATGCCCCAACATCACAAAACGCCCTCGACATCAGTCACGTACCACCCATCGCATTAGACTTCGGTTAACATTAGGGCCCCGTTACACTTTGGTTAAGATTAGGGTTTATTTGACTCAAAGGGTGTTTTGAGACTGACGTTGTGGGCATTACCTGACCTCTGTCATAGGCATGCAGGCTGCAGTTAGACCCTTCTCGCTGTCCTCAGCACTGCAGGCCACTGCGTGTATGGAGAACAGAAGGTCTTCTTGAGATCATATACCCTTCAGAGCTTACAATGAAGTATTTATTTATATGCACATGCAATTATATTTCTGATTGTGTTTGCATTTCTTTTGCACCTGCGTGCTTTTAGTTTATTGTTGTATATTCTTGTTTATTGCTGGGGGACCTGCAGAGTAAGATTTTCATTGTAGTGAGTACATATGGCAATAAAGTTGAAGTATGGATTATTATCAACTGAGCTATCTGCATATGCTAGGTGTGAATTACAACAATTTATTTTTCGTATAGCCCAAAAACACACATGAAATTCCTCAGTGGGTTTTAACAGGCCATATTTTTTGATGGCCCCTGAGCCTTGACTCCACAATAAGACAAGAAAAAAGCTCTAAAAAAAGATAGATAGATAGATAGATAGATAGATAGATAGATAGATAGATAGATAGATAGATAGATAGATAGATAGATGTTAAAGGCACTATATGATAGATAGATAGAAAAAAGCTCTAAAAAAAAAGAATTTTGTTGAGAAAACAAATATTCTCCAAGACCCCCAATGCAGCACATTCTTTCATTATCTGTGAAGAGGGCATCTGCTCGAATCACTTAAGGCCCCTGCCTGGAGGAATCGCCTTTGCTTCAGCTAGAAAAATGTACGTATGCCGAACATAACAAATCACAGAATCAAATAGTTATTCTTCAGCTCTGGTTACAGCACACCTGATGGTCACCAAGCTGAGGTGGGCTTGTGTCACTTCCCTTTCCAGATCACTACATTGACTCCATGTAGCAGCTCATATTAAGTTCAAATCCTTGATTCTTGTCTACAGATTAGTCGGGGGTCAGCCACTATATACATACATGGAGACCCTTGTGACATCCTGTGCTCCTTCTTGACCACTCAGGTCGGTTGTTGAATGACGTCTGGTAATGACTCCTTAAATCTCAGTCCAGACTCTTTTCATGTGTAGATCCATCTTGCAATAATACTCAACTAATAAATGCCAATAATGGCCCACCACAGTACATACTCGCCCCCTTACATCAAGTCACTTCTGATCCAGCAGGGGTCTTACTGAAACAGCTTTGACTTTCACAAAGTTGTGCCTGTCTACTTATAAAACCGTGAAAGACGTCCATGGCAGATTGATGGTAACTCCCACACCGCTCGCGTAGTCAGCCCTGTATGCCTTCAATGAGAAAACACCAAGCTGACTGTGTCCCCTTCAGCCGACCAACATCTTCTTTCACATGGATTCCCACCTTGAATGCACCTTTGCACCAATGTCACTGCTGAAATGACAAACCTGACCTTGCTGAACTTCACAAGCATTTCTCTGTATTATGTGGGGATCATTTGTTTGTTTAGTTTGGTTTTTAAGATATTGCCATTCTGTTTTCTCCTTAGTTAAGCTGTTATTTCCATTCAATCCCAGGGTGTCAGCTCAGCTTGGCATTGACTGTCCTCGCAGGCATAAAATTAAAGGAGTTAAACTCCATAAGAAAAGCAAAAGAGCGTTAAGAATTTAAAACAACAGCAAAAAACAGAAAAACCAAAAATTTCTTGTCTATAAACTTAGCTCTCACACTTCTGTGCTTATCTGAATGTAGAATAAAAGATGAACAAAGTGCAGTTAATTAAACAATAAGATCACTTAAAGATCAAAGCACTTCAGCATGGCTGTCACCGACTGTCACCAAGCAGGCCCGTCAAGGACACTCATTGGGAGTGGTCGCCACCTGCTGTTCAGTCACTGCAACTGTGGTAGATGGTCTCCAAACTGAACTTCTCTTCAAGGATCACAAACTACCACTGGTCACAAATGTACAGTGCGGGCATCATTTCTGTTTCACTTACATTGGCAGCAGCTGTCCTGTCACAAATTAGCACAAACTTCCTTAAGATTTTCAGATGAAAAGTCCACACATTTACAAGTCAATCTTCCTTGAGTGTTGTGGTCCACAGAGAAAAAGGAAAGTCGTCTGTGATGTTCTGCATTGTCTTTATATCTCATACTGAAGACAGATAGATAGATAGATGGATGGATGGATGGATGGATGGATGGATGGATGGACGGACGGACAGACAGACAGACAGATAGATAGATAGATATGAAAGGCACTATATGATAGATAGATAGATAGATAGATAGATAGATAGATAGATAGATAGATAGATAGATAGATCTGAAAGGCACTGTATGGTGTTTGAAATCCCCTCATTAGTTTAGTGGTGGTCTCCAGTCCAGTTTAAATGCAACTTAGTGGGAAGGGTCAACTTGTAGAAGGTCAGTATGGTGGCTAAGCCCACACCATGAAGACAAAAGAACACTGCAGGTGAGTCCATTAAAAAAAAAAGTTTGAAAAGTCCAAGTCAGGGGATGGAGACAAGAAAATATCCAAATCACCGAATATCCTTTGGAGTCCAGTTAAATCAGCCATTAACAAACGGAAGGGGTGTGGGAGAGCTGGAAATCTGTCCACAAAAACTGAGAAGACGACTAGTGAGGGAGACCACCAAGAGACCGCTGAGAACACTGAAGGAGTTACACGCTAGAGTGGCTGATATTACAGAGACTGAGCAGACAACAACTGTGGTCCAGGTGCTTCACCAGTCGTAGCTTTTTGGGAGAGTGGCAAAGAGAAGGACACTCAGAAGAAAGACACCTCAGCTATGGTTTGTCAGAAAGCACATTCAAGACTCAGAACTCAGCTGCATGAAGGTTCTAAGGTCTGATAAAACCAAAGTTAAACTTTCAGCCTAAACTCCACATTTGCACAGAAACACAGCATCCTCACTGAGTAGCATGGTGGTGTCAGCATGATGCTGCGGGGATGCTTCTCTGCCACCAGGACCATCTTAACATATGGGCACAATGGGCACTGACCAGGGGTGCCAGGAGCATAGGGGCCCACAATGTTTCTGATGCCTATGTTTGTTTCTGTTTTGCTCTCGATACAGGGACCCCGGTGCACTACTTTGCTGTTAAGACAGCTCTGTCTGCGGCAGGTCCTGGGAAGCTTGTGAGGGTAAAATGAATGACCAAAATATGGGAAAACGCTGGGAGAAAACCTGAGGCAGTCCGCAGTTGGGAGAACATTTGTTTTCTAGGAGCCCAAACAACTTCAAGCATACAGTCAAAGCAAAACAGCAACAGTGTCCGTACTCAGCGAGTGCCTCAGAGCAGGCAAACCGGATCAAAAATCTCAGAGTGCAGTGGGGGTGAGAACGTTCGATCAGCTACTCCTAACTTCACCAGTGAGTTTGTGAGCTGTCCTCAGTTGCCAGGACTTGCCAGAAGGTGGCATCCCTCAGACAGAGATGGGCACGCGCATCCTGAGAAAGGCGGAATGTTTTGGAAATGCTGGACAACAATGGACTTGTAAAAAAATATCGATCGGACTGAGGGAGAAGAACATTCGTAATAAATGTGGTACGCTACGTGATCAATCCATCCACGCAAAATGAAAGTGTTGGTAACGTTATGTGTAAAATGCAGCTTTGCGGTAGTGAAGATTTGTGTAGGTCACAACCAAGCATCCTTGACACATATTTGTAGGAAGTCACTGAGCACTGGAGAGATTCTGAAGGACTGGAAAATGGCAAATATCATCCCATTATATAAAAAGGGTGACAGGGCAGATCCAAGCAACTATAGGCCAGTAAGCTTAACAAGCATCACAGGAAAATTAATGGAAGGAATTATTAAGGATAAGATTGAGCAACACATGGCAAGGACAGGAGTTATTCTGAACAGTCAGCATGGGGTCAGAAGAGGGAGGTCGTGTTTTACTAACATGCTGGAATTCTATGAGGTTGCAACAAAAGGATACGATCAAAGTGAGCTTATGAGATTATTTATCTGGACTTTCAGAAAGCATTTGATAAGGTGCCACATGAGAGGTTGGGCATCAAGTTAAAAGAAGTGGGAGTTCAGGGTGATGTTTTTAGGTGGGTGCACAATTGGCTCAGACACAGGAAGCAGAGGGTGATGGTGCGAGGAACCTCATCAGAACTGGCCGATGTTGAGAGTGGTGACCAGCAGGGGGCAGTGCTGGGGCCGCTGCTATTTTAATATATAGAAATGATTTAGTTAGGAATATAAGTAACAAGCTGGTTAAATTTGCAGATGATACCAAGATAGGTGGATTAGCAGATAATTTGGAATCTGTTATATCATCACAGAAGGACTTGGACAGCATACAGGCTTGGGCAGATTTGTGGGAGATGAAGTTTAATGTCAGTAAATGTAAAGAATGACACATAGGAAGTAAAAATGTGAGGTTTGAATACACAGTGGGTGGTCAGAAAATCGAGAGTACACCTTATGAGAAGGATTTAGGAGTCATAGTGGACTCTAAGCTATCAACTTCCAGACAGTGTTCAGAAGCCATTAAGACGGCTAACAGAATGTCAGGTTATATAGCGCTGTGATGTGTGGAGTACAAGTCACAGGAAGTTATGCTCAACCTTTATGACACAATGGTGAGGCCTCATATGGAGTCCTGCGTGCAGTTTTGGTCTCCAGGCTACAAAAAGGACATAGCAGCACTAGAGAAGGTCCAGAGAAGAGCGACTAGGCTGATTCCAGGGCTACAGGGATTGAATTATGAGGAAAGATTAAAAGAGCTGAGCCTTTACAGTTTAAATAAAAGAAGATTAAGAGGTGATTGAAGTGTTTAAAATGATGAAGGGAATTAGTCCAGTACATGGAGATGCTGAAGGCTGTCCTAGCAAGCAGTGAACACACTTGGGATCATTCATTGTTAGATTAACAACAACAACAACATTTATTTATACTGTATAGCACATTTTCATACAAGAAATGTAGCTCAAAGTGCTTTACATAATGAAGAATAGAAAAATAAAAGATACAGTAAGAAAATAAAATAAGTCAACATTAATTAACATCGAATAAGAGTCAGGTTCAATGGCCAGGGGGGACAGAAAAAACAAAAAAAACTCCAGACGGCTGGAGAAAAAAATAAAATCTGTAGGGATTCCAGACCATTAGATTGCCCAGTCCCCTCTGGGCAATCTACCTCACATAAATGAAACAGTCCTCTTTGGATTTAGGGTTCTCACGAATGGACTTGATGATGATGGTCACGTAGACTTCTGGCTTTTAATCCGTCATTGTTGGAGCATCATGATGCTTTGAGTAAGAAACCAGAAAAAGAAACAGAAGAGAGAGTTGGGGTCAGTACGGATTTTAGAGCCACCATTAATAGTTGTTATGATGAATTGAACATACAGAATATCAGGATTAAGTTAAAGTGAAGTTATGAGAAGGCCATGTTAAAGTAATGTGTTTTCAGCAGTGTTTTAAAGTGCTCTACTGTATCAGCCTGGCGAATTCCTACTGGCAGGCTATTCCAGATTTTAGGTGACTAACAGCAGAAGGCCGCACGCCTCACCACTTCTTTTAAGTTTTGCTCTTGTAATTCTAAGGAGACACTCATTTGATGATCTGAGGTTATGATTTGGAATATAACGCGTCAGACATTCCGATATATAACATGGAGCAGATTATTTAAGGCTTTATAAACCATAAGCAGTATTTTAAAGTCAACCCTGAATGACACAGGTAACCAGTGTAGTGATGCTAAGACTGGGGTGATGTGTTCGGATTTTCTTTTCCCAGTTAGGATTCTAGCAGCTCCATTCTACACTCGTTGCAAATGATTTATGTCTTTTTTGGGTAGTCCTGAGAGGAGTGCGTTACAGTAATCTAGTCGACTGAAAACAAACGCGTGAATTAATTTCTCAGCATCTTTCAATGATATAAGAGGTCTAACTTTACTTATGTTTCTTAAGTGAAAAAATGCTGTCCTAGTGGTCTGATAAATATGCGATTTAAAATTCAGATTACAGTCAACAGTTACCCCTACGTTTTTTTACTTCCGTCTTGACTTTTAATCCTAATGCATCAAGTTTATTTCTATTAATCTCATTGAATCCATTATTATATAATCACTAAAATTTCTGTTTTCTCTTTATTTAGTTTGAGAAAGTTACTATTCATCCATTCAGAAACACAAGTAAGACATTGTGTTAGTGAATCGAGAGAGTCGGGGTCATCAGGTGCTATTGATAAGTACAGCTGTGTGTCATCAGCATGGCTGTGGTAGCTCACGTTGTGCTCTGAGATAATCTGACCTAACGGAAGCATGTAGATTGAGAAGAGCAGCGGATCCAGGATAGAGCCTTGTGGAACACCATATCGGATATCATGTGTCTTCGAGTTGTAATTCCCACAACTAACAAAATATTTTCTCCCTGTCAGGTAGGATTCAAACCAATTTAGGACCCTGCCAGAGAGGCCCACCCATTGACTAAGGCGATTTCTAAGAAAGTTGTGATCAATGGTGTCAAATGGTGTCAACGTGACTTCATTCCATTCAGTGCGTGTCTCTCAGTCTTTCCATCTTGGCGCTCACTACAGTGTTATTCACAACATTGTGGCAAATTAACAACAATTATGAGCAAAAGCCTACCTTACTATGCATTCCATATTCATGTTCCTAATATTATTATTATTATTATCCTGCTACTCTGAATATTCTTTTTCTTCTTCTTATTGTTGTCATTCTTCTCATTATTCTTCTTCATATTGGTTTTATTACATTTGGTTGCAGACAACTACCAAAGTCATCATGAGCTCCAGTTTGCTCCTCGGGTGTCGTGAAGTAGTAACGTCATGCATTCTCAAACGTGAACACCTGCTGCTCGCTGGGAGTGCGTGTAGGACGCTCCGTAACTTCTCCTCATGTCCTACTCGGAGGCAGGGCAAGTTCTTATCCTACTGGGAGTGTCTGTGCAGCTCCAAGGTGTAATTCTGTGATTCTTGATAAAATTCGGACACAGGTCTCAATCCAACTGAGACTGTGTGGCTGGACTTGAAAAAGGCTGATCAATCACAATCACCATGAGACCTTTAGAGTCCTTTAGAGTCCAGATGTGCAAAGCTGATGGAGAAGGACCTGTGCACACAGACTACAAGATGTCATGGCTGCCGGGGATGGACTGGGCTTAACATTCTGGCTGGGAATCTCACACCCACCCAGGCGTACCACCACAGGTGTACAAAACAAAGAAGGCATGCAAATGAATTACGGTCAGACAATCATCAGGTGGTGCAGGAGTCCACTGCTGTGTAGAGTGAGTGTCAGGCCCACCATGAGTCTCCCTCTATACCAGGGGCTCGCAACATCAGTCCTGGGGACCCCTGTGGCTGCGGGTTTTTATTCCAACCACCTTCTGTTTTTAATTAGAATCCTTTGCTAGTTAAGTGAACTGTTATTGCCCAGATTCTGTGTTTTGGGAACAACAGGAATTAGAAATCTATTTTTTTTTCTTTTTAACAATATTTTCATCTTGATGTTCATTGTGGTTTTCCAGGCGTTCTAATTATTTAATTAATCCGCTGTTTTCTAATTAGTGAGTCTAACACTTAAAGCCTTTCACGATTCGGTGTTGCTTGCCTGGGTGTCTGCTCTGCTCGTTTTTAATTGTAATTATTAAGATACAATGAAGGAAGCAAACTGGACAGAGAAAGGGTAAAATATAATGAAAGCAACAAAAGTTAGTGAGTTAAGCATGTTCATTCTATGGCAAAAATGGAAATAATTCTAAATGTCTTATAATAAATGTAAAAATCATGCATCTGTGCTTTCTAAATAAGAGAAAAGAAAAACCCCAGCTGATGAATTGAGATCAGCGTTGTCAGGTGTCACTCAGTGACGTATTTAGGGGCGGGCGGAGGGGGCGGGCCGCACATTTTGGGGGCGCCATTATTGGCCAAAAGGCTCAGTACAGTTCGTGTGTAAAAGCTGCAGGGTTCGGAAAAATATCAATCCTGGATAAAAAAAACTAAAATTCTCTGATTTATAGCCACAAATGCTTCAAACATAATTTTCAGACTGTCCTTCTGTGACGGCATCAGACACAGCAGTTGAAATTTATGAGGCAATAACAAAAATAAACATTACACCGATAATAATTTCTAGGAAGATAAACAACTAATTTACAATTTATAATTTCATTTCGTTATCAATCCAAATGCGTTCCTGCTCTGCACAGAAAACATCCCCACCTATCACTTGTACACAACACTGGTTCTGGTTTTCGCCGCGTATATTAAGCTAATAATTTGCACACGGCTTATTAGTGCGTCTATACTATATTCTTGTCTAGCTGATGCTTATAAATAATTATATGTAAAATATTATTGCTGTTTCTCTCTATATATGAATAAATCTATTCAAAACGTATCTTAATGTTTCTCTATACGTTATTTTAATTTTCTAATTAAATAGGTTAACATATTCAAATATGTTGGAGGATGGCAAATTGAAGCCCCGCCCCGAGCGGCACGAACTCGAGCTACGCCACTCTTGTCACTGATTATGAATCTGGTTGAAGCAAAAACCTGAAGCCACAGTGTGTCCCCAGGACCGACTTTGAGGACCCCAGCTCTATCTATACTGACATGAGCCGAGGCCTCGAGGTGCTCCTGCCTAACTGCCGTCCTCAGCCTGCTCTCCACAAGCTTCAGGGCGGTGAGGCTGCCTTCACGGACCACTCGGGTCACAGACAAGGCCAACAGAAAAAGATGTAGCCAAAGCCAATGGCATGGCAGGCATCATTTTATTTTGAACCTTCTTTATAACTACATGTGTAGCTCATTCGGCGGACGAGCAGATCCTCTGGTACCTCAAACTCAGAGCAGGGCGCGGCGATGAATTTGTGAAGTTTACACGACTCAGAGTCACTGGAGTTTCATGTGCGAGCAGACCTCTGAATTCGGCCTTTTATCTATAGGGTGGTCCAGATCTAATTATGCAATTTTCATTACTCTATAACTTATTAAGTTTATTATATAGAAAATCACCCGAAAAATCCGAGACCATCGAGAAGTGTGCGAACTGACGACATGAAGAATTGTCTTCGCGCCGAACTGGAATCGTCCCCGCATAAATCAAAGTCATCCAGACGATCTGGACCACTCTGTATTAAGGCACAACGAGAGCACCCGCACTGTCGCCCCTTCTCCTTCAGACTCTCTGCGGCTGGGCAGTTGAAGAGTCTCCCTGCAGGGGGCGCTCCCTGAATACTGTACATGCGCAAACGCCGAGCAGCGCTTGAGTTCGCCCAGTTGTACTGCTTGTTATTCAAGAAAGCAGTAACGGACTCGAGCTGATGAAAGGCACGGCACAAGTGTTATTTAACTCCTCACTAAGCAAGATAGCGGAGTTAATTTGGTTTCATTCATCGGAGAAACAAGAAACACAAATTTGTTTTAAGCAACTAGTTCACATGCTTATGTATTTACTCATTTATCGTTAAAGTCTCAGCCACTAATAGTAACTCGGATATCTCACACCGCACTCACCTCTGTAATCGTGTAAAGTACCTCCGGCTGTGGGAAAATGGAGCGCTGCCACAAACGGGGCATCGAGCTGAAGTACCGCTGGTTTTAAAAGGCAAGGGAGGGTAAGACTTTGGGTACTCGGACGAAAAATGAGCTCTGAGGTTTGGTTGCTTTTTCTTATTATTTTACTTTTTAAACAAGTGCGCCTCCATTTCGTCTTGACGTGAACACGAACAACGTAAAAGTAAAATGCCGTGCATCCGCCACGAAGGAGTTCAGAAAACAAAAGTGAAAATGGTAAAAATCATTATTATTTTATTTATACTACAAAATGTATAGGGTGGTCCAGATCTAAATATGCAATTTTCATTACTCTATAACTTATTAAGTTTATTACATAGAAAATCACCCGAAAAATCCTGGACCATCGAGATGTGTGCGAACTGACGAGATTAAGAATCGTCTTCACGCCAAACTGGAATCGTCCCCGAATAAATCAAAGTCATCCAGACGATCTGGATCTGCATAATTAGATCTGGACCACCCTGTATGAACACTGTACGGCCAAAATAACTGGCAGGTGGAGGAAGACTTGGGATGTCAGGTTACCTGCACTTGATGACAGTTAATCTTGGACATCGGGGTGCACCCTACTGTTTTTGGAAGATGCCCAGGGGTCTTGAATGGCCACAGAGAGACAGGACTTGGCATGACTGCTTGCTAGATAGAAAGATAAGATTTTAATTGTAGCATAGTAGGCAGGATAGATGGATGGATGGATAGATGGATAGATAGATAGATAGATAGATAGATAGATAGATAGATAGATAGATAGATAGATAGATAGATAGATAGATATGAAAGGCACTATATAATATAGATAGATAGATAGATAGATAGATAGATAGATAGATAGATAGATAGATAGATAGATAGATAGATAGATAGATAGATAGATAGATAGATAGATAGATAGATAGATAGATAGATAGATATGAAAGGGGCTATATAATAGAAATGAAAGACACAACACATTATTCAGATATATATGTCAGTCGGTCATTTTCTGGCACGCGTTGTCCTGTTCAGGGTCACAGGAGGCTGCAGGAGCCCATCCCAGCTAGCATAACGCACAAGGCAGGAACAAACCCTTGGACAGGGTGCCAGTCCATTTTAGGGCAAACACATGCACACAACACACCAAGCACACACATGGGCTAATTTGGTGTTGCCAGTTCACCTAACCAACATGTATTTGGACTGTGGGAGGAAACCCCAAAAACATGGGGAGAACATGCAAGCTCCACACAGGGTGGCCCCCGGACATGAACCCTGGACTCGTTATTGCGAGGCAACAGCACTACCACCGTGCCACCCCCAGCCAGATATGAAAGACACCACATAATCGACAGATAGATATGAAAGGCACTATACAACAGACAGATGTGTAAGGCAATATATGATAGATATGAAAGACAATCATAGATATGTAAATCACTATAATAGATAGATAGATAGATAGATAGATAGATAGATAGATAGATAGATAGATAGATAGATACATATGAAAGGCACTATATAATAGATAGATAGATAGATATGAAATGCACTATATAATAGATAGATAGATAGATAGATAGATAGATAGATAGATAGATAGATAGATAGATAGATAGATAGATAGATAGATACGGAAGCCACAATATTACAGCTAGACGCTAGATTTGCAGCAAGTTTCTTTCCCTCCGCTCCACAGTTGTGACCGAGCCAGCCGCATGTGTTCGCAGTGACCACTAGAGGGTATCCGAGCGCTTGTATCCATCGCCCCGCTGATCCTCCCGCATTGTGTGGCCGCGTTGCTCCAACAGGTCGTCGTAACAAATGCAATGGCTGCAGTGGCCTTTCCTAGTTACGGCGTTTTAAGGTGCACTTTTGCGCGCTGTGTCATTTCCACATGCACTGCAGTCTCTCTGACGTTCGCACTGCTGGCTCAGTGATGTTCCTGCAGTGAAAATGAACGTCACGCACGTCGTTCTATCGGGGAAAATGAATTTTCATTACCGGACGATGACAGTGTGCGATTTTCTCTTGAAAAATCGCGAGAAAAGCGTTAAAAGTGACTCAGCAGTTTGAGCTCGGCGTGCGTGTGCTGCGGGGTGCCGCTGGAGACAGTGTTGGGGATTATTGAGACAAAACCCAAAGTGGTCGGGACAATCACTTTCTAACATGAAGCTACTTCAAGAAAGGCACGGATTGTTTACTATGGCAGCGTAGTTAATGGGGACGGCGGAGGAGCAGCTCGGTCGTATCACAGTTACAAAGATGGCAGTTCACAGGAGTTTCAACAGCAAAACGAAACTCTGACAGGACTTTGTCGAGACGAGTTAATTCAGTATAGAATGACGGGGGTTGCAGGAACAAACCCTTGACGGGATGTCAGTACAATCATAATAGAATTAGTAATAAGTGTTGTCTCCTATTAATATTCCGCTGTCGTGCCGAGTGAGTCCTCCAGTCTTCATCAGCGCAATTAGCGCTCGCTCGCCCCGCCGTGCCCGCGCAGCTGTCTCATTCTTTGTGCTTTTCACGGGTCACTCATCGATGCCTCCGTTTCAGAGGCGCCCATCGAGCTTTCACGCGTTCTCCATTGTTATCAAATGCAACTTCGTGATGTCCGCTCACTGATTACTTAATGCGAGCTCGGAGCGCATCTTTTGAAAGCCGAGCGCAGGAGGACAAAACGAGACACTTTGCAGGGATCGTTCAAGCCTGAGCTCCGTGCTGTCATGGGAACAATGTCACCATCGGCTCCACTTAGACTGGCAACACCTTTTCCCTTGTGAAAACTCTCGACTGCTGGCTTCTGCTATTGCTCGGTTTTTCCGACGGGCCGTTGCTAACGGATGCAGCATGCATGAGTGGCGAATGAGTCCCCAAGGTTTCGACGGCCCTTTGTCGCTTTCGTTTCGTGCCCATCTCTTCATGGACCCTTTGATCCCTCTTTAATTTGAGCACAGAGTTGTCCTTTTTTGAAAAACGAGAAAAAGGGAAAAAAAAACGATCAGCCTGGAGCGCGCGGTGCCCATTTAAATACATAACGTTGTATGAGCCACACTGTGTGTCGCCAGTCCGATGTCAGTGTTTTATTTTGACGTGCCCAGCACGCCATGTTCTTTCCAGCTTGTTCTTACTCACGTCCAGCTCTGGACGGGACGACATGACAGGACACGGGGGTATAGCTGTCGGGCGTTTGTTAGCGAGATGGCGCTGGCCTTGCGTTGACTGGTCATCGCGTCTTCCACTCGTACTGCAGTTTCACCCCAAGCTATGCCAGTAGAGAATTCGAAACTGGGCCCACGGGGTCAATTGGCGCTCTGTTCATTGTGGGTTCTTACCTCGCGACCAGTGTTTCAGGTGTAGGATGGGATCACTATGACCATACTGGGCCGAATGGCCTGCTCTGCGAAGAGCTTTCCACGTTCTGAATTATAAGTCGAATTCATTAAACGAAGCGCGAGTAAATGAATGGAGGATTGGATATACGACAGTACGTAACAAGGCAGTGAGATGCGTCTGTTTAAACTGTACACTATTGGGGTACACGGATTTAAATAAAAAAAAGTAAGTTTTAACCGAAAACTGCAGGACGTTCTTCTCGTGTTCGGGTGTCTCCACACACATCGCCAAAGACCAGCAACCCTGAACTGGCCAAGTATGAGCGCGTGTAGCATCTGCGATGGACCGGCCTCCTGTTTAAGACTGGCCCTCACCTTGTGTGCTGCTCTTGAGATCGGTGACTCCGCGGCCCCAGCTGGCCGGAGCGGCTCCGCACTTAAATAGGTGTTGACAATAGCGGAGCTGTCCGCCGGCGTGGTACTGAAACGGCGCACTTGGTGATGCCAACGCATCTGCCTTCCCAGCAGCAACCAAGTGAGCCGAGACGTAACCGCGGAGGTGAACAAAGCTGAGCAGAGCAGCGATGGACGCAGAGGAGGATTTCATAATTAGAAGTATTAATCAACCAGAGACTCCTTATTCACACTGTTAGTAAGCTCGTTTATTATCAAAAGTCACTACCGATAAAGGGCCACCACAATAATCAAAAATAGACCACTGAAATGGCGGCCAACCTACTACTGTCAGCTGTAGTGGTCGTCTCCAAAGACACATCACGGTGGCACCTTTGTGTAGTGACAGCCACGAAGCGCCGACTTCTCAGCTGCATGTGCCCCCGTTGGCTTAAGTGGATTTTATACATACCCTCGATAACCATAAAAGTGAGATGAAGTAAAGGCCATTGGATTTATTGATTTCTTCATTCCTCTGAATACTCGTGCTGGAAATGCACCAGGAGTCATCCATTATTTACTCACTTTATGTGTCTGATATAAAGATTTTAATGAAAAGCTAATTAGACATGACATATGATTTTGGTTTAATATTCAGCCCCAGTCGTAAATCTATCAGATCACTAATGACGACGTCGTTGTTCTCGCTCGTCCCAAATACGACAGTCTTCCCCGGTGACTTAAGACAGTTTCAGCCTTTAAAATGTGGACGTGGAGGTGAGTGTGCACTGGGTGGTCTCTGCTTTTCCTTCCGGTGTTGCTCGGGTGGTCTCCAGCGCTCCTGTAATGGGCAGAGTGAGTTCTGAAAATGGAGGAATGTTTGTAAGTCGTTTCTTACTTCTGCGCAGTCATCCAGTCATCGTTTACGTACAGGAAAACGGACATCCACAACGAAAATACCGCAATGTGTGTTCTAAACAAAAGGAGAGGCTCGATTTGCAAGGCAGATTTATGTTAAGAAGAGCAAGCGTGACACACAAGGGCAGAGTAACATTCGTCTGAAAAGGAGCAGGGAATGAACGCCACTGTAAGAATTCCACGATCAGAGGCGGCATCTCCCGAAATGTCAAGTAGAGGAGCATACGAGGTAATAAGAAACGATAGTGTTTTGTGTGCTTACAATGACAGCAATCATAATCTTCTCAAACCTTTTAGTCCAAGTCAGTAGCCGAGCCGGGCAGCACTGTGCGCAAGGCAGAGCAGAAGGACTCGGCGGAGCTGCGAGCGGCAAGTGAGCCAACGCTACTATAACAGCGCCACACGTGCACAGGGAGGACATGCGAACTGCACGGGAGCTGCGCATGAACTGCAAATGAACAACGACGGGGCACGGCATTAGACATCAGAAAGGCAGCAGTGCCACCCCAAATCAAACACGCAGATTACAAAGGGCATAATAAAGGGGCTGTCAAAAATGGGGTCACTGAAATGGCACAGCCCTGCCTGGCGCGCCAGGCTGCTGGAAAGAAGCCATTGATGAACAGTTCACGACTCTCACCATCAGTTGTCTTTTATTTTAATATTTGTGGTGTGTACCTGAGGAGTTGTTCTTATTTATTTGTTTGTATGTTGTTATTTGTTGGTCTTTATTTATTTACTTATTTATTTATACATTGAGCATCTGTAAAAAAGCGAAATTTTCCCCTGGGAATAGTGCTATCTAGCTATCTATCTATCTATCGTGTTTTTCATATTTATTACATAGTGCCTTTCATAACTATCCGTCTGCTGTATACTGCATTACATAACTATTATATAGTGCCTTTCATACGTGTTCAGTATATAGTGCATTTTATATCTATTTGGCTGCTGTATAGTTCTTTTCATATGTATTATATAGTGCCGGGGCGGCACGGTGGCGCAGTGTCTCGGGTCCTCCCTGCGTGGAGTTTGCATGTTCTCCCCGTGTCTGCGTGGGTTTCCTCCCACAGTCCAAAGACATGCAGGTTAGGTGCATTGGCGATCCTACATTGTCCCTTGTGTGTGCTTGCTGTGTGTGCCCTGCGGTGGGCTGGCGCCCTGTGCTGGCTGGGATTGGCTCCAGTGGACCCCCGTGACCCAGTGTTAGGATATAGCGGGTTGGATAATGACTGACTGACTATATAGTGGCTATCATCCGTGTTTAGTATCATCCACTAGTATGCAGTAACTGTTCCTCTGCTGTATAGTGCTTCTCATACCTATTATATAGTGCCTTTCATATCAATGTACCTATAGTTGTAAACTGCTTGTCAGTGTAGAACAGACGGTGGTCCCAAATGCAGGGATTTGATCGCCGTTGCTAGCACAGAGACTGGACCAGAGCCGAGTCTCGCGAGCTGGAGTACGGAGCGCTTCTTCAAAATGCCTTCTAATGCGCCTGGAAGATTGGAGCGCGTCGTTGTGTTTTTCTCCACAAAGCAGACGAGCCGAATGTGCTAACCACGAATTTCCTGCCCTTTTCGAACATTCTGTAAGCGCCATCTTACATGGTGTTTTTTAAAGCTGGGGGTTGGGACGCTGCTAATCTTCTAATTGGCGCCTGTGGAGAAAGCCTTGTCACCTCGCTCTCCACGAGGGCATGGGGCCAGGAACTAATCCGTCACAACACCAGGGTGATGGCGGCGGCACCAAACAACCGCTCGGCGCTTTGTTATTAGCGCTGGCACGTAGCGATCAGACGACACGGCGAGAACATTTTCGTCGCCTCTCGATTGTTCCGGCGCTCCTGTCATATTGGCACACCGAGCGCAATTAGCAGCCATACGCAGGCAGAAAGAGAGACCTGCAGAAGACCAGCGTACACATTTGACACGTACAGTAACGACCAGGCGATCTAGCTGTGCTCCACAAAGAGACCCCCTGGACACTGGAAATGAATGTAGAGGAGTGAAAGGAGCTATAAAACACAGCGACGTTGAAAACACACCACACACATTCAGAGGTGAAGCTGGTTAGGTGTGTTCGTGTATCGTGTTGGCAGATCGCCACAGCGTCTGAAAATGTCGTGAGCAATTTATACTGTCCTTACTGTAAGAACTTCACTTTGCACGCGTGACAATATTTGCATGTTCTAATCAACACGCAACATGCCTCCAATCTCCGGCTCCACGAGATCATGGACTGATACCACGGAAGCCCACAAGTGACACCCCACACAGACGACGCCACTGAGTAGGACCCCTACTTAGCTGAATGGCCCTGATCGTGCATCAGTTTGTGGTTTCGCTGTAGGATTTGCACGTTCTCACCAATCCGGAATTTGAAACTGGGCCCACCGAGTGAACTGGTGTCCTGTTCAGAGCTGGTGCTTACTATGTGAACGCTGCTTCAGGTGTAGGCTCAGGGCTCAGCAGCACACTTTATGCATGAGTTATGCTGCGGTGAATATCCTGCTCTCTGAAAAGTTGCCCATATTATTCTGAAATTTAAATCCAAATTCAGTAATTAGGGAAACTAGATGAATGGAGGGGAGTCACAATAGGCACCTTTGGTCACAATTAAGTTGTAACAAGAAACAAGAACCCTGAACCCGGGCTTCCATCTCCAAAACGTTCTCCCCGTGTGCATGTCGCCTCTGGCCACCCCGATGTTCTTCACATATTGCCAAAGGTCAGCAGCTCTGAGTTGGCCAAATGTGAGCCCCCTCGTGGCCAGAATTGTCCCCCAGCTTGCGTGCTGCCGTGATGATCGTCGAAACCGTGGCTTCACTTTGACGAAACGACGTGCCGGCATTAATCCTGCTTTTATTAATGGCGGAGCTATCCTCCGGCGTGGTGCTGAAACAGCGCACTCGGTGATTCTGAGCAACTCCGAGAGAATTTACACGTGACCGTGGAGGTGACCAAATCTGGCTTCTGCCATGAACTGGTCCCCCACCTCAACTGTCTTACCTCGAAACCTCCTTCCTTCCTGTTTATAATCTCGGAACATGTTTGTTTAGCAGCCTAGTAAGACAAAAACCTCATTCTATTCATAATAGATAGAAATGGAATTACAGACAGACAGACAGACAGACAGACAGATAGATAGATAGATAGATAGATAGATAGATAGATAGATAGATAGATAGATAGATAGAAAGGCACTATATAAGATAGATTGATAGATGTGAAAGGCACTATATAATAGATAGATAGATAGATAGATAGATATGAAAGGCACTATATAATAGAGACAGACAGACAGATAGATAGAACTTTATTTGTCCCCAGGGGGAAATTTGGCTTTTTACAGAAGCTCTTTTAATAAATAAATATCAAGAACTGTGCAATATGAGCAGCATCTTTTTAGATCATTTCTTTGTTCCGCTCCATGAAGATCAGTGTTTTCAAATCGAGGACAACCTGTGGCCGCAGCCGCCATTCGCGTTACTCTACTGACATTAAAAAAAACGCGATTTCCTAAATTTCGAGATTTACGACTTGCCACCCAAGCACAAACACCGGGGCAGCAGCCCCTCAGATGGGGTGTTTACTGAAAGCAGTTTAGCCTAATTTAATTTATTTTCTTTAATTTATTTAGGAACATACTTCGTTGCATGTGCGATTAAAGTAAAAGAATTAGGGGGCAATGGGGACCGTATGTATGGGTTCTAATACGTGATTTTATTTTTACTTTCTTTTCTTTTGTATCACTTGTTCCTATCCGTCAAGTGGCTCTCTAATGAGCGTCCTTTGGTGTGTTAATAGGCGCTTATCGCTTATCAGAGTCTGCAGACCCTGTGGGGAGATAAAGCCCACTCGACTGGCCTGTTCCCACAGGGAAGCTATCGAGGAGAAGCCCCTTCTGGAGGGTCTGACCTGCACTCCTCCTTTCATTTCAGCGAGAGTGAGTTGCCTCCTGCGGAAAATAGAGCAGCGGACCGTCTTTTGGGAAAAGGCAAATAAAGTCATTCCCATAATCTATGGCGCTGATGGAGAACTGAGGGGGGCGGCTGGTACCAGATGGACTCTTGTGGATGAAAAGAGAAGCGACAATCTTGGCAGAAACCGCTCAATATGAAACGGGACGTTTCGTCGCTGATAAGCGCGCAGGTCATTATTAAAGTTAAATGGCGAGCTGGGGTGACACTGCATGGTTCTCACACGCCATTATTATTATTATGGGCGGTACAGTGGCGCAGTGACAGCGCTGCTGCCTCGCAGTAAGGAGACCTGGGTTCGCTTCCTGGGTCCTCCCTGTGTGGAGTTTGCATGTCCTCCCCGTGTCTGCGTGGATTTCCTCCCACAGTCCAAAGACATGCAAGTTAGGTGCCTTGGCGATCCTAAATTGGCCCGTGTGTGCTTGGTGTGTGTGCCCTGCGGTGGGTTGGCGCCCTGCCCGGGATTGGTTCCTGCTTTGCGCCCTGTGTTGGCTGGGATTGGCTCCAGCAGACCCCCGTGTTCGGATTCAGTGGGTTGGATAATGGATGGATATATTATTATTGTGGTTTTGGCCACTGCCCGACGCTACTTAAACTGATCATCCAGACGCTGTCGTTTAGTAAAAAGACTGCACACGTCGGCCTTGCGTTTGTCTTCCTCAGAATCTCCGTCATCTTTAAAAAACAAACAGCTTTTAAATAATAAATCTATATCGGCCGTGACTTTGTCAAAATGAAAGTCCAAAGGCCCTGTAAACGTCAGCCACTTACCCAAAACCATTAACGACACTGGGCTCCCTAAGGCTCCCCAGTATAGCGCCTGGGCGGCTTTACTTGAGCGCTCCGCCGGCTTATTTCATCTTTTAAAGATCTCTGTGGGAAATCGGGGGAGATAAACATCGACAACGAATGCATTACTGCGCAGGCTGGATGTGACAACAGATGCTTTATTATACTAAATGAAAGGCGCTCTTTGCAGAGTCATGGTGTTAATAACGCCTGTTTTTACGGTTTGCTGTTGTCGAGGGTCCCTGCTGGCAGTACAGCGTTTGCAAAAAATTCCTCTAAAGCTTAATAAGGTATCTGCAAGAATCTCGATAATTAAACATCCTCACTCGGGGGCTTTGGCTAATGGATGTCTGAAAAAAGATTACATTAAGTTGAATTGAAGTTTGAATTAAACGGCTTAATCATACATCCAAAATTCATTATGGATGGCGCCGCGAACGTTTTGATTGCCTTAATGAAAGATCAGGTAAAGTGCATCGTTAGGACGGATTAGGGAGGCAGCCTGCTTACAAATGTCTGATTAGGCATCCGAATAGATCAGGAGCGCTAATTCGAGCAGTGGCTGGGAGGACAGAAAAGAAGCAGCCATTCAAGACCGACTCATTATTATTATTATTATTATTAGCCTGCCAGATCCCAGTTGCCAGCAAGGGGTCTAATAAAACCGGGTATGACTTGATGCCCCCCGATTCGAATACCAGCCGTGCCCCGCATGTTCTTCCCGCGTGTGCGCAACACGAGTGCCTTTCAGCTTCGCCCAACCCACTAAAATGTTAAAGAGACCATTTCAAAGGGTGTCTATGGTGTTAATGCTGCCCAGCGCTTCACGTGGGTACTGGCAACTCTTTACGGGGGACCCATCCTACCCCCCCAAACCCCACTTATCACTGTTTCTCCATAAAGTGCACCACCGGTAATTTGGTTTCACGTCAAGCTCTGACGGTGCCAATGTAGGCGCTTTGATGGGTTATCGGGTGCGAGTGCGGGAGTGCCAAGCTCTGCAACTGGTACCCTTACAGATAAGGTTTCTTTGCTGACACTTTACCGGGCTGTGGAAGTGAGCAGGCTGCGCTCCCCACGTCGATCCACCCCGCTGGACTCCCATTCCATGCCCGCCTGCTATCTTCTTTTATACTCTTAAAAATAAAACTGCCAGAGAGGTTCTTCACACCGAAGTCATAGGTGAACCATATTTGTTTCTAATAGGAATCGTCCACATGAAGGTTCCGGAAAGACCCCCGATTTACCCTAAACAGCTATGCATACAGCAGTTGACATCCCAGCGGGTTCCTGATTTTAAAAGGACCCCTTTTTAGTAAAAGAAAGATCAATCAAACGGCGAAACGCCATCGGCTTCGATGCCATCACGCACCGCAGTCCCCTCCGTGTTCGGCTTGCTGATTATCCGCTTCCTGCCACCTTCTTATTCGCACAGCTTGTGCAGACAAGCAATGTTAACACCGAGTAAGATATCTTTGTCCAGTGGCGCCAAGCCAAACGCGGGTATCTGGGGCAAAGTGACTGGCAGAGCGGGCACATTCCCATATACGGAATGGGATTAACTGAAAGAACTATAAATGGCTAAATGGTAGCGGGTCACCCTAACGTGCAGAGGTTTGAGAAAGGACAGGTACCTAGTTGGGCTTTGTGCGGCCTAACGCGATTAAATAAACGGGCAAAGTTGGCATAGCCGCATATGAATGGGATTTGAGGTGATGTGTCACGAGGACTATGAAGACTCAAAGGCACCCCCAACTTTCTTTATACGCTGTCTTCTTCCACCTTTTTAACCTTTATAATCCCCCATACATTTCAGCTTTGACAGAAATAAACAATATTCCAAATCATATATAGGAGTAATTGTTATTGATCATAAAGCACTCATTACACGTTTTCCTTTTCCCATTCTGTTGTAGTGCCTGTTTGGCACCCCAAGCCCTTCGCAGATCACCCACTAACACAATCAACAGTTATGGGGGCTCCATCGCAACCAGCATCAAGGTCTGGGATCCTCCCTGGATTAGGGGCCCCTACATTTAAGATTGATTAGTTTAGATGTAGATCTGCCCCTGGGGGGCACACACTCGACACCACACACAGAAGGCGGTCCAATACGCAGGTAGTGCCATTTGATCGACCCCTCTAACCATACCACCGTAACCTGACCTCACTCTCAGACAAAGCTACATGGCGCGTTCATCTAACTTCTCAGACAAACCGAATTAAGGCGCAGAACCTCCAGAAAGCTGCAGCGGTAACGAATAGCGGCTGGCTGTATCTGAGCGGCTCCGTCTCATCTTCACCTTTTAGTTCTCACTTTTGAAGTAATCCATAAAGCGCATGGCATCGATCGGCCGCCATTTACTCGCTGTCTGGACGGGCAACGACAGAGATGGATTGCCCTTCGCTTCTCACCCCCCAAAACTTCACTTATGAAAAATCGCGCTGTCAATGGCCCGCCTTTCGCGCTCCCGCATGTTTTCACGCGTGACATGAAGGTGCGCGCCAGGGCGGCTGGATGACTCGGGGCGCCGGCCGACCAATGACAATGAACCGAAGTGACGTCACAGGTTCCGGAGCACATGGCCCAAGTTTAGTATCAGTCGAGCGGCGTCTGATCGGACGCACACCTTGAAAGAGAATTGTGGAATTAAAAGTATAAGATTAAAATTCATAACGGTGAAGAAGGCCAATAAACTCGTGAGTGAAACCCCTAGAGCGCTCGCTTTGTCAACTGCCACGACGAAATAACGGAATCGCTAGCCATCCGGAGCCTTGAAGTTCACGAACTTCCCGACGAGCCCCATAAGATTTAAGTTGTGTCTTAATTATATCGGAAGCGCGATGGGACCACTGTGGAAGGCACTATATATATATATGCTTATTACTTACCGCCGGCCTCTGATGAAGTCCAATGCCGTCATTCGTGTTTTTATACTTTAAAACTATCAAAGCTGGTAATGACGTCATGGAGGGCGCAAAGGTGGAACTGACCTTGGACTGAACGCCACTCCATCACAACACACACACACGCGTCAGAAGACGCCATTTAGCCTGCTCAACAACTCCTTGAAGAAAAATGGAGTATCCGAAGGAAGAAGTGAGCAAACACGCGAAGAACATGCAAACGCCCCATTGACGTTCTGGTGTTTTGTGTTATTGCATGAAACGATTTTTGGATCACGCAGGTTCCGTTGAGCAGATTCAAACATTTCAGCTGGGGGGTCAGGGGGTCTTTCTTTATTCAGGGCATCTAAACATAAAGCGATCGCACTCGTGCGCAGTGACATACACTACAAAATAAAGGTGCCAAAGTGGTGTGTTAGAGAGACATCATCATAGGGGAGCCATTTCGGGTTCCCAAAAGGGCCATCCAGACGAAGAACATTTATTTATTTACTTTTGATGTGTAACAGACACCATAAATAACCACGAATAGATGCTGACAGGTTTGTGAAATACCATCTTGTTCACGATTTGGAAAGGCCCCTCGCTACATACAGGCTGAGTTCATGTTTTCTTGATCGGTTAGTATCCTGTTAGATAGTACGCTATAATTTAACGATTTTTGCATGTACGCACATATTAACCCCCCTTTCAAAGCCCAAAGAATCAATTTCACGTGCGATGACCCTTTATCCATAATGAAGTGGTTCTTCGTCGAGCAATAGTTGAGTAGGGAAACTCATAACCCGTTAACGTGCCACTTTAGAACCGGCGGTGCGGTGGCACAGTGCTTAGCGTGGCCGCTCCGTCGATCCAGGATCCCAGGTTTGACTTGGTCAGTGTTCGATTTGCACGATGTCCCAGCATGCCCGCGTGGTTCTCTACAGGTTACTTCAGTTGCCTCCCCCCCACCGACCCCCAAAGACATGTAAATGAGGCTAACCGGCAGTTCCAAACTACAATTTGAGTAAATATTTCCTGCATTGCGCCCAGGGCTTGCTAAGTTAGGTTCCAGCTTCCCCACGAACATGCTCAAAATACAGAGGGTGGAGAACATGGAAGGATAGATAAAGTAGTAACATTCAACAAGTACTTCAAAAAGAATTCAAAATAAAGGCAGAAAATGGTCAGTTCCACCTCCCCGTCACCCTGCCTCAGCACACTCACGGTCATTTTTAGATGCCCTTAAATAGTCCTACCGTGAGCACACGAAGGCGTGGGGCGCGCCTGCATACGCTTGAACCCGTGTTCGTCCGGTGTGAAGCTCGTCGTGCTCGTATTCTGCCAGTTCAGACTTACCCTCTCGGGCACCGTTAAGTGCGCCCTGTGTATGTACACAGCCCTGGCCTGCCAACCGTGCGCGGCGATATATCCGAGAAATGTCGGCTCCAAGACGCACACCGTCTGAGGCCGCTTCTCTGTAACTGGATGGCGGGCAGCCTGAGCCCATCCCGGCAGGCTCGGTGCGAGGCAGGAAAGCAGCCACGGACAGGGCGCCAGTTGGTGCTGCTGAGGTTGGCACCCTCTTGAAAACAGCGCTTCCAAAATGGCATTTTACTGGGTTATGTGTATGTGGCTCCTTGTTGAATCGTCGCCATCCCATGCTAAAGGGAGGAGCTCATTGCATAAAATTGGGTCTGAAGATATGGACAAAAGAGAGACTTTTAATGTTTAGAAGGCTAGTGGAACAGTTTAAGAGGACCTGAAGTTATTGTGGGCAGCGAGAGTCCTTTGAAAATCAAGAACCCAAATTTGATTATTTGTGGTAAACATGTTGCAGATATTGCAAATACATATTCTTCCTGAAACCTTCATCTGGGTGGTTCTTGTGGGATCCAAAAACGGTTCCCCTATGGCGTTGCACTAAAAAAAACAACTCTTTGACGCCTTTATTTTAAAGAGCTTTTGCCAACCTACACAAAATCACAGGTCTCCCTAATAAAGCGGAGGTGCAGTCACTAAATAAAGCCCCCCAAGGGGAACATGTTCAGAATGAAGCATAGCGTAGCCTGTGCGCTTACTTTCTTTGCACAAATGAGGGATCTGCGCAAAGCACACCTTCAGCTTTCCCTCAGTGTGGCACTTGGAGGGTCTTGGGGTTCCTCATTTGTTGACAAAGAGCAATTCCATTCTGGGAAGGCTTTTTTTTTTTTTTTTACTTATGAAGTTAATTCTTCGTGCTTTGAAAAAGTTCTTTCTATGTAGGGAAAACAAACTGAAATCTTTAATGTTTGGTAGGCTATCTAGCTGGACACTAACAGATCGGGAGACCCGAGCATAGCCTTCGTTATTGTAACCAGCAAGAGTCCCGAGCCATTCAATCCGTTACCATCAAATCATGGTTATTTACTGTATGGAACCCGTTATGGATGTCCGTCTATAATAATCCTCCACGCGGATGGGTCTTTTAGGAACCCAAAATAGTTCACCCATGGCATCGCACTGAAGAAGCAGGCTAGCACCTTTATTTTTAAGTGTGAAGCCGACTAATCGAAGTTAACTATCCCTGGGCCTTTAAACCCTAATTGTTAAGAGTTGGCCTGCCAGATGTTAGCAAGGCCATTTCATGCCCCTCGTAGTTGGCACTTCTCTGTGTAGAGCTTGTATGTTCTCCCCGTGCCTTATTATTTCCCCCTTGTTTTTTTACTCCAGCGTGACTGGGAGACGAGGTGTGTGCGAGTGGGAGCTACGATGGACTGGCATCATCTCCAAGCCTACTTCCTGCCTTGCACCCACTGCTGCCAGGATAGGCTGTGGTTTCTGCCAGTGAATTCACGTAAGCAGATTTAGGAATGAGACCATGCACTTCAGAGTGCTAGTCCCCAGTGCTCACCACAGCACGATTTAAGCTGGATCTGACTAGAGCAGATTTTTTTTTCCAGAATTGACGTTAGGTTTGACTTTTCTTTGAGTGCAGGTAGAGAGTCTCTAGCTTCTCAGACATGTAAAAACAAAACTTCCGAATTCCGTCTTGCAGCGTTCTCATCTAGTCAAAGACATGGGGTTGCATAAACGGTAATGCTTAACACGGGCTCCTCAATTAGCATCGCGTCGCCGCACGCAGGGACATTTGCTTGAGTGACACGAAGTGTCAAGACGAATGGCTCCTCCTGCTTCACCACACCCATTTTTGATTTGACTAGCCTGGCAGCGTTCTGGGTTCGGATTGGACAGAGAAATGTCACTTAATCGTGACTGCACAAAAACAAAAGGAGGCAATGAAGATAAAAAACAGAGCAAGCTCGGAGAATGTGCGAGGCGGAGTGAAGAAGCTCTGATTGTCTGTCAGTCCCAAGCAGCAGCGAAAACAGCTGACGGGGGAGCGTACACCTTCAAGGACGGGCTGGACTCCTTAATGACAAGATGCCGCGAGGATTTCTAGTAAAAAGAAGCAAGCGAGCGTCCGCCGCATCCTACAGGGTCCGTAACGACGAGAAGGACCCCCTAAACCGGGAATACCTGCCTGACATGGCAGAAATGCAGACTGTTGCGCACACAGAAGAAGTGCGGCTGCCCCGCCAGGTGCTCGAGACGTCCGAGGAAAACGAAGAGGCTGGAGCGGATCACGCCGATCAGTCCCCGAGGGTGGCTACCTCCGATGATTGCCCTTTCCTGGCTGATGTGCCCAACGCAAGGCACTGCTCGCCACAGCAAAACTCGTCCGTGTTCGCCGACATCTCATACACCAGTCCGATCAAACTGGTCGGGACGGAACTGAAGAAGGCACTCTTTGAAAGATGCCTTAGCTCCCCGGCTTCTGCAGAATCGTTTCCTACTCCAACCTCAGTGACCCCCATCGAGAGACTGTTAATGCACCCTCTGACCTTCTCGGGCTCCGACATCAAAATGGACACCCCGGCTCACTTGTATTCCACGTTCCACCAAGCCATTAAGCGGCCCTATGGGGAATGTACAGAACGAAAAAACAAAGGGCTGGTTAAAAAAACCAAAGTCATGAGGAAACTGAACTTCGAAGACGAGGTAACTACCTCCCCTGTGCTTGGGCTAAAGATAAAGAAAGAGTGCCCGGGACTGAAACCAAGCGCCAGCTCAGGCAGCAGGAACCCCTTAGGTGAGTTCATATGCCAGCTTTGTAAAGAGGAGTACCCGGACCCGTTCTCCTTAGCGCAGCACAAGTGCTCTCGGATTGTCAGGGTCGAATACCGCTGCCCCGAGTGCGAGAAAGTTTTCAGCTGCCCCGCCAACCTCGCGTCTCATCGCAGGTGGCACAAACCTCGCCCGCCTAACAGCGAAGACAAGCACAGTTCCAAAAAACAGGAGGTCGCCCTTGAGCTGGAAACGCTCAAGCCGCTGGTCAAAGGCAAAGAGAACGCCGGTAAGCTCCTCGCTCGAGATCAGCACCACGCGTCTACGGACAGCTCCCTCTGCCAGGGTGCCGAGGCGCTCCTCAAACACGAAGCCAAGCTCGCCTTTCAGGAGAGCGCCTTGTTCCTGGACCCTCGTTTTCACCCACCAGGGGGCTCCTTATTGTTCGGAAGCAAGTCCAGCGCAACAGGCAGCGACAAGATGCTGCCTTGTACAGACGCAACAGACGAGGTGGCCCTGCCACATTCGCCAACGCCCGGCTTGCAAGACGAGCTGTTTGAATGTCACCATTGTCAAAAGAAGTTCCGTAGGCAGGCCTACCTCAGAAAACACCTGGCCGCACACGAAGCGGTGCGATCGTCGTCCTCTTCGACGTCCTCCTCCTCCTCCTCCTACGGTCACATCGAAAGCGGCCAGATCACTTACCCGTGCCATCTTTGCGGGCTGCACTTCCCGTCCGCCGAGATCAGGGACAAGCACCGGCTGTGGCACGCTGTACGAGAGGGCATCTGCGGGACCTCGTTAGGCCGACAGGACCCCGTACCAGGAGAGCAGCAGATGTACTCCTGCAAACACTGCCCCTCCACCTTCTTCAGCTCGCCCGCCTTGACGCGACATATCAACAAGTGCCACCCGACCGAAAGCAGACAGGTGCTTTTACTGCAGGTGCCCGTTGGTCCAGGGTGCTGACTGTCAGTAAGCTGTCTTGAGACATTTATGGTCAGACCTTTTCACAATTACCAGGAACCTGAAGCCGAGGCGTACACCCGTTTAAACGGCCGAGGGTCGCTCGGTGATGTTGGGGTGACGCAGGGCAGCGCCTGGAAGGCAGTCGGAGCGTTCGATTAAGTCTACTACCCAAAGTACTGATGTTTGAGAAATATTTATGGTAGTTCCTATGGAAATTAAATGTGATTGTTAAGTACTGTTGTAGTGTTTATATATGCATATATTTTTAAAAAGAAGTTATATAAACATATTTTATTACGGGCATTACCGAGGTTTATTGTTTTGTATCAAAAGCAAAAACAATTTTGTGTATGTGACTTTCATATGAAACCTCATTCAAAACCCCATTCAGTAAAGTGAAGTGACCAGGGCCAGGTGGGCACCTGTGCAAATCGCCACACCCCCCATATGAGAACACAGGATGTGCCCACCCTTCTCTTTACTTCCCCACTGTCAGTAACCAAAGAGCTCGACTGTACTTGATATTTGATGTAATCTGTATGGCTCATTTTCATCCATCAAATTCCGTGGTTTCTTTTAATCAGTTACAATTGCAGGTGTATTTTCTCATGTGTATAATGAGATTCTGAAATTATTTTCTTAACTGCAATAAAAATGCTTTTTAAGAGTACACTGGTGACATTATTAAATACGACGGGCGCTACTATTAAAAGGTGCTCAAGGAAATGGTGTAATGAAAACGGAGACACTTTCCCAATAGTTGCTAATTGGCCACTTTGTCTCCGACTAAACACCGCATTAGGAATCGTCCAAGTGAGATGGGAGGAAATGGAGATGGGAAGTGAAGCGAAAGCTCACAATGCTTAACCAAGACATCAATCCTCCTTCAGATCACTCCACCTTATACAGGCGCATTATGATGCAGTAGCACTGATGTCCCCGAGCAGCATGACCTCTTGAACTCTCATTCAATTATGAAGACATTTAATAACTAGCTGACGTTGAGGAAACGAAAGAGGATCCAATTTAGAAGGGATCGACTGGCTCCTCTGCTAAGACATTTTTATTCAGCTACAGCCTGTGATGCAACAACTGACATTTTGTCTAATTTGCCTTACAGAACCCTGCTTAACACATTTGTGCCCAAAAAAAAAAAAAAAAAAATTTTGCCCTCATTTCTCACTTTATTTTCAGCCTTGTCTTTCTGCGTGTGAGGTATCAATGAGACATTCTGCTCAACATTTGGCTTCAGAATCGATATCGGGTGGAGGATGCAAAGGCTTGTCGCACAATTAGGGGGACTGGATTTTATGTAAGTTCACTGCGTCAGCTGTAAAGCAGCAGCCTGTTTGAACCGTTGGGCGTTTTTCAGTATCGAGAGTGAAGGAAAAAAAATCAAAGAGCCACAATTTATATTTTTATTATTATTTTTTTTTAAACACAGACAGAAAAAGAATAATTTTTTATAATAAATTGCACATCCATTTTTCTTCTTGTAGAACCATTACAAATTTATAGATACTACATGTATGACAATAAATTATATATATATATATATATATAATATATATATATAGGAACTCATGTATATATAGATTTGAGCTTTCCTCTTACACTTGTATTTACACATGCAGTTAGTACTGTCATCATGCGGCATTTGGTTAATAACATATACAGTACTCCTAAGTTCACTACAAATGTGTGCCGACATTTTCATTTGGAATACGAGTAAATCCCAAGAACTGAACACAAGTGTTGTGATCATTTTGCATGGATAATTTTGTGGTATTAATATTCACAACTATAATTATTCCATGTTGGAGGTAAGTGAAAAATGGGCACAATGCATCAATTACCAAATAATCGCAACGGCTGGGCAGAGTGATGTCAGCAGTGTTGGCAAGAAGTGGAGCAAACTCAGTCTGCGCAGTTGACAAATACTGCAGAAATGTTGGGACGTTCGAATCAAAGGATAGGCCTAATTACCTGTTATCGGCCCATAAAATAAAGAAGAGAGTATCTAGATCTGATGGGACTGCAGAGCTAACAGAATCGGCTTATTTGAAATCATCGAATTAAAAAAAACAAAAAAACAAAAAACGGAACCAATAGATTATTAAAAAAAATATACAGGTGTGCATGTATAAAACCAAGAGAACACATCAACATTCAAGTGTTAAAAATGTAGCACAATAAAAACTTCCGCCTGGTCATATGCACGCACACACGCACGCACGCACTCTAATTTTGCAGCGCTCCTTCGCCTAAGCCACAGTCAACGCTTCCAGCTTTGTGTATCCACACTCGGCAGCCTCCAAGTCAGTGAACAGTTTGAGAGCCAGGCAGAGGACAGAGCTGTGCACAGTACCACTGACTTGAGCTCAGGCGCAAAGATTTAAGGCAGCTTGTGGATGGTGCAAGGCTACAGAATTGGTCAGGTTTGGGGGGGGACAGCAGCGAGAGGAACTTCAAACCAGTGGGGCAGCTCGCCTCCTCTCAACATTCTCCATCAGCATAGGAAGGAAGGCAATTGATGTGCAGGTAAAAACAAACCTGAGCTGCAGCAACTCAGTCATGAATGAAGTAAAGGTTCACAATACAGCGTCTGGCTTTTGAGAATAGAAGGTCGAAATAAAAGAAGATAAAGAATTGTCTTTTATAATCAACTAGTCTGAACTGGGAAGGAATCAGTTATGCTGCCATTTACCAAGAGACAAAACAGAAGTGCATGCGGCTTTCCTTCTGTCAAAAGGACAGAGTCCACCTTTGTCACATTCTCTTTGCGTAACAGGCAGACGCGGGCAGGGTTAAGAGCTGTCAAAAGATTCAGACTTCATGCTGTATACAAAAACCACCTCTCTTTGTATGCAGGGATGAAAAAAAGAAATAATAAGCTAGAGAGAGCAGAAGCACTTCCGAGTGTGTAAAATGAACACAGCACGCCAGTGTCTTTGGCTTGACATTGGAAATTCAAAGAGCTCAGTAACACGCGAATTGGGCTGCTCAAGCACATCCTCAAATCATCTTCAACTCCTGTTTCATGCAAAAACAATTTTTTTTTTGTGAAGACTTTTGTATAAAACTTTTTTAATTTACAATGGTAAAAACCTGTATGAATGGTACTCCTAAATAATAAAAAATAAATAAATTAAAAAAATTAACAACTGTAACAGTTCAATGCCAACATACTAATACTCATAAGAGCATTTGTTCTCACATAGATAATGAACATAACAGGCAAAGGGCCAAAAACAAAAAAACAATGATGGGAGTCAAACATGAAAATAATCAAAACATTGACGAAATTCCAGTGCTTTTGTAAAGTCTCTGACGGAGTGGCTTTGACTCTAGGAGGCAGGCACAGTGAAAATCCATGTGTTGACAGTCGCATGGAGGAAATGGAAACAAAGAGCAATGTTGTGCACCACGACGATTCCTTTTGCAAGGGTAAGGTAGACTGAGCCTCTTCTCAAGTTTACGCTGCGGCACTGCGATCATCACGATTTGTTAGCGGAGCCTGAGGAGCGGCGCAGTTTCATGGACATGCGGCTCTTGCTAGCACGAGGTGACATTGGTGAGGCTAAGTCGTTCCCGTCTGCCTGTGCTGCTGGACCTTCGACTTGCTGATTCTCTGGGCATGAGCCTGCAGAAACAACACGGGGACAAAGAGAGCAACAGTGAGGATCTTGTGCCACCAGGCACGGGAGCAAGCATCTGAGATACTGAAGACTAACTCATCGTAGAGATGGTCCATGGGGTGACTCGTGCAGAAAGCATGGGGCATGACAAAACTTCAGAGAGGAACTAATGTGCTGAGTCCTGAACAACATGTCAACCCTGCTAAGGGCATTTCAAACATCAAGCCTTTGTTACATTTACAGGCACCAACTTCCCTATGTGGGATGTGGAAGTTACCACAAAGATACTGTAGTGAAAAATGAGAAGAAAAAGGCAATACTTTACTGTCAGTTTAGAACAACTGTCTGTTAATGTGGTGCTGTACTGGCACAGCTTGTCCCTTTAGAACTTTCTATATTTCTGCATAAATATGAGCTAAAACATCATCAGATATTCACTCAAGCCCTAAAAGTAGATAAAGAGAAACTAGTTAAACAAATAAGATACAAATATTATACCTGATCATTTATTTATTAAGGAAAATGATCGAATATTACATATTTGTGAGTGGCAAAAGTACAGGTGCTGGTCATAAAATTAGAATATCATGACAAAGTTGATTTATTTCAGTAATTCCATTCAAAAAGTGAAACTTGTACATTAGATTCATTCATTACACACAGACTGATGTATTTCAAATGTTTATTTCTTTTAATTTTGATGATTATAACTGACAACTAATGAAAGTCCCAAATTCAGTATCTCAGAAAATTAGAATATTGTGAAAAGGTTCAATATTGAAGACACCTGGTGCCACACTCTAATCAGCTAATTAACTCAAAACACCTGCAAAAGCCTTTAAATGGTCTCTCAGTCTAGTTCTGTAGGCTACACAATCATGGGGAAGATAGCTGACTTGACAGTTGTCCAAAAGACGACCATTGACACCTTGAACAAGGAGGGCAAGACACAAAAGGTCATTGCTAAAGAGGCTGGCTGTTCACAGAGCTCTGTGTCCAAGCACATTAATAGAGAGGCGAAGGACAGGACAAGATGTGGTAGAAAAAAGCGTACAAGCAATAGGGATAACCGCACCCTGGAGAGGATTGTGAAACAAAACCCATTCAAAACTGTGGGGGAGATTCACAAAGAGTGGACTGCAGCTGGAGTCAGTGCTTCAAGAACCACCAAGCACAGACGTATGCAAGACATGGGTTTCAGCTGTCGCATTCCTTGTGTCAAGCCACTCTTGAACAAGAGACAGTGTCAGAAGCGCTCGCCTGGGCTAAAGACAAAAGGACTGGACTGCTGCTGAGTGGTCCAAAGTTATGTTCTCTGATGAAAGTAAATTTTGCATTTCCTTTGGAAATCAAGGTCCCAGAGTCTGGAGGAAGAGAGGAGAGGCACAGAATCCACGTTGCTTGAGGTCCAGTGTAAAGTTTCCACAGTCAGTGATGGTTTGGGGTGCCATGTCATCTGCTGGTGTTGGTCCATTGTGTTTTCTGAGGTCCAAGGTCAACGCAGCCGTCTACCAGGAAGTTTTAGAGCACTTCATGCTTCCTGCTGCTGCTGAACTTTATGGAGATGCAGATTTCATTTTCCAACAGGACCTGGCACCTGCACACAGTGCCAAAGCTACCAGTACCTGGTTTAAGGACCATGGTATCCCTGTTCTTGATTGGCCAGCAAACTCGCCTGACCTTTACCCCATAGAAAATCTAATGGGTATTGTGAAGAGGAAGATGCAATATGCCAGACCCAACAATTCAGAAGAGCTGAAGGCCACTATCAGAGCAACATGGGCTCTCATAACACCTGAGCAGTGCCACAGACTGATCGACTCCATGCCACGCCGCATTGCTGCAGTAATCCAGGCCAAAGGAGCCCCAACTAAATATTGAGTGCTGTACATGCTCATACTTTTCATGTTCATACCTTTCAGTTGGCCAACATTTCTAAAAATCCTTTTTTTGCATTGGTCTTAATTGATATTCTAATTTTCCGAGATACTGAATTTGGGACTTTCATTAGTTGTCAGTTATAATCATCAAAGTTAAAAGAAATAAACATTTGAAATACATAAGTCTGTGTGTAATGAATGAATCTAATATACAAGTTTCACTTTTTGAATGGAATTACTGAAATAAATCAACTTTGTCATGATATTCTAATTTTATGACCGGCACCTGTATGTGAACCTCACGGATGATCAGTTAGTTTGAAGGTGAAATTCGAGTCGGGTGTTTTCAATCAATGGGATGCCAATCAGGTGTGAGTGGGCACCCTGTGTTATTTAAAGAACAGGATCTATCAAAGTCTGCTCTTCACAACACATGTTTGTGGAAGTGTATCATGGCACGAACAAAGGAGATTTCTGAGGACCTCAGAAAAAGAGTTGCTGATGCTCATCAGGCTGGAAAATCTCTAAAGAGTTTGGACTCCACCAATTCACAGTCAGACAGACAATGTAGAAATGGAGGAAATTCAAGACCATTGTTACCCTCCCCAGGAGTGGTCAACCAACAAAGATCACTCCAAGAGCAAGGCACACGTGTAATAGTCGGCCAGGTCACAAAGAACCCCAACTGAAGGCCTCTCTCACATTGGCTAATGTTCATGTTCTTGAGTCCATCATCAGGAGAATACTGAACAACAATGGTGTGCATGGCAGGGTTGCAAGGAGAAAGCCACTGCTCTCCAAAAAAACATTGCTGCTCATCTGCAGTTTGCTAAAGATCACGTGGACAAACCAGAAGGCTATTGGAAGAATGTTTTGTGGACGGATGAGACCAAAATAGAACTTTTTGGTTTAAATGAAAAGAGTTATGTTTGGAGAAAGGAAAACACTGCATTCCAGCATAAGAACCTTGTCCCATCTGTGAAACATGGTGGTGGTAGTATCATGGTTTGGGCTTGTCTTGCTGCATCTGGGCCAGGACGGCTTGCCTTCATTGATGGAAAAATGAATTCTGAATTATATCAGAGAATTCTAAAGGAAAATGTCAGGACATCTGTCCATGAACTGAATCTCAAGAGAAGGTGGGTCATGCAGCAAGACAACGACCCTAAGCACACAAGTCATTCTACCAAAGAATGGTTAAAGAAGAATAAAGTGAATGTTTTGGAATGGCCAAGTCAAAGTCCTGACCTTAATCCAATCGAAATGTTGTGGAAGGACCTGAAGCGAGCAGTTCATGTGAGGAAACCCACCAACATCCAGAGTTGAAGCTGTTCTGTACGGAGGAATGGGCTAAAATTCCTCCAAGCCGATGTGCAGGAATGATCAGAAGTTGCCGGAAACGTTTAGTTGTAGTTATTGGGGGGTCACACCAGATACTGAAAGCAAAGGTTCACATACTTTTGCCACTCACAAATATGTAATATTCGATCATTTTCCTTAATAAATAAATGACCAAGTATAATATTTTTGTCTCATTTGTTTAACTGGTTTCTCTTTATCTACTTTTAGGACTTGAGTGAAAATCTGATGATGTTTCAGGTCATATGTATGCAGAAATATAGAAAAGTCTAAAGGGTTCACAAACTTTCAAGCACAACTGTATACTGTGTATATAAATATATATAAGGGTGGCCCACAAACCAAACTGGAGGGTCGCTCGTTTCTAAACATATCTGTATTGTTACTATATACATACGTTTGCGTAGGCATTCTTAACTGACTAAGTGATTAGTAAACAATAAAAAAATTAAATAGAGAACATTCCAGTACTAAGGTGGAATTCCCAGAACATTCTAGGAGTACGAGGAGTGGCAGAAAAGTAGTGAGACTGGCAACACTGCAAGCGACCTGGCAACGCTGCGCTGTTGTCCTTGATAGAGCCGTGTATCAGTACCCTCCCATAGCTCAGTGCGAGTTTCAACTCCTTCCGTTAACTACGTGATTTTTGTGACTGCTATTAGCGAAGTTGTGTTTTTGGTTGTGCGTCACGCAAAATAGAACAGCGGAATTTGGAGCAACGTTGTGCCATTAAACGGCAAGTGTGACGTTTAAAAAGTTAAAACAGGCCTATGGGGAACATTCTTTATCCTGAGCTCAAGTTTTTCGCTGGCACAAATCATTTTTGGAAGGCAGAAAACACGTTGAAGATGAACACCGTTCAGGGAGGACTTCAACTTCGAAAACCAATGAAAACATCGAACGTGTGAACACTCTTGCAAGATCAGACTGTCGTTTAACATTAAGAATGTTGAGTGAACAATTAAATTTGAACAGATTTACCGTTCATCAAATTTTGACTGAACATTTGCACATGCGAAAGGTCTGTGCCAAAATGGTGCCAAAAAACCTCACAATTGAGGAGGACGACAATCGAAAAAACGCATTCCTGTGGTTCCCCAGCCCCCTTATTCACCTGACCTCACTCCGTGCGACTTTTTCCTTTTTCCTAAACTGAAAAATGTCCTCAAAGGACATCATTTCGGGACTTTAGAAAACATCCAAAAGAGTGTAACGGACATGCTGAAGACCATACCAGTTAAAGACTTCCAGCGCTGCTACCAACAGTGGGAACAACGTCTCCATCGGTGTGTAGCTGCCCAAGGGAACTACTTTGAAGGGAATAACATTGATGTTTGAAAAAAAAAAAAAAAACTTTGGTAAATAAAAAATCAGTCTCATTACTTTTCTGCCACACCTCGTAAGTGGAAGTTTCTAGAACATTCTAGTATTAAGCAGGAGCTTCAAGAACATTTTAGTAGCCAAGTAGGGGTAGTGAACGTTACCGCTGAAAGAGAAGTCTTACCGAAAAGTACAATGGAAGGGAACTCAAACAGTTTATTGCTCGACTGGTCACAAACCATCACAAGAATTTTGCAACTTCATCAGAGTGATAATGTTGTAGACCTTCAAGTGAATATCAGCTGTTTGCTCTTTAGCTCAAATGGGATAAAACCTGTCAAGTGGAGTGACCTCTAAATGTTTTTTTTTTTTTTAATCAAAAGTAAACTTTGTTTTAAATACATTAAACAATAAAACAAGCCTTGTGGAGAACCCAAATCTGTTATTTTTATTAGTACCTCCCTAATACACACACATTCTTCAGCAAGTTCATCTGCAGCGCTCATTTTCTGCACTCGCTTATTCTGCTTCATATTTAAAGTATTAGACAAAAGGCAGGAACCAAAAATTAGCCAGAGCACCAGTTTAAGACAAACTGGCCATTGTTTCATTTTTACAAGACTTTCAGTGGGACGACAGGCCAGTTACAAGTGTTTAGCCTTAACAAGAATGCAGAAAGTCAGCAGCAACCACATAAGCTGAATGGCTAAAATACTGCTCCGGTAACAAAGGTGTAAATCAAAGATGAGCTGACAAGCAAGCAGCTACTCCCCTAAGCACATTCATTTTAGACTTGGAATCAAACACTGACCTCATTGGAGGAAATAACACCTCAATATGCAGACACTGGATCTATAACTGGAATCCAATCACCAGAGGCTATGTTTTCTTTTAAAACTAGGTGCATGCATCTCTTCCGTCTCTTTGGAGCAGAAAGCCACTCGCTCACTAGGGAAAAAAAAGCTTGTAAAATTTCTTCGGGCCTGAAAGCTACTCTTCATTGATCCTTGGAACTGGATGCCGTGAACTAGCTTTACGATCTATTGTTTCAAGCCATGCTCTGTGTCAGTAAGTGAACTCAGTCTAGAAAGGCTAAGCAGCAGTCTTTAAGAAGGGAATGTTAATGGCTAAACCTTTGTGCTAGAAAAAGTCACACTTTTAAACCTACAAAGTTTTACGGGAAACAGCAAAGAGCCTAACAGTGTATTGAGAAAGAAAATGCCACACAATGGAAAAAGGACCATGTGGCACAAAAACTGCACCCCAACGCAAGCACAGTTTTCTACTCAAATCTAGGGCAACATCATAACTCCACTCAGCTGTAAAAGGGTTTACCTGAACTAAGATACATCAGAACTCAAAGTAGCTGGTAATGCCGCCAACCAAACTCCTTCTTTCTTATGTTTCTTACTGTGTCAGGCAAAATTCTAGTTTTACAAGCTTACAATTCATTTGGAGACAAAAGGCATTGAATACGAACATAAGGGTTTAGTCCTCTCTCATAAGAGGTTGTGCATTAGAGCAAGGGTGGGATGATGTGAGGTCATACTAAAATTCCAAAAAGCTTGTATAACAAAAAACAAATCTAGAAAACCTGTAAACAAAATATAAAGCAGCCAACCTCTTCCTTGCTATTTGCTCGTCTTTCTCTATTCTGTCACACAGATCCTGCGTTTTACCTTATTTCAATAACAGTTGGGTATATTTGGAAATTGTATTATTCTATTTCTTAAATAAGTATGCTTTAGTTACCTTGATTCAGAAACTCTACCCTAAACAGAAAGGCAAGAACAAGAAAGCAGGAGCCTTATGGAATTATCTTAAAAAGTACTAGCCTTGCAAAATGCAAAACTGACTGATTAACACTAACCCTAACTTTAACCCTAATTTAACTTATTAATATAAAATGTTTATCTAAGCAATGTGAGAGCGCCCAAAAAAAAGTGGACGACTGAGAATGTGCAAACTCCACACAGACAATGATCCAGTTATGGACTGAACCCAAGTCCCAGCACTAAAATTTGTGCCATCATGACACTCCACAGTACACTTAATTCTAAATAAAACAAAACCGCACATTAAATTTTCAACATATGTGCATTGTTGTTTCTTATTAAACATGCATAATCAGCAGAAGAATTGAAATACATATATACAGTTAGGTCCATAAATATTTGGACAGAGACTACTTTTTTCTAATTTTGGTTCTGTACATTACCACAATGAATTTTAAATGAAATAACTCAGATGCAGTTGAAGTGCAGACTTTCAGCTTTAATTCAGTGGGTTGAACAAAACGATTGCATAAAAATGTGAGGCAACTAAAGCATTTTTTTAACACAATCCCTTCATTTCAGGGGCTCAAAAGTAATTGGCCAATTGACTCAAAGGCTATTTCATGGGGAGGTGTGTTCAAGTCCGTCATTATGTCATTCATTATCAATTAACAGATAAAAGGTCTGGAGTTGATTTGAGGTGTGGTGCTGGCGTGTGGATGATTTTGCTGTGAACAGACAGCATGCGGTCAAAGGAGCTCTCCATTCAGGTGAAAGAAGCCGTCCTTAAGCTGCAAAAACAGAAGAAACCCATCCTTGAAATTGCTACAATATTACGAGTGGCAAAATCTACAGTTTGGTACATCCTGAGAAAGAAAGCAAGCACTGGTGAACTCAGCAACGCAAAAAGACCTGGACGTCCACGGAAGACAACAGTGGTGGATGATCGCAGAATCATTTCCATGGTGAAGAGAAACCCCTTCACAACAGCCAACCAAGTGAACAACACTCTCCAGGGGTCGGCGTATCGATATCCAAGTCTACCATAAAGAGAAGACTGCATGAAAGTAAATACAGAGGGTACACTGCAAGGTGCAAGCCACTCATAAGCCTCAAGAACAGAAAGGCTAGATTGGACATTGCTAAAGAACATCTAAAAAAGCCAGCACAGTTGTGGAAAAAAATTCTTTGGACAGATGAAACCAAGATCAACCTCTACCAGAATGATGGCAAGAAAAAAGTATGGAGAAGGTGTGGAACAGCTCATTATCCAAAGCATAGCACATCATCTGTAAAACACGGTGGAGTCAGGCAGTGTGATGGCTTGGGCGTGCATGGCTGCCAGTGGCACTGAGACACTCGTGTTTATTGATGATGTGACACAGGACAGAAGCAGCCGAATGAATTCTGAGGTGTTCAGAGACTTACTGTCTGCTCAAATCAGCTAAATGACGTCAAATAGATTGGGCGGCGGCGTTTCATGATACAGATGGACAATGACCCAAAACATACAGCCAAAGAAATCCAGGAGTTTATTAAAGCAAGGAAGTGGAAAATTCTTGAATGGCCAAGTCAGTCACCTGATCTTCACCCAACTGAGCAGGCATTTTACTTGTTGAAGACTAAACTTCAGACAGAAAGGCCCACAAACAAACAGCAACTGAAAGTAAAGGCCTGGCAGAGCATTAAAAAGGAGGAAACCCAGCATTTGGTGATGTCCAGGAGTTCAAGACTTCAGGCTGGCATTATATTAGAAATTAACATTTTATTTCCAGTTTTGAGCCCCTGAAATGAAGGGATTGTGTTAAAAAAATTCTTTAGTTGCCTCACAATTTTATGCAATAATTTTGTTCAACCCACTGAAATAAAGCTGAAAGTCTGAACTTCAACTGCATCTGAGTTGTTTCATTTAAAATTCATTGTGGTAATGTACAGAACCAAAATTAGAAAAAAGTTGTGTATACACATGTATCTGCACACACATACACTCATATATATATATATATATATATATATATATATATATATATATATATATATATATATTTATATACACATATATACACATACATTATTTAAATATGTATTTCAAAACACTGTTAAAATGAATACATGAGTAGTAAAAATGTGAATATTTTCTAAATAAGCAAACACAGAATAATATCAAATTTCTAAACTGAGCTTCCATTACAAAGCAATGGGCACAAGGTGAGCACTAACACTAGACAAAATGCTAGTTCCTTGCAAATTGATTCATTATTCACGTAATGCAATTATTTTGAGAATGTAGGAGGAGCCTGGTATTTTTGGAGAAAATCCATAATGACAAACACTTGGCCACTGGTTTGACTAGGAATTATGAAGCAGCAAAAATGATCAACACATCCATCTTAGGGTTTTAAATGCAAATAAAATACGCACATTAAATATCTATGAAGTGCAAAAGTTGTGAAATTGCATTCACATGTCTAGACATCAAACCACCTATATACTGTATAAACTGGGTTGGTGATAGAAAAATAACACACAAGGGCAAAAAAAACAGGGTAGTAATTATATACTTGGAACAAACAAAATTTCTATACATGAACCACTAGTTTTTCTCATGCAGCTTAAAGAGTAAAACATTACCATTCACCCACAGAACTTGTGCACATCATATCCATTGCCTATCCTGGACGCATTCGGGACAAGACTTGAAACAACCCTGGACAAGCATCCAGTAATAGCAGAAAAGCACACAATTTATTTAACATGTTTTCAACGACTTTCAAATTTCCTTATCTTACAGTGGAAAGAGATGCACAGAATGCCCCTATAATATCCATTGCACTCAACATTACTGGACATCATCCACCCCAGGAACTTTACACTTTGGAGCTTTTTAACTAGCAGTGTCATGGAATAGATGAAAGGTGTTTTGAAATCCAGTATTTGTATACAATACACAACCAGTAGGGTTTGTGTGAACTTTAGTGTAAATGTCTTCTAGTTTAGCGTTGTAAATCCTTATAGCACACTGCTTATTTTGATGTCTACAATGACCTAAAAATCCCTTGCAGTCACCAGCATTATACCGGCCACATTTGTAGTGAAATGCGTCAAAAAAATAAAAATTAAGCTTATTTTCTATTTTCTTACCAGTATATATTATTTCCCCAAAATGTTCGGAAATACATTGAATGTCTTCCTTTGCTACAGCAAAAATAATGGATGAACCTTTTTTCGTATAGACAGTTGAGCTGTTAAAAATACGGTTGTGTAGCTGTCTTAATGGGTGTTTTATTTGCCCTTTTATTCCTAATTTGTGTGGTTAATGCTATTTTCATTATTTGAACAAACGTTACATAGTTGCCTTTTCTTCTAAAATATTATACCTGTTGATATATATTAGTCAATAATCCTCCTTACATTTCTTCAAATGACCCAACATTTGCAAATTTATCCCAAGTTTTTTATTCAGTCTTTCTTCAGTAATACAAATTTTGACTTTTTTTTGTTTTTAAAACAAAATGCAGTTTTTGAAAGTTCAATCCACCAAATGACTGTTACAACCATAACAACATTATCATTGCTCATAAAATCAAATAGGCTTCTTATGATGGATACAAGCAATACCAAAAATCATACAGCAATTAAAACAATTATTCATTATAGTTAAGAATTCATGTGTTCTGCTACTTAATGTTGACAATATTATAGCAAAAATCAACTGTGACCATGGTATCACCATTTATATTTCTGAATACATGATTATTTAGAAGCAGTACCATCTATGCTGTGCTCACATTAAATGCCATGCCTTTAGCTTAGTCACCTCTTACGTACAAATTATCAACAGAGTCTCCAGGTTGCAGACAGTGAGACTCAAGACAGACTAAAACATAAGATCAACTGATGTATTAATATAGACACGGCAGTCACTAGGCATTCTGCATCCCTATCTTAGTTTGTAGGCACAAGAGGTGGCAAAAAGTTCAAGAGATCTAAATCAAGTTCCCTTTCAGGGAGGTTCACTCTCACTTTGCTTTTCACCAATCTGGAAGCACTTTGTTGTGAAGCCACTGCAATCTCCGGACCAGCAGCAACCAGCCAAGTGGTGTTCAGCACTAAGAAAGGATTCCTCATTAGTCTCTGAAGACACCTTGGCAAATCTGATCAGGGTGTTGATATAATGTGCCAAGACCGTCACCTGGAGAAGCATTAGGAAGCCCAGGGTAAAATGTAATACTCTCAAGCAAATGGTATCTAAATATCTTTTGTAAACATGATGTGTTACTCTTATGTTTAATGTTATGATATTGCAAACAACTATAATGAAAATAAATACTGCAAGGACAACATGGAAACACAGTGAGTAATGCTGCTGTCTCACAAGATTCAGTATTCTGGGTTATACTCCTGCATCTAACCACTGTTCATGTGGAAACTGCACTTTCCACCCAGGTTTGGATATGTCCTCCTTCGATATCCCTAAAGAACTGATTGTTAGGTAAATTGGCCCTGTGTGAGTTGGCCCTATGATGGATTGGTGCCCTGGTCCCAGGCTGTTCCCTGCCTTCTGCCTTATATTCCTGAGATATGCTCTGAGACCCTGCAATAATAAAAAAGTGCAGGTTTTTACAGTATTAAGATATGGTATGTCATCAAAAACTACAAATGCTCTATCCAATATATAATCTATTACATTTAGAATTCCTTAAATTTCACAAAGTGGTTAACATAACCTTAGATGAATTTTGCAAATATTTCAATCAGAATTATACCCATCTGCTATATAATAAAATAATACTCTCTCTCTCTGGGTGTGTGTGCCTCCAGTCCCTCAGAGCAATCTGTTTGGTCAGTTACACTTTGGTTGCTCAGTTAAATGCAATTGAGATAGGAAGTGCCAAGCAAGAGAGGCTGAGACACAACACAAGAACAATGTAGGAGGAATGCTGAAAGTCCCCTGCAATGACAGGAAGTATTTGCTAGAATTCAAATGATGTTTTGTCATCATCCACCACTGGAGGTAGTCAAAAAACATGCAAGGTGCTTTAAAATTACACAGTCATGAGAAGCAAGCTTTGAGGGAACACGGTCAACACAGGAAAAGCAGGGAAAGACAGATTGAGAGAAATGGAATACCAAAGAAGGCGCAGGACAAACGCTTAGGGTGCGCTAGAAGCAAGAGATATCAAATATTTTTAAATTTATTCTATTACCTGTCATTAACAGGTAACCTAGCTAGTGACACAGAAAGCATTATTCTAAAATGTAAGCAGGTTTCATGTCTATAAATAGATTAGAATTAAAATATCAAATATATATCACCTAAAGGCAACAATGCTGCACAATATGATATAGCAAACTTTAAGACATGCAAGTATAGTGGGTCAACAATACTTCAATATAAATACTTATTAGGCTATCTAAAATATCTGTATATTCTACCACTAAATAAATATGTAATATACTTTAAACTGATCCTTTTTAATCTGGCAACCGAGAATGAACTCTGGAGGTATCGCATCACCTCATTCTGAAAATAGGCAAGGTGATGCTTACCTATCTTTACCCAAACATAGTTTACAAAGGCAGGCAGGCACTCTTTTGTAAAGTAAAAAAATCATATTTGGTTATGAAGTGCTTACAATTATAAGGGTAAAATGACAAATAAGTTGTTCTATCACTGGATTTTAGTAAACCAGACACCTCAAAGAAGAGGTTCTACAGAAAACAAGATTCAAAAAGCTGTGAACCTGAATTTTATTAAGTATTATATTGTTTTTGTTAGACTTTTGTTTATTTATACTAGGGTAAAAGGAAAAATATCTGTGAATGGGTTCTTAAAAATGAACAAAACCCACACCATAGTAAAGCACTATTTTACATTAGCACCCAGTCACCTAGTCATTTAGTCATCTTACAGGTGCTAGAATCTTCAAAGAATTCTGAGAGAAAAAGTCCATTGAGCTTAACAACCATTTTTCTCTGACATCTGCAAAATTGTATTAATAGAGTACTAGTATCACCAAAACTACTTATGAGGTGATCCTATTTATCTACTGTTCTCACAGTGAGGACACTATCCATGCCGTGTTTTCTTGCGCCGGAATTGAATGCAGCAGATAGCATCTACCTTACTAAGAAGTCTCTTCATTATTTTAACCCCTTCTCTTTTTGCTCAATGACAATTCAACTTCTTCAGCCTTTCCTTTCACAGCATATTTTGCACCTCTGGAATCAGTCTAGTAGTTCTTCCTTGGGTGTACAAAAGAACTCCTGTTTCCTCATTATAGTACTGAAGCACATTAACGTTCCAGAATAGTTCTGACACAAATATTACACAGTTTAAGCTTTGCCACCCCTGACCTTTTTATTATTCTGTACACTGTCTACATGTGGATAGTGGAAGGTCACTGTGACTGACTTCTTAATCTTTCTCATAAGGCACATTTTCAAATTTCAGACACTCCCTGTATTTATGCCATTATTCCAAAGATTTCCATTGCACAGGCATATATAACTTTACGTTTATTTATATTAAGATGAATTTCTACATATCTAGCCAAGTCTAGATTCACTGCTTAATAAAAGAGCAATGTACAATTACATTTTAACAGTATCATTGCTTTAGTGAAATCTTGGGTGTCTAGGGTCATCTTAAGATTTCCCAAGTTATTAGCTACATTTTTATTCACGTAAACATGAGCTTCATGTCCATTTTCAAGTCCACTCAATCTGGAAAAAAAAATGTATGCTCATTCTGTATAAAAGAATGTCTGTTATATCTGTCCACTACGGACATCTGGGGATTTTTCTGGTATGCACCAAACAGTTTCAATTGCACCCCAGATAGTTTCAAGTGCACCCCAGATAGTCTAAAGTGCGCACCTGATACTTTTAACCGCACAGTAACTGAAAATGGGATTCATACCTATACATAATTTCTGATGCATATTAGTTCCGTTTTATAGTTCCACTTAGGAAAAATGGAAATTGGAGACTTTATACAAGTATACTTTCATCTTGATCTTAAACACAAAGACATAGCATTTGCTCTTGCAGTTTGTCATGGATACATTATTACTGAAAGGCATTTAAAACATACAGTACAAGCCAAAAGTTTGGACATACCTCCTCATTCAATGAGTTTTCTTTATTTTCATGACCATTTACAGCACTCCATCACTCTCCTTCTTGGTCAAATAGCCCTTACACAGCCTGGAGGTCTGTTTGGGGTTATTGTCCTGTTGAAAAATAAATGATCGTCCAACTAACCTGACTTCTGCACAACACAACTGCTGGTCCCAACCCCATTGATAAAGCAAGAAATTCCACTAAATAACCCTGATAAGGCACACCTGTGAAGTGAAAACCATTTCAGGTGACTACCTGTTGAATCTCATCGAGAGAATGCCAAGAGTGTGCAAAGCAGTAATCAGACCAAAGGGTGGCTATTTTGAAGAAACTAGAATATAAAACATGTTTTCAGTTATTTCACCTTTTTTTTGTTAAGTACATAACTCCACATGTGTTCATTCATAGTTTTGATGCCTTCAGTGAGAATCTACCAATGTAAATGGTCATGAAAATAAAGAAAACACATTGAATGAGGAGGTGTGTCCAAACTTTTGGTCTGTACTGTATATTGAAGTCTAAAGGTCTATTTTGTCGTAAGGTCTATAAGCAACATTGGGGAAATTATTGTGTTTATACAGCAACAATTGCAAAGCTCAGGTCAGCTTCATGGCTACTGATGGATGCACACAATATCAAAAAAATGGTTTGCATGTGAAGGAGGAAGATTTTCACCTGTGGTTCAAGGTTAAACCAAACTGGAAGATGTTTGTTTAGAAGACAGTACAGCCATCTTTCATATCATCTTAGATTAAACCTCTACAGAGTGGCAAACTTCTGCTAACAGCAGTAGACTTATTTGAAAATATGAATCAGATTACTGAGAAATACCTTGATGACATATACAGTTGAAATTGTACTGAGCATAAATGTCTTTATAGAGTGCCCACTCTTTTTGTGACATTTGTTGGCTATTTGGAAAAGTTGTAAGGCAAATATGATACCCCAAAAAGTTATAAAGCTGAATCTACTTGTGAACAAATATGAGTAAGGAATTTTCACAATATTCCTCTCTATTATTATGAATCTTTAGAAAGTGATTCACTACATTTAGCCGCTGTACTCTGTGTAGTGAATCTTAATTTTTCACTGGTAAAGGCCTGAGCCATCTTTACCAAAGAAGGATCTAAAAAGGCTGAAAAGGCAATACAGTATATGGAAACATCTGTTGAGGAAGGGACAAGATTTACAGTCTGTATCAGAATATGGTAAAGAAGACACTCGTAACCTGAAGTATTCCTGTTAAATTAAAACAGGGACTGAAAATACTGCTACATGTTGCCATATCTGTACTGCTGCAAGATTCTTCTGTAAAGTTTCCTGGTATCCTGGCCCTAACAGAGATCACTGGTCAAAGATACTTGTCACAAGGAAGGAAACTATCAAATGCACCTTTTTACTGGATTTGTTCACTTGTTCCTCTGAACTAGATGGATTGTTTTTGGTAGGTCCTGTCATCAACTTAGCAAGCAATGCCAAGACAGATGAATGATATTTCTTCATATGGTTAATGTGTCTCTTATCCAATGATTATGCTGTCTTTCACTGGTATGTTTGTGGTCAACAACACACAAAATGAACTGGATGCTTAAAAAGAAAATACTATCTCTTTGGGTATCACAGATAATGATGCATTGCTGACTGTTCAGAATGCTAAGACATCCTAATAACAAGTTTAATACATTATAGTAAACGTTACTTAATATTTCAATATTAATTCTAAAGCAACCATATTTTTTTCTATTTTAATAAACTAATGAGGCAAGCAGAAAACAAAACTGTTAACAATTTTAATAGCATAAACTGATAAAAAATCAACTATTTAAAATAAAACATGGAAATGCTAATAAATGGTTTTATGTCAAGAGTATGGTTATTATGAAAAGCCAATAATATATCCAAACTCTAATGCACAGTGGAAGCAAAACGGGTACAAGGGCTACAAATGGAATAAAAATTAAATATGTATATATATGTATATATATATATATATATATATATATATATATAAAAAGTAGAGTTGGCATTTTGGACTGCATACCATTCAGAGCTAGCGTGAAAGACCTTCCGTTTCAAGCCTTTACCCTTTACCTTGATGAGGCCAATGTTTTCTAGTGGAGGTTTGGGAAGGAGCAGAAATATCACAGCATTTCTCTCTTTAGTTGAAAATGTGTGACGCAAAAGAGATGAACAAGAAAGGGGAGGGAACACAACAAAAAGGAAAGAGAAGAAAAAAGGGAAGAGAGATAAAAGATAACAGCTGTGAGAAATGACACACAAGGTTGAAAGGGTAATAACTGAGGTATACAGAATATTGACATCATGGCTAGAGTGGCACAGACTGTTACAATCAATGCAGTGATCAACTTACCCATTTGTAATACATTTTTAAAAATCATTGCTTAAATTAAATACTTAGATGCAGTGATTAGGTGTGACCAAAGACTTTACTAAATACCTAAATGTAAACCTTTATTCAGCTTAATTCAGACTACCATGTTCATGCACACTGCTGCTTATACCTAAGAGGAAACAAAAGATAAAACTGACATTTTAACTAAGTGAACCCTAAATCATTGCTCTTTATCAATACAAGCTTGTTGTAGTCGGATGCTTAAAAAAAAAAAAGCTCTTCAGATAAAACGTAAATTTAATAACATTCTCAAAACTGCCTAATCCGCTTCTTGATTACAAGGAGTTGATGCCCATCTCAGCAGCACTGGGCATGAAGCATTAACCAACCCGATTCAGGATGCCTGTCCTTTACAGAGAGCACACACTCTCACCTGCAGTGCAAAAAATTGAAATCATCAATTAACCTGAAATGGCATCCCACAAACAACACCCAGTAAGGGATTCAAACCCAGGGTGACGGATCTGTGAGGAAGCAGTGCCTACCATTGTGCCACCTTGCTAACCCTCTCCAATAGGAAAGGAAATAGTCACTAAAACTGGAGACTTTTTCGTTTAGCATGAAGTTAAAACTTATGTACTGTGGGGAAGTAAACTTAATATTTACAAATAGCAGCCAAAACATTTGTAACAACAATACGGTCATTTAAAAAGGAATTGGGCCATCTCCTGCTACTTCAACAACTTGTACTGTATGTAACTTAGAATCTACCATACTAGCACCTGCAGTAGAAACGTGGAGAAAGGAAATTACCACAAGGAAGTCAGTCAATTCAAACCTTGTTGACAGAGATAAAAACCACTGTTTTGCACATTATCACAAAATGTTTCCTATATGATTGACTGGCCTGAGATGTGGTCACTGAGTGACTGTGCATGCTTAGTGCATGGTGGTGTGATCACCCTGGAAATAACCCTCCCTTACAGAAAAAATGTCCTGCAACATGGGAAGCAAGTGACAAGTCAGAAGCATTAAGGTATTAGCACTGACCAAGTCTCACAACTAGATGAGTAATCCAAGACTTTTTGTTAGGAAAATATACCCATATTACTGTCAGCACCTTTAACTGCTGGAAACAAACATTCAGGGCACTCAAGCACACTTTGCCGCACAAGTGTTCTGTCCTCTGTGACTGCATACCTCTTAGATGTAACATTTACAGCTGTTTTCCTGCTTAGCACAAAAATTAAGATCTTGGAATACAAGCCCCAGTCATGTTCTTCTTTGACTACAATATCCTCACTGTAATTCTGTGCTGACAACAGCTTTCCTCTTGCCCTTATTACCATGCTATGACAATTACAGCCACCAAGGGCTGTTCTACATTATACACCTGACCTTTAAATCCACTGGAAAGTTAACTGCTCAATAGTTTAAAAACAAATGTTTAAGTTATGTTTATTATTAATCTGCTTAATTAAAATAAGTGCAATGAAACAACTAATAAGAAACAAATAACTGCATTACAAATTAGGTAACTAATTTGCAGAAAGCAGTGCAAAATAATTAAAGAATAGTATTGTATAATAAGTGTGTAGCTCAACCGCTATCCTGGACCGTCTGTGGTCATCCCCCTCGCCCAATGCCATGTGTAGACGCCTAAGCATAAGACGATGTCAAGCACGAGTAAAACGCCGTCGAAAGAAATCTCTCACTCCAAAAGTTAATTTAAAAAATATTTAGTGAAAGTTAAAAGCAAATAATCCACACAAGAATAAAAGAAAAAATAGTTACACACGTAGAATAAAAGGCAAAAAAAGGAAAAATGTATCTTCTGTAAACTTAGCTTTTCTTGAGAAACTTTAGTTATTTCTATACTTAAGGATTCTTAATTTCTTCTTTTGTATGCCTTAAGTGTACGGTATAGCACTTAAATAAACAAGTTTTCTTCACGTGTTACTTCACACATTCAAAGAGCCCGTAGGCCTTCAAGCACGGTCACGTGCACAAGCACGGTTAAAACCGTATGCCTCTACACCTTACACATGGCAAGGCTGTCACTAACTGAAGAATAATGTTTACTCAAAGCTGTATACCAATATAATTGTACTTATGGGGGGTTATAGTTCATGCATTGTAATCTAGCAAGATATTTATGAATCTTATAGAACTAGGAAAATGGCTCTTACACCATGTGTTCCAGTTGTGAAAATAATAACATAACTTTACACATTTCTTGCTTAATTTGATCTGCATTATTTTAGAAAATGAATGCATTTTTTTTTAGATCTTATGTAATTTTATGATTTAAACATTGCATTAATATGATATTAAGTTTATTGCAAGAGCACTATGCATTTATTGTTTCATTTAAAGACCTTAGTGGAATATTTAATGTTCTGATTCTTTACTATGCTCCCCTAAATCTGTTGTTGCCTACTTTGATCTCGCTTTTTGTTAATTAAATGCTATTTGTTGTCATATCACCAACATACTATTGAACAAAGTATCTGTTGCTTTGTTAAGTGCTTAACCATAATACACTGTATGAAAATTCCAATAACTGTTAAATTAAAGCAAACATGCTCCTAATTTAAAAAATACTCATATTCAAGAGATTTACATTTGTGAGATAGTGAGATACCTGTTTCAGTTCTGTTTTTTTTTTTTTATAAGTTCAAACAATACTTCCTAAAATGTTTCAAAGAGCAGGGGAATTGGCTTATTCATAATCTAGTAGACAGCATGCTACAGTAGTTACCACTGTTTGCCAAACAACTACTTTAGTATACATAAAAAAATATGAGAATTAAAAGACAAAAGCCACTAAGGGAAACAGCTATTAAATACACATGAATTTATGTTAAGATTCATATAAAATTAATGAAATAATATCACAACTCAAAAAATGCTCAGAACATTACTTGTAATCTACTTATAACACACTCAGAATGCAAGCTCCCAAAATAAACAAATAAATAAAAAAAGAATAAAGCAAAGTCAACAGATTTTAGGCTTCAAAAAAAAAACCCAACATTTATACATGAATGTGTGCTTTTCATTTACAGTATAATATGTACAAAGAAAACATTAGTCAGAACACTACTCAGAATAATTCATGAAATCTTAGTGTATTGAAGTATTTTAGCCAACCAGACAGCATTACCAGAAGTTGCAAATTTCATTTAAAAATATTTAGTGCAATGTTAGAATTAAATGTTAAATATACTTTTAGTGGTAGGGTGTTTTACTGTGGTAGCCATTGTGGATGTAATGAGAAGTTAAGCAAAATGACACCTTTTATTAGCTAACTAAAGAAATTCTAAAATCAAGCTTTTGAGGCAACTCAGGCCCCTTTCCTTCAGGCAGCTTGTAATCAAAATTACAAACTGCCTGAAGAATGGGCCGGAGTTGCTTCCAAAGCTTGATACTAAAATCTTTAGTTAAGTAATAAAAGGTGTCATTTTGCTTGACTTCTCATTAAATACACTTTTAGAAATTTAGAATACTAAAGTATGTGAACACTGCATATTCCGTTTTACTACATCATCTGTATAGAAATGTGTATAATTTAAAGTGTTACTAAACCAACCAGAAAGGTTTGTGAAGAGATAAGAGCATAACAAAATACTTAAGTCACACTTTGTACTGTATTGTGAACAAAATACCTTATCGTTAATAAATAAAATCAGTAGAAAAGTTTAACTGTAAAACACTAGACAAACAATATGATCAAGGCTTTATCCTTTAAAAAGTACTGTATATTGTTATTTGGCAGCAACAATATTCAGAGGAAAAGTCTAACTATTCTAGAAGGTAAACAACAGACATTATAATGGAAAAAAAACAAAACACTGATGAAAACTGTTGCTACTCCATGCCAAGAAAATACCGCAACACTGAGTTGTTATTCGGGCAAACAAAAATAACAGAAAGAATTAATAAAATAATGCCTCTACCCACTAGCTGAACACATCCCAGTTTTAAGATGTTAGATGTTCATGCAAGCTGAGAGTTAGTAGACATCTACCATGTAATAAACGGACGGTAGTGCTTCTCCTTGTTGAAAGCAGTGAGAAATTGTTTAGTCTGCTTCAAGGGAGTAAGAGAGACAAGCTTATAACCTGAATACAAGCTAGGAGTTGAAAATAAATGCAGCTCTTTTGGGGATTTCGAAACACTTTTTCCTTACCTTCAGATTTACACAAGTGAAACTTAATGATCTAAAGGGGAAAATAAGATAAATGAAAAAATAAAACGAATAAAATCCAAAGAAAAATAATGATCACAACTATTAAAATCACAACACAATTTGGAGGGTAAATTTTAACAGCAGTCTTTAAATGATATCAAGGACTTTTGCCTGGAGAAAGGATTAAATCACCCAGTGTATTACGTTTTACAGAGATAAGAAAGCAAAACTGCTTATGCTTCTGTCCACTAATTATGGAGGCATGACAGTATTTTTAAGCAGCATTTATACCAGAAAGGAACACTGAAAAAGTTGAGCAAGAACAAAAAGAAATGCATGAGAAAGCACATAGTGTGTCAAAGGTAGGAGATGGGTAAAGAAGGATGGGTAATGATATCTGGTAGTACCATCTCTGTTTACATACAGAGACAATCAATGAAAGGTAGGAAATCCTTTAAAATGTGTATGGCCAATACTGGATGGAGGCAATTTAACACTACTCTTAATATGATCAGATACATAATGAACTCCAATTTGTTAATTTAGTTAGGTTTATAGTGTTTCTAATTGTGTTATATTTGTTTTGCTATACTACACTTATCATATTAAAAAAATCTTTCCAGTACATTAAACTAACTTTGAAGAGTGGTCACTAGCAGTTTGCATTAATCACTGCTCATATTTTTCTTGCATGTATTTGTCACCTCGTGCTTTTGTCTGTGAGCATTTGTTTTGTCACAACACAATCTGCATTAACTGGACACTCATTAAAAACAAGGATGGAACCTTGTAGATCCTAGTTGTTTACACTGCTATTGTTGCCAGGTTCTTATTATGATTATTATTATTATTTTTTTTTTTAATGTGTTTGGTTTTGCCCTTCTTACTTACATCAGTGGTTTTCAATTAGGTACCTGACTCTGTTTTAGAAACAGTAGAATCTTAATTATTGAAAAATTAGTAATCTGAAAAAATTAAGAAGAAAATAGCACATATTGTAACTGATTAAGACAATTTATATATGAGTTTTTTAGCTCAGTATTCAACAAAAGCAAAATAATGAGGGCATATCTCTGTAAAAGGTAACACTACGAATAAGCTATGAGCAATTTTTTTTTTTTTTTTAAAAGAGTATATAGCTGTAATTGAAAGTTATTGAAATTATCACAGATACAGAGCTGGGTCATGCAAATTTTATACAAATTTTTTTTCCTTACCCTAAATTAGGCCAATATACAGTATTATTACAGGCATAATTCTACAGTACTGGCCTTTTTTTAAAATTCCAGGCTGGTTCTACATTAACAGACATAATTTCAAAGGAAATAAAAATGAGATGTTTGAAGAGTCAACTAGTAACAAACATTTTTTCTCTGTAATTAGGTAACATCTTAGCCAGCTGTTTTTCATATCATTTAAACCACATTACTGAAGCTACCTTTTACAATTACATTAAGGAAATTTAAGAATATCAGCATGTACATCCATTAATTGACATTTATATTTATTACATCTCTTACACTACAGGAAACATGCAAAATTAAATGATTAATCACAAATAGTGAATGATTATGACTCTATGTAATAGAAACCAATATTAGAAATATGGGTAAATTATGCTTGGAAGAATAATGAAACCAATGTGTTCCTTATTAACTAATTATATTCTAATAAAAGCGCATTTATTAGCAAATATACTATATATATATATATATATATATATATATATATATATATATAAACATTAAATGATTCCTATTCCATTGCTCAGAATTTAAAATGTGTACTCATTTGATGGAAACAACTGTTGAAAAGTCCATTTAACCTTGTGAAATTATACTTTTTAGTGTATTACTTATCATTAAGTTAACATATTGTAATTAGTGTTAGCAAATTAGTGCTGCATGTCTTACCTGCATCATTTGGTAAGTGATGAAAAGGGGCTGGACAAAAGACCTGGGCAGCATAGTCTTCAAAGGTAGTAGGCTCTAAGTGATGCTGAACAATGGTTTCCAGATACCGTACCCTTTCCTCATAGCTGATGAACCAGTTAAGGGGAAATGAGATATAATCTTTTATGTCCTTTCATACTGCCTCTCAAATAAAAGAAAATTCAAGAATTATATATACATAATAAAATATGTATTAACCTTCTATAAGACTAACACAAATTTCATATAGTCAAAGAAAAAGCTCAATCACTATGGTAGAACATCTCTACAGTCCATTGTGTTTAAAAATGACTTACTTAAATTTACGAAGCTTGCTGTTTTGGCATAGTATGACGATAGTTCTGTGATGTTATTAATAAAAGCTGCTATATTCCAGAAGTAAAACGAGGAAGGAAGGAACTCTATACAAGAGAATATACAGTATATTTATTGATTCCAAGGGAAAATTCACTTAATTCATCAACAATATTGTATAAAGTTAATAACATAGTGTAAAACAGTGGAAACTAATATGCACAACTGTATAACTGAAACTATACACATAAAATAAACAGTGTACCTTTAATGTATTGTGTCTCTGAAGAAATATTTTCCCATGCCAATGAGTCTGGTATAATTGGCTAGAGTAAATACCAGCATGATTGGAACAACAAATGATACTAGCATGATTGGTGTATACACACACACACACACACACACACTTAATAAAAATACATACTATAAAGAAGACATACAGTAATAACAAGCCTTTCCATTACTTTCACTGTGCTTCAGGTGTTATTCAAAACAATTACAAATATCACTACATGAAAAGCTCAAAAGTATTTCACCATTTGCACGCAAATATCCTATTGGTATGGAGAACTGTACTGAAGAGACCGTAACCAAAACCAGTTAAAAGACCCGTGAGACGCAAACAATATCAAATAAGAGTACGGCCAGAAAAACACTCAAGTCGTGTAAAGGCACGTAGCACACACAGATCCTGTGCTCTCAGCACATATAAAGCATATAAGGACAATACGTTCTAGATGAAACGTCAATGACTAAGCAAAAAAGAAAGAGCAGTGCAGATAAAAGAGACCCAAAAGCACTGGAGACAAAAAAGGCAGATAAGAGATTATGAAAATAGTGGCACAATACACATGCAGAGAAAGGTAAAGAATATGAAAGCAGTAAAATTCAAAAGTATTGTAGCGTCCCAGCCAGGTTGAAGCCTGTTTTGTTTTAAGTTACTGTTAGGTCCGATTGAGGGAGGGCGGAGTACAGCACGGAAGACTGATGGCGGGGTATTGATTGATGCGGTAAGGGGTTTGGGGGGGTAAGGGGTTGCGAGACCCGGGAGATGAGGGGTTGGAGAGGGTGCTAGAAAGTTGTGTTTGGGGTTACCAAGTCAGTGATTGTTCAAGTAAAACTTTTGTGACACTTTATTACGTCAGTCGCTACAGTATCAAAAAAAAAAGATAGTAAAGATCGCATTAGTGCAAACAAAAGGAAATTAATCATCAGGACCAGGTGTAATTTAAAAAATAGCAGGACAAAGCGAGTCTTTTTGCCTTCGCATCATTCAATACACAAAATGTAGATTTACACAATAATGGACCATACACTATGAGAATCTGTGGTCCCGCAACAGTTAAAGCAACGACAAGTTTAATTTCAAAGAAAACACAATTCGGTCAGGTGTATATTTATGATAATGGAGAAGCGATGCAAATTTTAATAGGCGACAAGAAAGGTAATGTATATATTCTGAGAATAATATTACACACCAAAGGAGATCTTGATATGTCATTTGTATTAAAATGTTTACAGTCTCCCGTGAGAATAGCTTTTGCTATGACAATTAACAAATCACAGGGACAAACATTAGAAAAAGTCCAGATTATTTATTAGAGAAACAGAAACAATATTCACTCACGGGCAGTTATATGTTGCGTTGTCACAATGTGTCTCCAAAAAAAGAATCAAAATTCAATGCGATCTTGAAGAAAAGGTAATTCCAAATATTGTTTTTAATGAAGCTTTAAAGTAAAAGTGCAAATAAATTGAAACAATTACAAAGAAAAAAAAAAGCTTTTAAAATTGTATATCCGATTACCCGCTAGAGACAATTTAACTTGCTCCCAGCTCTTAAAACAATGACAAGCGACAAGCAAAACACGCAGCTCGCAGCAGATAATCCGACCACTTCTCCTTGCGTGTGTTCAGCCACCCTAACCCCCATCTTCACAACGTGAACAGCAGAGACACGAAGTGGCAAAAAGGACAGCGGCTGTACAGGCTTTAAAATGATCGACCTCCCTTCACAATGCGATCAGCGTTATAGTCCTGCGAGAAAGAGATTTAATGATGCCCGGGGCGGGAAATAAAGGACAAGTATTGTTTTTACAACGTCACACAGACAAGGCAGTGAGCCATCATTTAAAACAAGTCCACGGACATCTAACCTAGCAGTTGTTGGATTGCTTTTGGCAGACATGCACCATGTGCTCCCAGCTCTTTAAACAACAACATGTGACAAGCAGAACAGGCAGCTCGCCAGCAGCAGAAAGACAGCAGATGATCCAACAACATCTCCTTAGTGTGCGTTCTGCCGCCCCCCATTCACAACGTTAGCAGCGTTATACATCATGCGAGAAAGAGATGTAACCACGACCGGGACAGGAAATAATGCACAAGTATTGTTTTTACAAAAGTTTTTAAAAGTAAAAGTGAAAATAATGCATATGTAACAATTCCCATGAAAATAATCTCTTTAAATTGTATATCTGGTAAACCAAACACATTGAGCGAAGTGAGCAGGCGGCAGTGCCCCCTAGTGTGTGTGCATCCATTCATTTTGCAACCCATATCCTAACACAGGGTCACTGGAGTCTGCTGGAGCCAATCCCAGCCAGCACAGGTATAATTTATATATATATATATATATATATATATATATATATATATATATATATATATATATGTTATCAAATCACAGTCCAGACTCTTTTCGTGTGTAGCTCCTGGATGATAAAATATGCTGCCCATCTTCATTTAAAATTCTGACTTCCTCAATATGTATAAAAAGTGGTTGAAATATGAATTTCTGTCTAGGTGATATTAACTAGGGTGGCATGGTGGCACAGCGGTAGCACTGCTTTCTCGCAGTTGGGGACCAGGATATGCATGTTCTCCCCCACCTGTCTGTGTGGATTTCCTCTCACGGTCCAAAGACATGGTGGTTAGATTGATTGGCAGTGCTAAACTGGCCCTGGTGTGTGTGTTCAGTCTAAGATGGACTGCCGCCATGTCCAGGGTTTGTTCCAGCCTTGCATTCTATGCTAGTTCTTATAGGCTTAAGCATCCGACCCACGACCCAGGTCTTGATTAAGCAGGTTAGAAAATGATATGGATTTAGCTATGTTTTGCAACCAAGGAATTGCACCTAGGTTGTATTTTGTTCTGAGCTCTTCACTTATGATAATCAATTTTGTACCCTTGTTTTGTAACATTTGTTCCTAAACAGTCCCCAGACTGAGGTATACTTGATATGTTAACCTCTTTTATAAGTTACTTTAGATAAAAGAGTCTGCTAAGGAAATAAATGTACATGTAAATGAATAAACGCTTTGATGGACTGCACTGTCCTTCCAAGGCTGGTTAATGACTTGTGCCTTAAGTCAAGGAAAAATAACTGAATGAGCACTATGGAGTGCTTTCATTTAAGTCTACCATTCAGATTGTTTTGGTTAAAAAAGGTGTTACATTTCTTCAGGCTGAGCCTGTTTCTTATGTTCTGAATTGTGAAGACATGGACATGATTCTGTGATAGCTGTATTGCACTTTAATTAATTAACATTATTTCTGGGAACTGTATGAAAAGCCCTTTACAATTCATCTATCTGTCCCTCCCTTCGTGCTTAAGTTAAATGTAGGGCAGGGATGGGAAACTATTTTCACAATACCCACGACAGCCTAGTCAACTTCTAGAGCTCCTTTACCACAAGGCCAGGTCTAGCACTGCTCCAGATAACACTTGAGAGAGCTGAAGCCATAGTATGAGTAGCAGTGTCACTTATACAGAGCACACTAAAACTCTTACATGCATTACCATCTGCCATCATCTAGGGAATATTTCGATCCAATTGTCAAAATCCTTTTAACATGTGTGGGCTGCTATAATATTTTATTGATCACAAGGGGAAAGTGAAATATGCTACTTACAAAAACAGTTTTTATTTTTGGAAAAGCCTTGATGTGTCACAAAGCTGTTCCAACTTCCAATTTATCTTCTTCAAAGGTGCAACGCCAGGGGGAAAAAGAAAAAACAGAGAGAGAAGGGTAGAGTAGGTGCGGTCTAACTAAAGCATTACTTTTAAAAACTGATTTTTTCAACCGTGAAACTACAAAAATGCAGCAGGGAGGCACAAACAAAAATAAACATGACCTTGTCCATCTTGTACTCAATCTATTATCCTAGTTTGCATCAAGGCCCAGTTAGCTCATCTCTAATGCCAATATAACAAGATACATAAAAATCTTGTTTCTTGAGAGCCTTACCAATGACATCTACCTAACATATTTGAGCTCAAAAAACATGGATGATCTATTCTTCTTTTTAAAGAAAACTAAATTAAGAACGACCCGAAACACAAAATAGTTTACCCACAGATGTTATAAGGAAGCTAAACATATACAAGAGGTTGAAAGTCTCTTAAAACCTATATTAGGTAGTGATAGTTCCAGCATTAATATAACATTACACTAATTTTTAGACTAGGTTAGGTCAGAGAGAATGCAATGGTACAGCGCTTTGCCACACCCACCACACAATTATACAGCTTGGGATCCCAGTTGGTAACCCATCAGGCACACATGCAGTCCAGTCCCACCCTCGAGAAATGACCATCTATCTGCCGCAGCCAGGTGTTACATGGGCGGAGCCTTGGCCTGGTCCAGCCACTCGGGTCCTCAACAATGAGGATCCTGTGAAGCGGATCACCTTCGGGAAATCACGCCACATGGCTGTAACTGATGCTCATTCACAGTTCAGGTAACATGCTTAATTTGGGACTCTGTGACCAACCACCAGTTCAACACAAAGTCAAACCAGTGGTACCCAAGGATTCTTTGAAGAGACACAGTATCAAAGGAGTTTAGTCTTCGTCTCAGGTCACTGGATAGCGTCCATGTCTCACAACCATATAGCAAAACAGGAAGCACCAGGAGTCTAAGGACTTGGACCTTCATCTTTTTGCATAGATATCAGGAGCACTACACACCCTTTTCCAGTGACCTCAAGAACCCCCATGCTCTCCCAATCCATCTATACGGACTTCATAGGAAGAGTCACCAGAGACATGAATGTCACTTCCGAGATAAGTAAACTTCTTAATGAGGCCGACATTCTCTCCAATTACAGATACACTGCCGATGGCTGTGCCCAAGAGATCATTAAAGGCCTGGATCTTGAACCAACATCAGGACGTTTGGACTAAAGCACTTTTATTTGTGGATATTTAGAAAGCGGGTCTTTTGCTTTTAGGAGTTGTAAATGTGAATAGCTTACTGCACTTTAAGCAAACCTGTTTCTGTAATTTCTCCAACAAGAAAAGAGGGCTGCAATTATGACAATCTACATGACATTCTAGCACACACAAGGTTTCAATAACACTAACATTACTGGAAAAATACACTTGATAGTCACATTCAGAACATTATAATTATTAAGGTAGATTAAGGGGATGGGAAGACACATCCTGAAATCTTATCCTATTGATTTAGGTAGCTATGGGAGGTTAACTAGTGTATTAGGCATCAGTGGAAGTTTATAGTAGCTTAAAGTTTTATCTTTAGAGGTTTTGCAAGCAGAGTATTATTTTCTTTTTTCTCTATCAAGGAATATGGCTCTATACAACCTGCTGTGTGTGCTGGAAACAGCATCCTTCTTCCTCAGCACAAGCTATGCAAGAGACTGTTAAAATTCAAGCAGCAGGCAGCAGTATGCAATTATCAGGATAGAAGCCAACATGCTGGCTTGTAATTCATGTACCTCCTGAACTGATAAATCCGCTAAGCAAAATCACGCATCTTTTTTTTTTTTTCCCCTTTGTCTTTTTTTGTTTTGCTTTATTGAAAGTATCAAACTTTCTAAAATTATGTTTTAAACACAGTAGTTTTAACTGTATACTATAAAACATCAGTCAAAATTTGCCACCAAATACAATGTACTGATGATTTCTATTTGGAACACTAACACTTCTATTTGGAACACTTTAAATTTATTTAGATTTGATTTTATTCTTCTTTCATGCTATGCTGTTCAAAGTTAAGGCCTTGGTTTACAATATCTTTGGAGATACTAAATAACAACTGGTCATTATTACCACTGATTCAAAGCACTGAGCCCAGTCTCAACTTAGACTAGGTTATAATACGGGTATAAGCCAACAGGAGACACTTGTCTCATAAAAGCCCAAAAAGACAGAGATGTGCGCTTCAGTGCAGTATTGAAATCTTAACTCTTTTTGCATTGTCGAATCACTGTCCCCCGTGCATGTTCAAATTAAGTACAACCAGAAAAAGAAAGAAAAATTATGAAATGTCACCATTTTGGGTGGATTTAAAATATACCAACAACACTAAAAGCTTCAGTTAATAAATCAATCCTTTAAAAGATATTTATTTAATGAAAATGTCTTAACCTTAAGAAAGGTTGCCACTCAAATATACTTGACAGCATAGAAGAAATCATCTTGTGGGAAAATTCTAATCTTGACCATGTCCTCATTTAAAAAAAAAACAAACAGCTTTAAATAATTCTTAGTTTCAGGCTTTGATTACCATTGGACCTCTAATGAATTCACAGTAAATTTAAATCTTCAGTATTACAGATTAAAATACCTAAGATTTATGTTTACATATTTAGAATTCCTGCAGTGATTGTCCAAAAAAAAAAAAAAACATTGTTCATAATGTGTATAATTTTCAATTGATGGCATTTAAGATTGAGAAAATATGTTTATAAGTAAATTTTGCTTTTGATCTTGTAATTTGGCTTTTTATGTGAATTAAAAATAATTCCAAGCATTTCAGAATTTACTTTATCATCTACTAGTGTTACTTGCACCATGCAAAAGGAATAAAAAGACAAACTAATAAAACAACTTAATACGATAGTGTAATATCTGAAAACATTTGTACTGTCTGCTTACTCAGAGATAGAGTAAGTCCTTTATTTTCACATTTGTCCAGATAAATGATTGTTTACCATGTTCACAGCTATAAAGACACCAAGATCTGGCTGTTCTAACTAACAGAGTGAATTAGAATGTAGCTGTATTTTATGATTAATCCCAGTCCTTTAGCATCTCCTGTAACTAACATAATAAGGAAAGATGTAGGAATTAAAAGTACAAGTATAAATTATATAAAACTCACACTAACAAATTATTCTAAACAATTATCAGTTCAAAAACTCATGACTTTGACTTATTTTTCTGTCAAACAATACAAAGTGCAGTGATCAGAACTGCTGTCTCATAACTGAAGTTCATTTGAAATTCTAAATTGCCCCAGAAGGAGAGTGAGGGCCCACATAGGAGTGGGCAATCCAATAGATTTGCATCGGTCGCAAAAGAATGGATAGATGAAATGATAAACAAAAAAATGTTTTCCTTTCTTTTCATTTGTAATTATTGCTAACTTAGCTATTTCGCTTTTAACTAAAACTTCACTAGGTAATGTTTAAATATTAAATCAAAAATCAGAATATAACACAAAAACCCCGGTTAACTAAGCTTCAACAAGGTTTTATGGTTTTACCTACTTGTCTATACAACTATATTAAAAAGCAACATATACTGTACTATACCATAGTATTTCAGCAGAATCACACAAGTGATATCCATGCATAATCTCTCTATTTGTAATAGACAACATAGACTTATTTATTCTTTTTTTTTATTTTTTGTACCTTGTCAAAATAAAGTATCTTTTGAGAGAAACTTCACAGCTGCTAGTTTTTCCATGGTTAATAGAGTTCTTCAGTTCACAGCAGTCATTCTTGTATGGAAGAAAAAAGCTGGCTTTTGTGTATTACCAGAAACTAATTTTCTATTTGGCTGAAAAGGGAAAAAATGGGGCTATTGCTTTTCTCTCCTACTGAGCTTTTCATTATGTCTGATGTACTCAACTTGGGAGCTCTCTCAGGAAAAAGAAAAATTACATCTGAAGAGATATCAAAAATGAGCTTGTTAGCACATTAGAAGTGAAGTATCTTGGTGTGTCCCAGAAAAAAATCCCAGTGGCGTGTTAATTCACCACTCTGTACATGCTGGTACTGATAGCTTCCCAATTGATCATTCCTTTTTTTCACACTCTTGGTGCTTGCCAGGAAGGAAAAAGGCCCACAAGCCACTGGAGAACAACCTACTATCTAAATAAGCTGTTGCTTTTTGAGGACAGAACTTTGGTCTCCTTTCGAATAATAATATGTTCAAAAGTGATCTGAACCCAAAAAAGAGGCAAGGGATTTCAAACCTGTTCTCATTATAGTCTGCAGAAATGAGACAGATCTTGTTTAAAGTGATGGTCAACTTGTGAGAACTGTGGAAACGGTTAGTATACTAATCTATTTCCAAATACAGTGGATGCAGAATTTATTCAGACCCTTTCACTTTTTTCATTGTTATTTTGTAGCCTTATGCTAAAGTGATTTGAATTTGTTTTCCCCTCTTCTAGCAACACTCCATACCCCAGAATAAAAACAAAAGTAGGGTATTAGAAATTCATATAAATTTATTAAAAGTAATAAACTGAAATGCCACACTGACACAAGTATTCATATTCTTTGCGATGACATTCGAGTACAATGCATCCCATTGTATTTATCATCACTCAGATGTTTCTACACCTTGTCTGGAGTCCACCTGTGGTCAATTCAATTAAATTGGACATGATTAGGAAAGAAAGGTCCCACAACTGAGAATGTGTATCAGAAGAAAACCCAAGCTATGAAGTTGAAAGAATTGCCTGCAGAATTTACAGACGGAATTGGTCAAGGCACAGATTTGGGAAAGGCCACAAAAAATTCTGCAGCATTGAATGTTTCCAAAAGCATAGGAACCTCCAAATTTCTTAAATGGAAGAAGTACGGAAGTAGCTGTCTAGCCAAACTGAGTAACTGGAGGAGAAGGAATTTGTTAAGAAAACTGATCAAGAACCTGACGGTCACTCTGGCTGAGCTTGGGGGAGCCTGTATGGAGATGGGTAACAACAATCATCATTGCAACACTCCTTCAGTCGATGCTTTATTGCAGAGTGGCCAGATGGAAGACTCCCCCTGGTAAAAGACACATGAAAGTCTGCTTGGAGTTTGCAAAAGGGCAACAAAAGACACTGAGACTGTGAGAAATAAGATTCGCTGGTCCGATAAAACCAAGATTGAATCTTAACTCTACGTATAATGTCTAGAAGAAACCAGGCATCTCTCTCTCTCTCATCACCTGCACTGGCTGCTGAATGGAGGACAGTACAGAGATATAATTAATGAAAACCTGCTTGAGTGCACTCTGAACCTCAGACTGGACTGAAGGTTCACCTTCCGACAAGAAAATGACCCTAAGTAAAAAGCAAAAACAACAGAGGATAGGCTTCAGAATAACTTTGGGATTGTCCT